>NW_003852451.1:11619494-11664077 GCF_000181295.1 Otolemur garnettii
TTTTTTTTTATATTTTAACAACTCAACCTTTATTCATAATCAAAGAATTACAGAATTTTTCACTGTGAACACTTCATAGTATTTATCATTCTAAATTAGGGTAAAATATGGAAAATATGTTATGTAAGGAATAAACATAAGTCATGGTATTTAGAACACAAGAGAAGCACAGTTCCATTAATTATTGACATCCTCCCTTTCTGTTCTCTTGAGGAAGGCTTGCAGTGCTATAAATTTCCCTCTTAGGACTGCAGCTGTGGTATCCCAGAGGTTCTGATAATTTGTATCTTCATTATTGTTTTCTTCCAAAAATTTGGTAATTTCCTTCTTAATCTCATCTATGACCCAGCCATCATTCAGCAAAAGCTTATTTAGCTTTCATGTTTTTGTATGAGTATGCAGATTACTGTTGTTACTGAGTTCAACTTTTATTCCATGATGGTCCGAGAAGATGCAAGGAATAATTTCTATTCTTTTAAATTTAATGAGGTTAGACTTGTGACATAAAATGTGATCAATTTCGAGTATGTTCCCAGGGCTGATGAGAAGAATGTGCATTCAGTTTTCTTAAGATGAAATGTTCTGTACATGTCTGTTAAATCCAAATGTTGAATGGTTAAGTGTAAATCTAAAATTTCTTTGTTTAGCATCTTTTTGGAGGATCTATCTAACATTGCCAAAGGAGTATTAAAATCTCCAACAATCATGGTGCTTGAGGAAATGAAGTTGCTCATGTCTGTTAGAGTCTCTCTTATAAATTGAGGCACATTCTGGTTGGGTGCATAAATATTAATAATTGAAATCTCATCATACTGAGTGTTACCCTTAACCAATATGTAGTGACCATCTTTATCTTTCCTTAATTTTGTTGGTTTAAAGCCTATTGTATCTGCGAATAAAATTGCAACACCTGCTTTTTCTCCTTTCCATTTGCCTGGAATATAGATGACCATCCCTTCACCCTGAGTCTATATTAATCTTTTAAGGTAAGATGAAATTTTTGTATGCAGCAGATATCTGGCCTGAGTTTTAGTATCCAGTCCACCAACCTGTGCCTCTTTAGAGGACAATTTAAGCCATTCACATAAATTGAAAATATTGGTAAGCCTGGTAAATTATTGGTATCGAGTTTTTCAAAAGTCCAGTGGACATTTTTAATCCGTTTGCCACTGTGGAAGTTGGAATTTGATCAAAAGTTTCTGAGTGAGTTTACTTTGGTGGTGGAGGATTGCACTGTTCATTATGGAGGATAGGTCTGAGAATATCCTGGAGAGCTAGTTTAGTTATAGCAAATTTCTTCAACATGTGAATGTCATTAAAGTATTTAATTTCTCCATGTTGTCATTCAGTAAGCTGGGCTCCTTTCATCTTGAGGCCCCTCTCTTTTGGTCCTTGGAGGTCTTTCTCCTTCAGTGGGCAGAGGAAGAGAGATATGAGCTAGACCGGGAACTAGCACCTATCACTTCTACTCACATCCCATTGGCTAACCTTGGTCACATGGCTGCACTTAGGCAGAAGGGAAACTTCAAGATGAGATTTAGTTATCCTACGACTCTAGGAAGAAGAAAACACAAACTTTGGCGAGTGCTAACTGTGTCTACATATGGGGATTAGAGAGATTTAGCATTATAGTAACATCCAGAGATGTTAAGATGTTAAAATATGACTGGCAAGAGTATGTAATGGAAAATCACAGCATGAGTACATGGCAGGAAGAGTTTAAAAACTTCTGTAAGCATCAATTTTTATTTTTCATGGAGAGAAAATCAGTGCAAATATATAAGTATCATTACTTTTATTAGATGTTTAAATAGTTAGACAAAACTGTCCTCATATTTTCCAAATGTAACTTAATTGGCCTAAAAGTGAGAAAACCAATGAAATAAGTCACCTTCAAGTCAGTTCTGTGTTGTGTAAACAACATTCTTTGCCAGTTTATGAGCTATGTAGGTACTAAAGATACAAAGAGGAATGAAACCTATCCCTGCCCTGTTGTTCTTAGTCCAGTGAGCAGGCAGACACCAAGGCAGCTAACCCTGGATCACTCAGAGCATGCTCTGTACTTCTGACCCAGGGACACACTGTCATTCTGGAAGGTAAATAAGGAAGCCACTCTTCTCATATTGGGAAACCAGTGATAGCAGAGAGACTGTCATTAGAGCTTGGGGAAATCTGTGGGTTTATGATAGGAAAAAAGAGGGTTTAACAGTAATAGAAACAGAAAATTGTGAGCAAAAATATAGGGAAGTGAGAATATATTGTATCTATAAGGATGTTCTTGGGAGCTGGTAGTTTATTTAAAAAACCTTGGTGGTTTTGAGAAAGACTTAATAAAACAACTGTCTCACCAGCAAACAATTTAAAATAGCACTGTTTGTATCAAATATACTGAGAATGAGTATTATATATGAGATTGGGATGGTAATTTTAGATTTATTTTGTTTTCCTATTAGGCAAGAATTGTTTTGTCATGTAAATATGTGAACAGTTTAAATATCTGCAACCATATTTATGCTAATCTATTCATTTTTATTTAACCTTATGTAACATTTACAATCTCTCAGGCATTGTTCTAGACATTTTGCACATATTCACCCATTTAATTCTCTTAACAATCTTATGAGGTTAAGTACTATTATTATTTTATTCAACATAAGATGAAACTAAGGCACAGAACTGTGAAGCCAACTGCTCACGGTTATATGGTGGGTAAGTGGCATTAGACAGGTTTCAAACTCAAGCAGTTCAACTCCAGATTCTGAGATTTTAATAAGGGGGCAATTTTCAATGATTTCCTTATAGCGAACAACATATAATGAGCTTTATTTTGTGATACCAGCCACTTTCACTTCACAGATGATATACTTCAAAGATTGAACAGAATGCAATAGTTAAAATGTCAGGTAAAAAAAAAAAACAGAAAAAAAAGAAACCGTGACTTTGGCAGGGACCCAGAAGATTAGCTTTGTGGAGTGGGTCTGGACCAGGAGGAGCTATGAGGAGAATGTGGTAATAGCCTGCTGAGCTGCCGGAGAATGGCTATGAAGGGAGAGGAAGGCAGAGCCACCAACCAGACTGTGCGGAGAAACAGCAGCAGGCTCTGGCAGCAGGTGGGAAGGAGGAGCAAGAGGGAGGCATGACTTTCCGGCGGCGTCCATCTGCTGTCTTGTCTCATGTCTGCCAGTCAAATTTAGCCAGTGACTTCTGAGAGCCAACTGCCCTTCACCTTAGAACATACTGTTGAGAAACAATAATAGCACTTACAAGTGAAGAAGTGTAGAGTTAGCTTGATCAGTTAGTGATTCTTGATGGAAATGGGGCAGAGAATTTCCCATTCAGAAACTCTCAAGACGCAGACTAGACATCATGTTCACTGAAGGACCCTACTGGGCCCAAAGCCTCTTTTACTAATGATAAATCTTACCCTTTGGCTTCTCAATCAAAAAACTATCAGAAGAGAAAGAAGGAAGGCAAATCTCTGCCCTCTGGCTGGCAAGTCTCTACTTAGAACAAGTCCGGAGTAATCCCCAGGTTTGTGCATGGATACATGTGTATCCCTGCAGATAAGCTTGAGGGCTGAAATGAACTGTAACTGTTTTAAACTCAGTAAGTTCTTTGTGTTTACATGGATGGAGCTGGAAAATATTCTTCTTAGCAAAGTAGCCCAAGAATGGAAGAAAAAGTATCCAATGTACTCAGCCCTACTATGAAACTAATTTATAGCTTTCATAGGAAAGCTATAACCCAATTTTAGCCCAGGAATATGGGGAGAGGTGAAAGGGAGGGGAGGGGAGGGGAGAGGGTGGGTGGATGGAGGGGGATTGGTGGGATCACGCCTATGGTTCATCCTATGAGGGTACATGTGAATCTTTCTAAATGTAGAATATAAATGTCTTAACACAATAACTAAAAAAAAGACATGAAGGCTATGTTAACCAATTGGATGAAAGTATTTCAAATTGTATATAGAAACAGTACACTGTAACCCATGATAGTATTAATGTACACTGCTATGATGTAATTAAAAAAAATAAACTCAGTAAGTTGCTTGTATCAGTTCAACCCACTGGGCTCTCTTTTTAATAACAGTGTTTTTGTTTGTTTATTTTTGATTCTTTCATTTGATCTCCCTTGGACCAGAGTGCCTCCCCCAGTGTTCCAAGAGAAGCATGCTTTATTGAGGGAATCTTGGCCTGATGGTTAGGACAAAAAGGTCAATTTCCACTCTCCATGGCACTTTGAAGACCAGGTTGACTAGCCTGAGGCAATTCCTTAAACTTTATGGGCCTCTCTGCTGTCCTGTCTACTTCTATGAAGCGTGCTGAGTGTCCTCAGTGAAAGACCCACTCAAGTACAAAAAGTCAAGATGTGAAATCCTCCAAGCCTGCCGTGCCTGTTGCTTTCTGGATGTCCTCAACTGTGCCCGTAAGTTATTAGTTCAAAAGTGTGTGCAAAGTCATAGACAGGCAGCTATTTTAGCCTTCAGGTGGCTGAAGCCATTCTACCCGGAATCTGTTCACAGTTCCTGACACAGAGATGGGGAACTATGCATTCGCTGTTGCCAAAGTTCTCTATCTCCAGGAACATTTTCATTCATTTTGTTTTATACCCAGGCACAACTTGTTGAACTATGTATTACCTATGTGGTCTATCTCAGGGTTTTTTTTTTTTAATTTTATTTTTATTTCTCAAGGGCTAACCTGCTTAATAGGAGCTGCATTTGCCATTCAGGTGGGAAACTTCTTTTTCAACTCAGTTATTTCACCTCATCTTAAACCAACAAAGAACTTGTTTTCAGATAGGAATGCATAGGAGTACTAAAGATGGCTACAGCCTAAGCACAAATCATGAAGAATTGACAGGTATACAGGTTAATTGATTTCAGTCAATTTTAAAGGTCAGAGCATCTTCTGTCATGTTTCCGGTCTCCAGGCTGAAGCTCCTGTAAACTAATGGACAATTTTGTTTTTTCCAAGTTTCCTTAATCCCCATGCCAGATGTGTTAAATCTCTCCCAGGTTTTTCTTAACAAAGTGACAGCAGGTTTTAATCTTCCTGTACACACAGCAGCGACTGTGCAAACATTTCATTAACAAAAGAAAAGTGGGAAGCATTAAACCGGTGGGTAACTTGTGCATGGCATTCGATATCAGTAGACTTTAAGATGCCCCAAAGTAAGGATAAATCTGTGTACCTTAAATTCTACTTTATTTCCAAGAGCTTAATAGGCATAGCAAAGAAATTAAACTCCATCTAGGGACTTAAAAAATGTAAGAAGAATCTCTGAATTAGTATTCATCTACACAATTCTTTAAAAGCATGTGTAGCAGATATAATAAAACAAAGCAACTTCCAGGCAAAAATTTACATTCTGAATGGGGAAGCTATAAAATCTAAGGCAGGCAAGTCTTTTAAATGAAAAACTGTCTAATATAATGTTTACATGCTATTCTCCATAAGATTTTGGAATTATGTTGGCATTTGTTCTCAAGATACAATATTGTTCAAAGATAGCTGGAAAGTTCACACTAGGACTTTGGATTCTGTCGGTTTTATAACTATCGAAGTGATTTATTATGTTTATTTTATAGTTCTCCTTGCTGAGAATTTTTAATACTTTGTTGACTTTTTTTAGTTGAAAAAAATTTACATCAAAGTATATGCCTATGGATTCTGTACTTATTGGTGCATACTATGAAATATGTTCAAATAAAGACAAGTAAGGAAGGCACCAATAGAAATATTCATTACCCACTTTCTATCTTAAAGATACAAGCTATTCTACTTTCAGGTGTATGCCTCCTTCTCCATACAGTCCTCCCTAATTCAAAAATAGAAAGTCACCTCCCTCTTCATTCTGCCCCTGGACTTTCTTATACCTCCTTCATGGTATTCACAATAGTTCATGTGTTATAGATCTTTGCTTAGCTGTTACTTTTCCACTAGCTTGTGAACTACTTGAAGCCAGGTATGTGGGGCAATCCAAAGTGGTGTCTACTCATAACCAATACTTGGCTGCAAGTGACCACTGAGTGAAGCTCCTGCGTGGACTGCCATGCTCATAGAGGTACTTTTAACGTCTTCTTCCAGTTTTTTGTTTCAGTGAGCATGGACTTTTATTCCAAGTTGTGTACTTGGTCTGAATAGGAGTATAGCACTAGATGAAGGAAAGGTAAGAGACATAGGTCCTACCTTTACAGAGTTCACATTTTAGAAAGAAAATTTACAAATCAACAATTAACACATTTGGCAGCCTTAATAACAACATTTTGGAGTTATTTTGATTAATTTAATTTAAATATAATACATTAGGAAAGATTCCTTCAAAAGCAAATTCTATTAAATTTTAACAAAAAGCCTCAATCTCTGCAATTCTTCTTTCTCTTTCTTATAGGCAATATTGATTTTTATTTAATAGAAGTAGTTAAATTCCAGTCAGGTACTATGTCCTTTGCCTTGGGGACTTATCAGGGAAACTGTGTAGGTCTTATAAAGGATATCAAACCTTAGTTTCCTTAGGAATGATGTAGGGTACTTGCATTTTTCAGGGACTCAGCGTCAGAGAAACCACTTCTGCACATCCTCAGTGGGGCCTAGGAAAGCTCATTTTAACAAGGCTCTTCTCCCTACCCACAAAGCACACATCCTGACTATAGGGAGAAAACCTTGTCTTTGCACACAGCCCACCTACTAGTCCATTTTAAATGTGTTACTCAGTCTCTAGAACTAACTGCCAGTTCTTGAGTGTAGGGTGAGGAGGGGACATCCCAAAAGAAGTGACATTTGAGCTAGGCCCTGATGGGTGAGAACAGAATATTCCTTCTGAACAGAAGGAGCAGTGAACATAAAGGTTTAAGTATACAAGGGAGGAGAATGTGTGGCAGGGGAACAATAAATAGGCTGTGGTGGTCTAAGCCAAAGATATAGGGAAGTAGGAAGAGTCCCAGCCCTACTACTTACTAGCTGAATGACCTTGGAAAGGGACATAACCTCCTTCTTTGAAACTTAATTTCCTCACTTATAGAATGGTGATAATAGCACCCACCATGCTCTGAGAATTAAGCAAGGTATATGAAAGCACATAGCATAATGCTTATCACAAAGCAGGCCTTTGGAAATGGTTGTCATTATAAATACGATCCATATAGTTGGAATTGCCCATCAATAAAGTGAGTACATGAACCTAAGTATAAAAAATAAGACTGTGAGATTAAAAAAATATTTCCATGTATTCAAGGCAATTGATAATTCACATTCTGAATGGGGAAACTATAAAATCTGGCAAGGCAGCTGGGCTTTAATACATCTGTTCATTGAACTGCATCTGTGGATGACTTAAAATGAACAATTCCCTCAGTTGTCTTTTACTTTTCAATATGTAGACACAGCCAGGAGGTAACTTCGTTCTATTTCATCAAAGAATAAAACTTAATCCTGAAATCCATCCCAGTCATAACCTATACTTACAGTATACAAACAGAATCCTATTTCTCCAACAATAGTAAGTTCTCATTGCCTGCAGAATGAAGTCTGAGTTCCTTAGTACAGGCTGCACGCTTTTTTATCATCTAGCTGCCTCCTGTTTCATGACTAACTTGAAGTAACTTCTGATAACGCAGAAGAATCCAGATTTCTAGAAGGTAGCTATAGCTCAAATATTTTATTTCCCCTCAAAGCACTCAATATTTATTCTATCAAATCAGTTACTTTTTGTCATTACTTTGAACAGTGCTATGTACACACTATTAATAAATAAAATGCAATAAGATATTTTGGACCTTATAAGAAAGGGCCACATTAAACATTCACTCTCTTCTCCCTTAAGACTGACCCTAAAATACAACCTAGTTTGTATAAGTTCTTTATCAAAAATATATCTCTTAGGGAAGTCTTTCCCAGCCCAATGTTGGTGCAATGTGAAGTTGGTTGGTGGAATTACTAGAGCAGAAAAGACAAAGGAAGTGAGCAGGTAGATAATTAAAGACTAGACATTTGATGATTGGTTTGCAGGTAAGTGGTTGAGAATCATTGTTCTAAGGTTCTTATAAATCTACTTTACATGGAATCTACACTATGGAATTCTAAGTTCATTACCTTCCCCACTTACTTCAAAGTCTGTGAAGGAGTGATTTTATACTCTTGTTCTAGACAAGCACTCTTTGTCCCCAGTGTGACCACTGTAAAGTATCTCAGATACATATTTAAACATCACAGCACCATCCATTACACAAGTAAAGTCCATCATGTTGGCATTACACACATCTGCACTAATGCAGGGAGGGGCATGAAATTTTAAGCGTAATAACCATGGAAGGTTTTGATATGTTAAAATATGGCTGGCACATTTATCTCCATGTTTTTGCATTAAGTATGTTTGTAGGCCCAATAAGCTTAAGAGCCCCCATTGAGGCCATCCTAATTCCTCTTCCCCCTGTACATGACACATGGGGTTTTTCTTTTAGAAGGTTGTTTTCCTGTCCTCCTCAGAAATTTCTCCAAAATGTTTCTATTCAACTTATTTTTGTGAATCCATAATTTTATATTTTCAATCACCCTGTGTTTTAATATGTACTTTTGATAGGTTATAAATAACCATCTGTCCTGAACATTTGTCTGATGGCTTAGGCTTGTTGAGTAGGCAGATTTCAACATCTGTGAAATCCTGAATCCTTGGCACTTTTGACATACTCACAGCCGAACAGAGGAGACAAGACTTCAGAGAGTAACTAGAGTACTCATTTCAAATATAGTGTTCACTGAGTACTCATTTTGTTCCAGGCACTATATTGAGTACTTTTCATGCAGTAATCTTCACAACAACCCTGTGAAGTAGAGACTAGTATCATCCACATTCTATAAATTACGAAATTGTGAGATAGGAGGGAACTGTGAGCAGATCAGAATGCAGCTTGACAGTCCATTTGATTCACCTTTCTTTCATCTCAGCTGGGCATACCAAGTGGTGAAAATTCCCTTGATATTTGAGCTGTATTTGGTCACAGAAATGTTGTTCACATTTCTTGGCAGTAAGTGCATAAAAATAGACTCTTCTGGGGCTTAAGAGTTACTAAAACCTCCAGGGTCAGAGGAACAATGCCTTCAGGCTTGGAGGCTTGGTTTGCTATCATGGGAAGCTTGGGAATAATTATCTTTTCTAGTTTTATGCCCACTGTCCTGGGTGCATTGTAAATTTGTACAATTCATATACCAGAGAAATCAACTTTAGACTCCAGACTCTGAAGACAGAGTGTCTGAGTGTACATCCCAGCTCTTCCTTTTTCTTGTACATTCTTTAAAATGTTACCTAACTCCTCTGTGCCTCAACTTCATTTGTTAAGATGAGATTTATAATGATACCTATCTTATGTTTGCTGTAAGAAGTTAGAACATGCCTGGCTAGGAGGGGGCACTCTTAAATGTTAGCTGTCATATGTGTCTTATTTTAGAAGTTGTTCTCACTCTTCCTTGAACTTCTTTCAATCTTTAGCCCCTACCATTTTATAGTGATAACAAAGATTCCACATAACCTCAATCTCCCTCTTCTTTTTTTCTTTCTTTCTTTTTTTTTTTTTTGAGACAGAGACTCAAGCTGTCCTCCTGGGTAGAGTGCTGTGGCATCACAGCTCACAGCAACCTCCAACCCCTGGGCTCAAGCGAGTCTCCTGCCTAAGCCTCCCAAGTAGCTGGGACTACAGGCACCCGCCACAATGCCTGGCTATTTTTGGTTGCAGCCATCATTGTTGTTTGGCAGGCCTGGGCTGGATTCGAACCTGCCACCTTAGGTGTATGTGGCTGGCGCCTTAGCCACTTGAGCCACAGGTGCCGAGCCTCCCTCTTCTTTATATACCACTGAAACAGCCACACTTGCTTGATGGACTTTGCCAATTTCCTTTATAATTTGCCGCCCTCATCTTTGATTTGGATTCACTTATATTTCTGCTGATGAATACTCTATTTGTCTGGTGAATGGAAGTAGGCACTCAGTTGGAAAGAACACTGAGCTCATTTAGAGAGAACACCCATTTCAATCCTATACTGCAGTGTTGTTCCACAATTTAGATTCATTGAAGAATCTTCCATAAAAGATGCTTAGAACATGTGAAGATAACGTGTTCATTCATGAATTGTAAGAGTCTCATAAAGACTAGGTTTATTCAGCAAACATTTTGGAGGACCTATTATATGCCAGACACTCTGCTAAGCACCCAGAGGTACGTGCAGTAATAATAATAAAAGTCCTTGTAATTTAGAAGCTTATAGTCTAGTGGGAAGAACACAAATAAGCAGATGATCAGAACAGAATGTCGTAAATCCTGTCATCAAGTAAGCAGAAGGCACGGTTGGGAACCTAGAGGAGGAGCTAGCATAGCCTTCTATTAAAAGTGCTTCAACTTAGAGAATGAGAAAAGACCCTAATAAAACCCTTATCCATGCCCACCTTACCTATACTTGGAAAATTGTAGAAGACTCGTAACTCTTCTTCATGGCTCCACCAACTCTAATCCACTGTTGGAAGAACTGCAGGTGAATTTGTAAAAAAAAAAAAAAAAAAAAAAATAGCAAAGAAATGAAATTGATCAAAATCAAACCTGACAAAACAGCCTATTTGTCAAAACTGAAAATCTCCTCTAACTATACAATTGCGCACGCACACACACACACACACACACACTCTCTCTCTCTCTCTCTCTTAAATGAGCACATTCATTTTGCTAAGTTTTATGTACCTGGAGGCAATTTTACAATGTTTTTAGGTGTTTCTATGAATTTCTGACCATTTATCATTCTTATAAAATATATTTTTCTTATAAATATTTTTAGTAATTTCTGTAAATGATGGGAAGGTTTTACCATTGTTATGTGGGTATTTGTTAGTAATTTTTATTCATTTTTAAAGTTAAAGCATGTTTAATTCATTTTAAGCCAATTACATCAGCTCTGCATGTTTTTCAATGTTGCTTGAATTTTAAAATTTTGCCTCTAGCTATATATGAACATCAGGAAGTAAATGGTCCAAAGCAATGTGTCAGTTACTAGTTTACTGGTTAATTACTCTGGTTTATGTCAAGGTGATTTTAGAGCATGTTTGTTTTCCCCAAATATTTATTTTTTATTTTCTAGATAATTTTGCTTTTTGAATTTTCATTATTATTATTATTATTTTGGCCACTGAGGCTTATTTTATCTATTTAGTATTTTTAAAACATTATAAATTGTTTTTTTTTGTTTTGTATTTATTTTCCTAGTTTATAGAAAAAAAAAAGAAATCTTCTAGTAGGAATTATGAGGTGATTGGTTTTTCTGTTTGGATAGTTTTGAAATAGTTCTAACAATTCTACAGTATAGATCATTTCTTCTTAATCCTTAAAACAGGAGTAGACATTTTGTGTCTTTCATCATACTTAATTAGATATTCCACTCCATCTAATTGTCCAGTTATAGTAAATAAAATACTATAGATAAGACTTGATAAATACTAACCCAACTGCCACATGATAACATTTATTTTATGGCAATTCATTGTTTTATCTGCCATTTCAACAAAGTTTTTAAAACCCAAATTTTCTATTTCCTTTCTACACTGGCCTCAGAGTTCAGCACTTAAAACTCACCATTTATCAAGGCTATCCCTTGCTCAAAAGTATCTTCTATCTATCACAATAAATCTCAATTGTTTTGGTTTACTATTCTGCATCAAGTAAATAAAAGATATTCAATTGATGTTTTGTTGGTCATAAGACTAATAATCCTATACTTTTACTGTGATTAACCTGTGGTAGGTACTGTATCAAGTGCTTTCTATGGCTGATATCATATAACCTCTCAAAACAATTCTATAGGGCAGGTATAATTATTATCTTCCTTTTAATAGCAAGGAAATTAGATATTTTAATAACTGCCCCAAGAAGACACTAAATTTGAAATCACTTCTGTTGAACTTTCATGTTCTTTACACTGTTTTCTCCATATATCAGTAGTCATATTTCTATGGCTCTAGATCTTAGCTCTACAAGTAATTTTTATTTTTTTTTAAATATGGTGAAATATACAACTTAAACCTTTGATCATTTTTAAGTATAAAATTCAGTGGCATTAAGTACATTCACAATATTATACAATTATCACCATTATCCATTTCTAGAACTTTTTTATTATCCCAAACAGAAACCATATACCCATTAAACAGTAACTCCCCATTTTCATTTACCCACATCCCTGGTAACCTCTATTCTACTTTCTTACTATGTAAATTTGCCTATTCTAGATACCTAATGAGTGTGGATTAAGACATATTTGTTGAGTGGAGCAAAACGGCGGACTAGAACCAGCTTCTTTGTAGCTGGGTGTGGTGAGAATGGGGAAAGAAGATTCCAGGAACCTCTGGCTTATGGGCTTTACCCAGAAATATCCCTTTGGGGGGCACAGGGAGGTAATGGGAGACATCAGGACCCCAAAAGGAGGACAAAAAGCAATGGAGAAGTGAAAATGGTGTGAGCAGTCAGAAGCCGGTGTGGTGGCTACAGCAGCAGTGAGAATTTGCAGACAGGAAAGGCCTTCCCTGTAGGTTTTTTTTTTTTTTTTGACTTGGGCACTTGGTTAAGTTATCTTGTGAGCAAGTGACTTTGAACAGTGACAAGAGGCGGAGACTGAGCCGCTGGGGCAGAAGGGAGCTTTCATTGTTCAGCTGCAGGCGGGGCACAGCCATTGTGGGAAAGCTGCTTTGGAGGCTAGACCCTCAGGGTCCTAGTGCAAAATTGCTTCTGACACACCTTATCAGCTGACAGCCACTTCTGGAGAGATCTAAGTGACATACACTTTCCTGAGAAACCCAGTGCGTAGTGAAGGGATAAGATTTGGAAAGGTCTAGGCATGTCTATTAAGTGGGCTGGGGAGAGATTCAGGCTCCCAAGCTTGCAAAGTTTGAGGGCAAAGTAGTCAGCACAGGCTTCCAGTCTCCATCTTATATAGCTGTGTCAGTATTGTGATTAGCATCTCATACCCAGAACATCCTGTTGCCTGTTGCCCAGGCAATATCACTTTTTTCTTTTTAAAAAATTTTTTCTTCAACTTTTTCCCCTAGATTTTTCTTTTTTCTTTTTCTTCTTTGTTATTCTCATGTAAATATAATTTTTCACAGTTGCTTTCTTTAACAATAATGGTTTCATTTTTGCTAGTTTTTCTACCCCTGTTATTTGTTTTTTCCCCCAATTTTATCCCTTAAAGATTTTCTTTATTTGTTTTAGTTTGATTTATAGTATTTTTGTTTTTCTTCTCTATTTGACAGAAGTAGGGTCTTGTGTCTGTTCAGGATGGCAAAGAGCTGCAGACATCAAGGGACCCACCCTACCCAGCCCCCCCCCGCCCCGAGGCTAGATTTCTAGGTTACCTACTAGAAGTATCCTACTGTACCTCACTATTACTCCTGTCTCTTTCTTTCTGTTCCTCTTTTATTCTTGTCAGTCTTCCTTACTACTCCCCCTTTTCCTTTCTCTTCTTTCATTTTTTATCTTTAGTTCCTTCTTGCTATTCACTATTTTCTTCCTTTTAGTTCAGCGTCACAGTAACTTCAACACCTTAGGTCAGAGTCATGGTAACTTAAAGAGCAAGAGGAAAAAGGAGGGCAAGGAAACAGACAAAAAGAAAACACTTATGAGGAAGAAACAGCGGAAACATCCTGGCAACATGAAGAACCAGAACAGAGCAACCCTTGGAAGGGATGATGAGGTAGCTACTACAGAGGATTCTACCTATAAAGAAATGGTAGAAATGGCAGAAAGGGAATTTAAAATATGGATGGCAGAAACAATGAAGGAAATTGCTGAAAAAGTGGAAAATAATCGAAAGGAAATCCAAAAACAGAATAAAATAAGAGATGAACGATATGAAGAATATAGAAAGGATATAGCGGAGCTTAAGGAATTGAAGCAGTCAAGCAGGGAACTTAAAAATGGAGTAGAAAGTATCAATAACATATTAGACTATGCAAAGAAGGAATCTCAGAGGTAAAGGATAAAGCTCTTTGCTAACTTAGGCAGTTAAAGAGACAGAGAAAAAGAGAGAGAAAGTAGAACATTCACTGACCAAATTATGGGATTTCTTGAAGTGTTCAAACATATGAGTAATAGGTATCCTAGAAGGGAAAGAAAAAGTCCTCAGAGGAATGGAAGCCCTACTAGAGGATATCATAAATGAAAATTTCTCAAGTATCACTCACCAAAGACAGACAAATTTTACTAATGAATATTGATGCAAAAATACTCAACATAATCTTAGTTAATAGAATGCAGCTACTCATTAAAAAAAATTATACATCACGATCAAGTAGACTTCATCCAAAGGATGCAAGGATGGTTTAACATACACAAATCCATAAATGTAATGCATCGTAACAACAGAAACAAAAACAAAGGCTGTACGATCTCAGTAGATGCAGAAAAAGCATTTGACAAAATCCAGCATCCTTTTCTAATAAGAACACTTAAGAAAATGCACATAGGTGGCACATTTCTTAAGCTTATTGAAGTCATGTATGACAAACCCATAGCTAACATCACACTGAAAGGTGTAAAAATGAAAGCTTTTCCACTTAGAACTGGAATCAGAGAAGGATGTCTTCTATCGCCACTATTATTCTACATAGTTCTGGAAGTTCTAGCCTATGCAACCAGGCAACAGAAGGATGGAAAGGGCATCCAAATGGGGGCAGAGGAGGTCAAATCTTCCTCTTTCCTGATGATATGATCTTCCACTTAGAAATCCCCAGAGCCTCAGCCACAAAATTCCTGGAAATGATCAGGAAATACAGTAATGTCTCAGAATATAAAATCTATGTCCATAAATCAGTAGTCTTTGTATATGCCAATAAAAGCCAAGTTGAGAAACAAATCAAGGACAGAATTCCCTTTACAGTAGCTTCAAAGAAAATGAAATACTTATGAATGTACCTAACAAAAGTGAAAGAACTTTTCAAAGAGAATTATGAAACCTTAAGAAAAGAAATTGCAGTACACACTAACAAATGGAAGAACACACCAAGGTCTTGTCTGGGAAGAATCAACATTGTGAAAATGTCTATTCTACCCAAAGCAATCTACAGATTCAATGCAATCACCATTAAAATACCAACATCACATTTTGAAGCTCTGGAAAAAGGTGTTTTGTTTTGTATGGAACTAGAAAAAAACTGATATAGCTAAGGCCATTCTTAGTAATAAAAACAGAGTTGGAGGCATCACCCTACCAGACTTCAGGCTATATTACAAGTCCACCGTAATCAAAAGAGCATGGTAATGGCACAAAAATGGAGACATAGACATATGGAACAGAATAGAAAACCAAGAGATGAAACCAGTCTCTACCTGCCATCTGATCTTGGATAAACCGAACAAATGCATACAGTGGGGAAAGAATCCCTATTCAACAAATAGTGCTGAGAGAACCGGATAACCATATGTAGAAAACTGAAACTCAACCCACACCTTTAACCCCTTACAAAATTTTACTCAAGATGGATAAGAGACTTAAATCTAAGACACAAAATGATAAAAATCTTAGAAGAAAGTGTGGGGAAAACTCTTGATGATGTTGGACTGGGTAAAGATTTTATGACTAAGACTTTAGTGGCCATTGCAACAACAAAAATTAACAAATGGGATTTAATTTAGTTGAAAAGCTACTGTATAGCTAAGGACAAAATAAAGCAAAAAAGACAAACTTCAGAATGGGAAAAGATATTTCCACGGTATCAATCTGACAAAGGGTTGATAAACTAGAATCTACAGAGTACTCAATCAACAGAAAAATCCCATCTACTTCTGGGCAAGAGATATGAACACAAACTTTTCTGACAAAGACAGACAAATGGCTAACGAACATTTGAAAAGATGCTCATCATTACTGATCTTCAGAGTAATGTAAATCAAAACCACCTTGAGACCTAGCGTGGACTCATGCCTGTAATCCCAGCACTCTGGAAGGCTGAGATGGATGGATTGCCTGAGCTGATAGGTTTGAGACCAGCCTGAGCAAGAGTGAGACCCCATCTCTAAAAATTAGCCAGGTATGGAGGGTGCCTGTAGTCCCAGCTACTTGAGAGGTTGAGACAAGAGAATTGCTTGAGCTCAAGAGTTTGAGGTTGCTGTGAGGTGTGATGCAACAGCACTCTACTCAGGGTGACAAAGTGAAACTGTGCCCCAAACAAACAAACAAACAAAAAACCCCAAAACAAAAAACACCCTGAGATATCACCTAACCTGAATGAAAATGGCACACATCACAAAGTCTCAAAGCTGCAGATGCTGGCCTGGATGTGGAGAGAAGGAAACACTTTGACACTGCTGGTGGGACTGCAAACTAATTCAGCCTTTTTAGAAGGATGTATGGAGAATCCTCAAATTACACGTCCCATTTGACCCTACAATCCCATTACTAGGCATTTACCTAGAAGGAAAAGAATCATTTTATCATAAGGGCATTTGCACTAGACTGTTTGTTGCAGCTCAATTTGCAATCGCCAAAATATGAAAACAACCTAAATGCCCACCAATCCAGGAATGGATTAACAAGCTTTGGTATATGTATACCATGGAATACTATTCAGCTATTTTAAAAAAATGGAGACTTTTCATCTGTATTAACCTGGATGGAGGTGGACCATATTCTTCTTAGTAAAGCCTCACAAGAATGGAGAAACAAGAATCTAATAAACTCAATTCTAATATGAAGGCAGTAGATGATCTAATATGAGGGATGAGATAGGGAAATAAGGGAGCGGGAAGAATGGAAAAGGGAGGGGGATGGAGTCACGGTGTATGGCACACCTCTTGGAGGTGGGACACAATTACAAGAGGTACTTTAACAACTACAATTAGTGTGACCTAATTCTTTGTACCCTCAATGAATCCCAAACAGTAAAAATAAATTATACCTCTCTTAATAAGTTAAAAAACAATCAATGCTGCACAACATATTTGTTAAGCATTTAGATGTGTAGGCTAGAAAATATCAAAAAAAAAGAAAAAGTATCAACATAAACTTCTGTATGGAAATTGCTTCTTGATGAGAAGCCAAGGACAAGATGTGGCAGATGTACAGAGGTTAAATGTTGAGTTTTTAGATATATTCACAATCTTGTACTCTTTGTTACATTAGAAGTGTTAATATTAAGAATAAATATTTAATCAAATATAACCAGAGATAGCCATGTACCTATAAAAACACCAGTAAACTGTGAATTACAAAGCATGATAATAAAATTTTGTGAACTAGGTTAAAAAGAAAGAGAAAAACGAGAAAAAGAAACTGTGGGTATGTATTTCTGAAATGACCATTTCATCTTTGAAGAATTTTGGATTTTATAATTTTATGACAGGAAGATTCTAGAGAAACAATCTCTTCATTCAAATAAGTAACATTAATGATGTGATTGTGATTGTGAGCAAAATACTGTCTACCTATTGTATCACTATTAAAATGCCTGGTTCTAACATTAAGTTATCAAAAAAAAAAAAAAAGACAACATTTGTCCTTGTGTGCCTATTTTATTTCACTTAGTATAATGTTTTGAAGTTTTGTCCATATTATGACATGTAGCAGAATTTCTTTTTTTAAGGCCAGATAATATTCCATTATATATATACGCCACATTTTGTTCATTCCTTCATCTGACGATGGGCATTTGGGTTGTTTCTACCTTTTAGCTATTGTGAATAATGTTACTATAAATACCAGGGTTCAAGTATCTGTTAAATCCATGCATTCAATTATTTGGGGTATATACTTAGGGGTAGAATTGCTGGATCATATATTAATTCTGTGTTTAACTTTTTTAGTAGCCATCAAACTGTTTTCCACAGCAGCTGCACCATTTTCATTCTTCCCAGCAATACACAAGCATTTTATTTTCTCCACATCCTTGCCAATGATTTTATATACAGACTCACCCCACAAATATATATATATACACATATATGTATACACACATGTATATGTATATATGTTTTGTTACGTGAATAATGTTTTATTATTTCTTACAATATTTATATTTTAATTTCAAGATATCATAAGGATACACACATTTTAGTTACACAGGTTGCTTTAGTATATTTTAAGTCAGAGTTATAGCTGTGCCCCTCACCCAGAAAATGTACAATATACTCATTGGGTGAGACGCTTCCTCTTCTCTACCTCCCCCCACTTGAATTTCATTTTGTTTCCCTATGAGCATATGAGTGGTAACAAACACCATTTACTTTTATTTTTGACAATAGCTATCTTAATCATTGTGAAATAGTATCTTATAGTGGTTTTGACTTGCATTTCCATAGTGACTAGTGATGCTGAGACTCTCTTTATGTCCTTGTTAGCCATTTGTATATCTTCTTTGGAGAAATGTCTATTCAAATCCTTCACCCACTGAAAAATTAGTTTGTTTATTGTTAAGTTTAAATGTTTTGTATTAAAATATTTAAGAAGTGTTAACTACATATAAGGAATTACGTTAGACCCTGTCATAGGTAAACAAGCAACACAGTTCTGGCCCTTAAGTAGTGGTAGTATTGGTGTACCTAAAACAAATATGCATAGAGAATAACTAGATGAGGATCAGAAGTGCCCAAACGGTTAATACAAAGGTGAAGAAGAGACAAGAAATCTCTTTCAAGTGTTTTAAGAAGTAAACAAATAAGCCTGCGTGAAATCAGCAGCAGCATTAGAGATGAGCTTTAAAGGATAGATTGGATTTCTTTTTCTTTTCTTTTTTTTTTTATTGAATGGTAACTATGTACATTAATGCACTTCTGGGGATAGATTGGATTTCAACAGGCAAGAAGACTAAGCAGGACATTCAGGCAGAAGGAAAGGCATGATAAAAAATGTGGATGTAGGAAATTTTTGTGTACTCATTCAGTTTGTTCACTAAGATTGGCTAAAGCTTAGTGTAGAGGCCTGTGAATATCAGAAACATAGATTAGTAAGTAATTTCATAAGCAGCTGGAAGCTTGTGGAAAGTTTTGAGAATGAAAGAGATCTGGAGATAATTGGAACTTGAAAAATTGTTCCCTTCTCATGCTTTTGTTTAACTGTGTATCACACAGTCTCTAGTAGATAGATAATTTGCACATATCAGGCATCTAATGAATGGTTGATAACACAGGAACATGTGCACTAATACATTTTCTGGTATGTTATTTATCTGAATATATAGATGATCAATGGAATTTTTAGCAATTTTGCTATTTAATTACTTTTTCAAAGCTACTAATGCTTTTCTAGAATAATGAATGGGTTACCTGAATGTGTTTTATATTCCAATGGATTTTATAGCAACTACACCTGTTTCATCAGAATGTAAATCTTTGCTGGGACAATCAAGATGAAAGTGGAGCTATTACAAATAGAACACAGAACTTTAAATCAGGCCTCAATCATTTCCTTGCTGCAGATATGAAATCCTACTCAGATCCAGCCTACACTCTGATTCAGTCCTGTAATGGTAAAAGTGAATAACTGTAATTTAAAAAAAAATAGAAACAATTCAAATTGAAATCCACATAAGAAAGTAAAAGGTTTTTTTTTTTTTTTTTTACAGTAACTAGATTGAATGGCATATTTTTCTTACCCCACATAAGAATAGTGTTTGTGGTTTTTAGATCAACAGAAATTGAGGGATTGGTGAACTTGTTTAGTGCTTCCAATGGCTTCAGCTTCTCATTATTCAAGAATTAACAACAGGGCTAATTTAAAGCAGTTAAGATTTACTCTAAAGGGTCAACATTTCCACTACAGAAAGGCATTAGTATAAAAAAGGGACAAAACTTCAAAAGTAGCAATGAACTTAGTGTGAATAGTGAAGCCTGAGGATCCTTACCTTTTGTGAATACTTACAAAGGACCGGACACTGTACTTGACATGTGACATATCACTCTTCTCAACATTCTTGTGGGGTAGACGTCATTCACCTAAAATTATAAATGATGCAACAGTTATACAGTAAAGCAGTAGTCACACTTGGCTAACAGCTGACTCCAGAATCTATGCCTTAACACAACAAAGGTCAAGTTTACATTCCTATCATAGTCTAATTGGATCAACAGGGAAGTCCTACTCTATGCAGTCATTGAGGGACTTGAGAAGTGGGAGTCATTACATCAAAAGTTCTTAACATTTTCTAGGACCTCAGAGTTCTCTGATGGATGTGTATGTGTGTGTATGTGTGTGTGTGTGTGTGTGTGTGTGTGTGATCCAACCAGCAGGCGAAGGAAGGAAAAGCAATGGTGGATGGCTTGAAAGGTGAAAGAAGCCCATGAACTTTAATATACATTCTATTGGCCAAAACTCAGCCACATGGACAGGTGGCCATATGAACCTACAGGTAGATCAGGACATATGGTGTAATATGTCGAGGAAGAGGAAAAAGCAGATACTGGTTAATTGTAAAATGCTTTGTTATAGCCCATGCTTCTGATTACTAAATTTCCTGTCAGTTTTCTTTCCATGTATATAATAGGTTAACTATCTACCCATTATATTGGTAAATAGTAGTCAAAAGCCCCATCTGGTTATTGTACCCACTTCAGATGAGGTGAGACAGGGTCCTCTCCATCAGGTCCAGATGTGGCGCCACTTGTCTCTGTGCTTTATGCGTCATACTTAAGAGTCCCGTTCCTTTTCATTTATAAACAAGTACACAGACATTCTGAGAAAGTATACATGACTTCCTTTGAGATAGAGTTGGATCAAGAATACAGGTCTCTTGAGTCTTGCTATAATACTATAGGTTTTATTACCTTCTTCTTTATTCGGAGCCAATTATTAAATGTATGCTATTAAAATGAGTTATGTAGTGGGAAGAGAACTTTAAGATTTAATTCATTCACTGATCCAATGTGTGATCTCCTGCTACTTGACTAATATGTTTTTGTGGGTTACAGAGTCTATCTTAAAGCATTGCAGGAACCTCCTTGTGAAGGGCAAACAAGTATTTGAGACCTATTAAAGTTAGAGTGCTGGCCATAAAAGGCTTCTATGATTCTGTCAGGGCCTCAATAGGATTGTGGCAAAGGACACACAATGAGAGATGAGGATAACAGCAATAGTGATAACTAATAGGATTTATTGAGGCTCAGGTTATATACATAACATTGTAGCAGCACATTATGTGGAAATTTTTAAATAAATCCTCACTAATACCTAAAAACAAGGTGCTATTATTTCCCCAATTTTATTGATATGGAATCTAAGAAGAGTCTCATGATCAGGTTATTTAGTTAAGAAACAGCAGAGCTGTATTTCAGCACAGGCCTATCTTTCATTGAAGGTTGCGTTCCTAAGTACTGATCACAGTTCTAAGTTTCACTGGAGCTTTGTAGCTGCCTTAGAAAAAAATAGAGCAGTGCTGGCTGGCTGGATTGGAGCATGGCACTATAGCCTCATGACAAGGATCAAGAAGTGAGGGGCAGGGTACTGCTGTCAATGCTGATTCCTTTACAGAGTAGGTTGCATTCATCTTTGTGTCACAATCCACAGTGATCAATGCAGGGAAGTGTTTTGAAATTTTCAATGTAAGGAGCTGGAGTTGGAATATGCTGAAGCTGCCTTAGAGAGGAAATCCATTCCTCTTTGAGAGGCAACATGTGTAGTTTTCTTTCTCATGCTGTATGCTGCAGCGGTTAAAGATGAGGTAGAGTGGGAGTAAGATGATTTCAGCATAGTATCTTTCCTGGTAAAGAAACTTTAATCCTGTTCCCCAAAGTTGGATTATGCTCTGATCTGAATGTTTGCATTCCCCCCAAATTTATATGGTGATACTTAATCCTCAATGCTATGACATTAGGAGAGGAGGCCTTTAGATGTTGATTGGGTCAATAAGGCCTAGTTCTTTTGAATGGAATTAATGACCTTACAGAAGAGGCCCCAGACAGCTGCCTTCCCTTCCATCATATGAGAACACATAGACCATCTATGAATAAAAGGCCCCTCACCAGACACCTAATTTGTTGATGCCTTGGTCTCGGACTCCCCAGCCTTCATAAGTGTGAGCAATACATTTCTATTGTTTACAGTTTACTAGCCAGAGTGAACTGAGACAGACAATAGTAGGTGATTTAAATGTGCAGACATATATTCCTTTCAAATCATTTTATATCTCTAAATCTAATTCCAGAGTTGTATATGTTCAGAGATTTTTGTTTTATCTTTATTGGAAATAAAGTAGAGCATTCTCAGCACAACATTCTGTCTGCCTGAAAGTTCTTGGAGCTCCCAAATGTGTGATGATTAGATTCACCCCTATTTCTGATTAATCTAAACCTGCTGTGAAATATTTTGAAAGAAAAGATTCTGAGCACATGGCAGGGAAGGAATGAAAGCTTTTATTTTAAGTACCTCTTCTGTCCTGTCCCTGTCACTCATTGGCCTCCAGTTACACTGGTCTTTGCATGTTGTGAACACACTGAGCTCATAACTACCTCAGCTCTTCGCACTTCAGGGCGTTTACCCTTCTCTGCGTGGAGGACTCATTCTTCTGATCCTTCTATGGTTGCTTCATCTTTATTCTTCCCTGGTGGAAGAGTATTTAGAGTAGAGCGACCACCAAGTGATAAAGACCTCCAGGGCTTGCTGACCACCCTGTCAAAAGCAGAGTCTCATTTCCTCTGGTCCAGAATTTCTTACTGCTTCTCTGTTTCCCTCCTTTGTAGAAATTTACACACTTACAATTATTTGTTGATTATTATTTGTTCAAGGTCATCCTAGCTCTACATATAGTGAAAGATCTAGACTAGTGGTTGTAAACTGTGGGGAATTTCGAACCCTCAGTGAACATTTGCCAATGCCTGGAGACAACTTGTTTGTCACAACTGGGTGTGTGTGGATGTGCTACTGGCATGTGGTAGGTGAAGGTCAAGAACGGTGCCTATGCATCCCATTCTCCTGAGGGATTACAGAATGCACCACCCCCAAAGAGTGGCACTTTGAATATTTTGAGCTGAGGACAATTGAAAGAAAGTAGATAGAAGAAGAGTTCTCTGTACTACTCTTATTAGCTTAAAAGCAGGACATCTCTCTACACCCTTTTCAGCCTGGAGTTGGCACCAGAGGAATCTACCTGCCAAATCATTTTCTTCTTTTAGTTTGTGCATCTGTTTCCCTTCCCACAATTTGGTACTCCAGAAGCTCAAAGATCTTTTTTATTATCTTGTTACTTCACTATAAATTTATTGTTCTTTTGTTATGATGTTATAAAAGCCCAAGTTCTAACCATTCCTTTGAGTTGCTCATCTCTGAGTGCTCCCATGTGTATACATAATGCACATGTTCATGATTTTGCTTAGTTGTTTAGTTTTCAACTGTTAACTTATCTTTTGTCAGTCTAATTTCAATGTCCCTGCCTACAAACATGCAGTGGGTAGAGAAAAGAAAAATTTCTTACACTATGCTACAATGTGCAGGAAAGCCCACCACAAGGAAGAATTATCCCATTCTAAATGTTAATGATGCTGTGGTTGAGATGCCTTGGTTTAGCCTGTAGGTTTCATGAGGCTGGTGCCTGCTGTATTCATCACTATATTCCAAGCTCCTAGAAAATGACTGCCACAGTAACTATGTGTTGGCTGAATAAACGAGTGGATAGATGAAGATGAAGAAGTTGAGAAAAAGACACCTGAGTCCAGATACTGCCCTTAGCAGGGTGCCAAGACCGACTGTTCTGTTATGTGCTGCTGTTCTCTATGCTGACAGGTAAGCTCACAACTCTGTACCTTCCTGGTATAGAGAAAAAACTGAGGTCAAAGTCTAGGTGTACAAGAGCTGACAACCACAGCCATGAATAACCAAGCAGGCAAAATAAACTGTTTTTCATCTTACAAATCCTTGTTATTCAGCATGTCTATGACAAGATTTTGGAAACAAAAGTTAATAGAGACAAAGAAATTAATAAAATTATGAGATTAATCAGGATACATATTATTTATGTGTGGATTCTTATATATCATCTGTGCACACATGGTCTGCACACTCAACCAGAAATGCAATTTGCTTTGTTTCTTTCAATTAAGATCATGCTATACGTTCAGGTTTATGAGTTTACAATTTCCATAATATTACATGATGACCTTTTCATGTTAGTGTGTGCATATGTGTGTATGTCAATTTTAGACTTTTAAAAGGATAAATGGTAGTCCCTTGTATGCATGTCTCGTAATCTATTTTCAAAATATCTTATAAATATTTATGTTGCTTTCTGTTCTTTGTTTTTACAAAAAACGTTTTTCTCTAACTCTTGGCCTTCTCGAAAGCTTAATTTAGTATATTCAATGCATTTCCTCAGTCTAATCCAATAATTTTTGGTCAGTGCAGGATTTATATTTCAGCCTATGTTGCATAAATAATTAAAAATTCTCCCCCTCCTTCCATTCCTAACTCTTCCATTTTTTTCTCCCATGGCTGATATCTCTGATGGGCGTCTTAAATATCATCATAGTATCTATTTGATCTGCTTACTATTTTTTTGTGACATAGCACATTCATTCCTACTCTATGATTTATGGCCTGGATTTTAGGATTTTTTTTTTTTGTCAATCTGTTTACAACTTTTATGTAACATAATTTGGGACTATATACATATATGTACATACATACATATATTTAGTTATCTATATTTATGGTAGTTATATTATATAAAATTACAATAAATGCTGAATTAGTGCCTATTGAGCCAGTGCTCATATGGGAAACAGACATATAAATAGACCCCCCCACATGCATATTCCACAAAGATTATAATCTTAAATGCTAGAGTCAACGCATCCTGCTAGATTCAATTTTCTTTGCAGTATTTCAACAGAGAAAATGAAGTTCAGAGGTGATAAGTGACTCACCAGAGGCCACTTCACTAAGAAGTACCAGAACAGGGATTCAAACCTTGTCCAGCCAGTCTGAGAGCTGGAGCTTCTTACACTGCATTGCACCCTCCATGGCACCACACTGTTCCATCCTGTGGTCACCTTTGTATGAGAGCTGAAACAAGAAGGTAGAGTATTGGATTGTTTGATGTCCCTGGGAACATGCGGGTGAGGCAATAAATTTTTCCTCACTGAATGCATGTCCATGAATGACAGAGAAAGTCTTTCAAGTACTGATTTTGAGGTTACAAATAAACTTTATCAAGTTGGAAAATTCATAAATATGGTGGAATTCACAAATGATGACGATCCACTTTACCTTCATTACTATGGCTTTCTAGATTATTTTGGAACTCAAAACCAAGAATTTAATTTGTTGTTCTTACTGGGTTAGGGATAAAACTTCAGAGCCTGAATCTAGTTGGTGAAGATTTAACTAATATAACTTGGCAACGTTATCATTCAAAAGGCTTTCCTTGTTCAAAGACATGCATAACTTTCTCATTAATTTTTCTTATATTAAATGCGAGGGTTGAATAAAGTGGCATATAAGATAATTTCTGGATATAATTATGTCACTTTCTTGTGGCTTCTGTAACAAGTTATTAAAAACTTGAGACTTAATATAGGAGTAATTTATTCTCTCACAGTTCTGGAGGTCAGAAGTCCTAAATTAGTATCACTGGACGAAAATCAAGGTGTTTTCAAGGCTGTACTACCTCTGCAGGCTTAGGTGTTAATTAATTCTTTGTATCTTCCAGCTGCTTATGGCTGCCAACAGTCCTTGAGTTGTGACTACATCACTCCAATCCTCAGAATTAGCATCTTCAAATCTCTCCCTATTCTATCTTCACATTGCCTTCTTCCCTGTGTGTTTGTTAAATCTCCCTCTGCCTTTTATTTTTTTGTGATATGTGTAATATCCATCTAGATAATTCAAGATAATTTGCTTCTCTCAAAATCTTTACTGTAATCACATCTGCAAAGCACCTTTTTTCTTATAAAGAAACATTTACATGTTCTGAGGATTCTCACCTGATGTTTACAGGAAGCCATTCTTCAGCCAACTAAAGTAACCCTTTGCACGTCTTTTATCCATTCATGAAGTAAAAACATCAGAACCTAGAAGCCACTAGAGAGCATTTGGCCCATGGTACTTCTATACATATTTCTATTATATTTATATGAGTCTCTAGGCTTGATCTTTACTCAGAGTTACAGATCTTTACCTTAGGGTTATGGTAATTCTAAATGCAATCAGAGGATGTTTCAGATAGAATCTAATATGAAGCTGATACGTGCTTTTGTCAACAAGCTGATGAACATCCATGGCTTCCTTATAAGAAAGAGGACCTGATAAGAGCAACTCCTCCAGAACCATCTGACAATAAAATTGTACCTGCTCAAAGTTGAGGACAATTGTCACAGGGAACTGGTATGGTTTCTCTGGTTCCCAGAGTTGCTAAAGTGAAGTTTGTTTTGACATATTAACAGGTTAGCTGGTTAATTGGCAGAAACCTGATGCTACATAGGCTAAATATGTACTATTCAAACAAAATTAAAATAAACTTAAATGAACCGAAACTTTTGGAATTCTATCTCCGATGCCTCTTAGAATCTGGACTTACCACTTCCCTTGAATGACCAGACATTTACAAAACAGCTTGCTGGTCTTACCTAGAATTTCCATACCCACATAGGATCTAGGCTTTCTCTGTGCTGATTAGCACACTGTTATTTATAAGGAGGTGAAATTTGCTACACAAGAGGCATGTCTTTGGTAATGAGATCCATTTACTTGGTTATTTTTTCCTTTTTGAATTCTTGTGTTAGATGATTTGTGGCTTACATGGGAGAGATGGAATTAAAGGGCTAAAAAAGAGTAATTTTCCCACAGTAGAGGCTTGATTTCATAGCTGCCTTTTCCTACAGATCTGAATAAGACTCTTGTTGTCTGCCTATCTAATTAGGCTCCAAAACTTGAAATTAAATGACTGAGTAAATAAGATGAACTCTTTGTCTTCCTAGCTGTTGGGCACACACACCCTTTTCACTTGCATATCCAAATGTCCAGGAGTCCAAGTTTCTATTTCTGATAGTAGAATTGTCTTCACTTGATTTTTCTCATTAGGCACACTAAGTAGCACTAATTATAGACTCTGACAGTTATCAACAGCATGGCCTCTGTTTTTCACACATTTAGGTCACTTAAAAATGCAGTACAGCCAAATAGGTCCCTGATACTTCTATGAGCTACCATAACCTTTCTGATAACTGTACCATCTGACCCTCCATTGCCAAACTGCCACCAACAGTTACTCTTCTGAAGTGTTAAACTAGACTACAATTCAGATATAGTTACTATTGCTAGCTAAAGTTTTATGGGAATTTTGTGTCCCATCAAGTAAGTTAGGCCACTTTTATGGCTTTTTTCTGAATTTTCCAGATTAGCATCTATGTGGAGAAACCAAATGTTTAGAAACATCCAGCCTTGACCAAACGCAGTGGGTATTTTGGCACAGCCTCGTCAATGTTATTGAACCTATGATGCTAAATATATGTCTTATATTTATTTTTCTTGTTTACAAAGATGATTTGAATTGGCTTGTGATAAAAATACATATATTTATGTTAACATATTTAAGAAATATTGATAGAGATTGAGGAAGAAGTGGTTGCAAAGAAGAATATATCAGTAACATAATTACAATGGTTAAATATTCAGGACGGCTAGGAGCTTCCTGGCAGCCAGGATGTCAAAGAAAACACAATGTCTTATGCAATTTCTATTGTCTGATACCAAGAAAATATGCTCTTTGTTTATAGGATACAAGCTTCATACTGTTTGCAAAATTCTTCCTGGGGCTGCTGATTAGCAGGGGAGTTTTTGAGGTAGATAGTGTGTTGTAAGGAAAATTCATCACATATATTCATAAATACAAGATAATATACAACAAAGTCAAAAACATCTTCAAAAGTTGTTTATCATAAAATGTAGACAATTATCATTCTTTCTCATTTTTTTTTTGTACTGAGAGTTAATGAATAAGGTAGCAATATAGTAGCAGAGCAGTCAACAGGAAAGGTACTCAGTGGAGATCTAAGGAGTTAGGTCCCACCATTTTTTGTTGTTTTGGTTTTTAGGACTTAATTTATAATAATTAGCTTTGGAAAAATATTATGTATTTCAAAGAATGTGGGTAGGAAAGAAAAAATACGTGGGCTGATAATTGAAACTGGAATGAGACAATGCTTTTGAATTTTGATTAACTTAGGTTGTATTTTCTTTGACTTTAATAAAATTGGAGAAATAATTTTCTTAGAAACATCCAACAATATACTTCCAATCCTAATAGTATATTCATTGATTTATAATTCAGCAGCATTGATTGTAGGGGCTGAAAGTTTATATTCAGGTTTTTTCATGCAACATTTTAGGCTATCACTTTTAAAGTAGACTAGATCAACTAGTCCTTTGGATACAAAAAGTCTGCTAACATTAGTCACAAAACTTGAAATTAAGTGTGAGAGAAAATGCCATTAAAGTGACATGCCTCCAAAAGGCAATACTAGGCTCGGCACCTGTAGTTCAGTGAGTAGGGTGCTGGCCACATACATTGAGGATCGAGGCTGGCGGGTTTGAGCCCAGCCCAGGCCAGCTAAACAACAATGACAGCTGCAAAGCTGCAACCAAAAAAAAAAAAAAAAAAAAAAAAACCCAGGCAGGAACCTATAGCCCCACCTACTCAGGAGGCTGAGGCAAGAGAATTGCTTAAGCCCAAGAGTTTGAGGTTGCTGTGCCCTGTGACGCCACGGCACTCTACCCAGGGTGACATAGTGAGAGTCTGTCTCAAAAGAAAAAAAAAGAGAAAGAAAGACAATATTGTAGAATAAGTAAGGATATATTGTATCTTGTTCTATGTCAGAAGAAACTAAATGTACAAAAAGGCTTTAACTCTGTGGGGTTTGGATTGGAAGCCAATAGGCAATGCCCCCACTTTGCTATCCACTTGTCTAATCATCTGATGTTTGGAGTCTAAGTTTATCCTTCAACAAAGTGCCAGTATTATGCCAGATTATATGTAGATTTCCTTTACTTGAAAAGCAAAGTTTTGAAATATAAATGAGATTGCATCACTGTCAAGTCTGATTGTGAAATAAAAGGTATAAAGAATAAATGTACGGTCTTATGCTTGAGTTCAAAAAACAATCCACACATATAAAGAATATGAGAGACATAGGTTAATGTTGATCAATGGGATTGATGGGTGGAAGTTTTAGGATTGAAAAATCATAAAGGGTTACTATTATACCATTGTATAGCCACCAAAATAGTTAAATCAAATAATTCTTTAGGTATACGTATATGACTTCAGGTACATGAAGTCTAGAATGGAGAGAGATGAAGGCCCCAGTCCTTTTCCACTGGCATAACCATGTGGGGTTGAGAATAGGTACGTGGGATGGTAAATGTGTATATGTATATGCACATACACACACATATAACCCCCTCTCCCTCCCTCCTTCTTTCCCTCTCTCCTTCCCTCCCTCCTTCCCCCTTCCTTCCTTCTTTTCTTCCTCCTTCCCTCCCTCCTTCTATGTTATTCATTCATTTCCTTGTCCCACATTTATTCAACAATGCCAGTGTCAAGCAGGGTGCAAGCTGCTGCATTGGAGGAATGAGGGACAAAGTTACAGTGTGTGTGTGTGAGTGTGTGTATATATATATATATATATATATATATTTTTTTTTTTTTTTTTAAAGACAGTGTCTCATTCTGTTGCCCAGGCTAAAGTGCCATGGCATCAATGTAGCTCACAGAAACCTCAAACTTTTGGGTTTAAGCAATGTCCCTGCCTCAGCCTCTAGAGTAGCTGGGACTACAGTTGCCTGCCATGATACCTA
This sequence comes from Otolemur garnettii, assembly GCF_000181295.1. Lineage (NCBI taxonomy): Eukaryota > Metazoa > Chordata > Mammalia > Primates > Galagidae > Otolemur > Otolemur garnettii. Next base: position 11,649,299 of record NW_003852451.1, read on the forward strand.
GCTATTTTATTTTAATTTATTTGTTTATTTTTAGTAGGGATGAGACCTTGTCTTGCTTAGGCTGGCCTCAAACTCCTGAGCTCAAGGGACCCTTCTTTCTCTGTTCCCCAAAGTGCTAAGAGTACAGATGTGAGCCACTGTGCCCTACCAAGAATATATTATAAAGGTAAAAATACACACATCCATCCTATGCTGTTTGTGCAGCTCATGCTTTTAAATAATTATGTTTGGAAAGAGAAATAGACAGGTAGATGAAGACAAAATATCTTGTTTTTTTTCCCCCTCAAACTCTTCTCTGTGTTTTGGAAATTCCCCCCTTGCCCGCACATTCAGCTTTCCTCAAGCCCATTTTTACCATTTGTTAATCTGTTCTTCATCTTTCCCTAAGCTTTTTCAGATTCTGAAACACCACTCCTGTAGTTACCACTTGGTACCCAATCCCCTCCTTTCAGTCATCTGTCATGACTCTCCTTATCAACCTTAAGAGAATGACATTCACTGCACAGGAAAAGAAAAGTGCTATGTATTGCTATCTGCTCCCAAGAAAAATAATGAAATATTTGTGTCCTGTTTTTTTTTTTTTAAGAAAAAAAATCATAGTCATGAGAAGAACTTGCAGTTATAATAAACCAGGGAAAGCATATATTAACAAAACATTGCAACACAGTTCATTCCAAGTTGAGTAATTAAATAAAGTTAAAAATGAAAGAAAATATACTCATTGTCCTGAGAAACCTGATAAATGTGCATGAGGAATAATTGAAGCATCACTAGCTGTATCAGACTTCTTTACTTTTAAGAATTTTAAAGAGTGATTCTTAAATTTCTATACTTTTCAGCCTTATTACCAAAAATGTCTTTGTCATGTTAGCTGCATTGAGATATTGCTATTGATTTTTTTCTAAGGCCACATAGAAGACCCTCAAACCCCACTTGATGGGCTCTTATTTGAAGCTGAGAATACTCCACTATTTCTTTAGAGGTCACTTTACTTAGAGACATGGATTATGGATTGAGAAAGTAATAGGCTCTGTCAGTCATGTTCGGTAAGTGTGTATTGCAGGCAGAAAGAAGGAAATAAAATGATAACCATTGTACAGAAAGTGTGATGAGCCAAGCTAAACAGAATGTTTTCTGCAAAGGAAGGGTATTTTCTTAAGGGAGGGTGGTGATCTGAGGACAAGCATGTGCTTTGTGAAGCATTGAGCTCATCATAACTCAAAAGCTGTTGATACTTGACACTCCTTCCAATCATCCCCATCATTTAGATGCAGGCTGATATTTAGAATGCATGACCCTGCCAGGTAGCACCTGTATCAGTCTCTGATTTGGCCAGCTAGCACTGAGTCAGGTGTCATCTTTAGTTATAGTAGCTTTGTTATGCTCTGATAAATGACCAAATAAGGTATGTGGAGCATGAATATGTCTTATAGTCTTATTTTCAAAAGCATCATATGAATTTGGGTTAGCTTTTGCCCTTTTTTCAGAATATGAGAAATGTATGTCCACGAGTCCCAGAGCACTAAAGGGGAAATTTCTTATCAGCGTTGTATGTCAAGGCTTATATTGCTGGAAAGTGAGAATATAGCTACATAGATATCACATATAGATTTTTTGGTGCTCACCTTTCACCATGATGTTAACTGGTCTTAAACTTCAATCATGGTCTTAAATGTCATGGTCATAGACCTGCAGTGTATGATATGGTAGCTGCTAGCCATATGTGACTGTTTAGCTTAATTAAAATGTAACAAAATTGAAAAATGAGACCTACAGTCATGCTATTGAGCTTTTAATTGCTCAATAGTCACATTTGACTAGTAGCTACCTAATAGACAGTGTATATATAGGACATTTCCATTGTAACTGAAAGTTATTTTGAGCTACACTTGTATAACTATTCCTGAAATTAGATTTTTTTGTAGAATTTCATGAAAAAAAAATTATGTCCCAAAACTATGGAGGGTAATAAAGATCTAGTACATGTAACAACTATAGAGCAATGAAGTAGTAGATGACTAAAGAAAAGTAGAGCAATGAATTAGTAAAAATGTGCTATTCCAAGTTTGTGTGATTTGGCAAAATAATTTTCAGTATTCATATGCTGTTTAATTTAAAATAATAATATATTAAAAGAAAAAAATACTGAATATTTGGAAATATTTTAATTTTTACTTCATATCTTTGATGGGTGAAAATATTGATATATGATAATATATGAATAGCTGTGTGATGCTTTGGAATCTAAATGTAATGTTCATTTGCCATTACATTACCAGCTGATTTCTTGAAATGGTCCTTAAGTATTGACCTAGCTAGAAACAAAGCCTGGGAGGACTGGGCTTGCCTAAGTATAATATCATGTGTCATATTGCATTGATGTCATATAGCACTACAATATAGCAATTTCAATTATAGATATGAGAGCACATAAATGTTCTTTGTGGCTAATGGAGTTATATGTATCTTACTTCAAAGGCAGGTACTTTGAAATAATTGTCTACTGTATCTTAAGCAGCTCTCGAAAACTATCTATGCATTAGAAAAGGAGTATCAGCCAGAAGAACTAAGACATGCCCAGGTTCCATGCACATTTCCATAGTTCCTCCTAGAGAAAGTGAAGTTTTGAAACCCTAGAGGATGTTACTGTGCACACATATACATACTTATAAGGTTGTATTAAATAAGATCATTAAAGTATAAGAAACCTACATCAGTGACTGTTCCATGTTGAATTATCAGCAGATATTCGCATGTGTATTTAATATCCCACTCTCTCTCTGTGATAAATAACAGTATGGGAACAGCTGGTATATTTGATTTCTTTATTGGCCACAGTATTGAATAATAAATAAAACTTGGGGTTGCAGTAGGGATCTGAATAGGTTTTTCCAGTTGCCTTTTCTATCTTCATAAAAAGACTGTCTGGTATCTTTGCTACAGGGCAGTCTACTGATTGATAGCATCTAGTTCTCAGAGAGTTAGGATCTCTGCTAACTGGTAGCCTGACTGTCAGCATTTAGCACTCTTCTGAATTCCTCAAGAAAACTTACGCATGTAGATGGCTGACCCTTGAGAATCCAGAGTCAAAGACTCATTTTCCATAATGATTAAATGAGATTACATATGTGAAGCACATGGCCCAATGTTTGGCATTTAATTGTTCCAACATTAGAGTCCTGCTTCCAGGTATTATATTATTCCCCCAGGCCCTCCTCTGACTGCCATGCCATGTAAACAAACTTCTGATTTCCGTATCTGTAATATATCCACAAAATATTCCCTTTAAAACTAACAAATCAAAGATTGGAAGAATTGCCTCGAGTCGATCTCTCAGCAGTGTCCTTAGTGAGGAAGATGAAAGGCATGATGTTGCAATCTTTAAAAATGCAATTCAGTTGTCTGTTGCTTCTTATTCACACATTCCGTGGTTCACATTGAATGATGAAGCTACTTAAATGACATTGCAAGACACCAAATTCTCTGGTATCAACAAACCACTTTAGTTACATTGGTTGTTTTATTCAAATTGGTAAATCAAGGGTGCAAAGAGTTTGAAAATAGCACTTACATATCAAATGAGAAGGCAGAGTGATATAAAAGTTTATTTTTTATCCCAAAATATACCATAGGAATGCCATCTTTTTTTTTTGTATTATAGGAGTCAACTCACTGTCATCTGTCACTACCTGGTACAGACGCACAGTTAATTTCTCTTGGCTAGGTGAGTAGTAGACTAAGTATGAGGTAGTAGGGCAGATTATAGATAGAGCATGTATTCCTGAATAGTACCTGCTGCTCAAGGTATCCTCTAGTCCATTATTTCTAAAACTTTTTTGATGTTATAAGCCATTAAGAATTCTTATTAAAAAAAAAGTCCTAGTCCCACATCAGATAATCTGAAGCATATTTTTAGAAGAGTTTGGCGGCCTAGATTGTTAGAAAGCTCCCAAACTTATTATTATTATCATGAATGTTGGAAAACACTATTTAGCTTACCTTCCAAGACAGATAGATGCAAGGGATGCTAAATTATATTTTATCTAATCATTAATCTAACATAAAATTCTAGAAAATGGTCAACAATTTGATGGTTATAAAATTCTTTATAGGTTTAATAACTCTGGGGGAGAGTCCTGGGACCGAGAAATGATCTGCCTTATTGGAATTGTCCTGATAGAGAACAAATTCATATACTGTAGGGGAAAGCCCTGTAGTGGTGCATTTCTTATTAAATGAATACTTTGCTTCTTTGTGTTCTGCTTATGTGGCTCATGCATGATACAGCCAGGGTCAAAAAGTATGATCTGGGAAGGAAGATTATGATCATTTTTAGCTTAAGAGTCATAATATTTACTGTTGCTCTTTCTGTCACATGGCTCAATTCTAGTGTTTTGTTTTGCAGTTGATAACCAATGTACAATGAATATCAAAATAGTTACACCAACTTTATGATTCCATCAGGAGATATCAGGGCATGATACTTTATCATTTGCAGAACCTTCCATATGAAAACATATTCAAGAATTTTGTTCCCAGCCAAAATGGAATAACAGGACTCAGTTTGACCCTCCTACTTTCAGTATGTAGCCCTCTGACCACAAAGATAAAACATACAAAATTTATTTAAAATAGTATTTTCAAGACAATGGACATGATGGAACAGTGAACAGGGATCCCTGGAAAAGGGGAAAAAAATGAGATGAGCCTTACAGTTGCTGCAAATTATATCCTGAAGAGAGTTTTCAGGCCTTACAGCAGGGGAAGAAACCAAGGTAGAGCCTGGTGAATTCTCTGATTGAGGAGATAGAACTGAGTGTCTTGGGGGAGGAGGGGACCTAGAATATATAGGACAAAATATTGGACAGAAAGAACTGAACAGAAAAAGAAACATGGACTCTTTCAGAAGTTCTCACTTGAGTATTCATCAGGGCATGTACTTGTGAGGAAACGATCCCAGGCCTAGAGCCAGGAGGTATAGATGAAACAGTACTCAGTCCTAGCACAGCTTCCACCAGCCAGACAGAAAAAAAAAAATCCTCATAATCCATTGGGCATTAGGTATAGCACATAGAGGGACTTCCTTCAGTAGTGAGGAATAATCAGACCTAGACTAAATACTCTGGTACCACTTAAAAAGTCATAATAGCAAAACCAAAAAAGGATTAAAATGTTTCCAAGTAACTTAACTGTACCCCAGACTAAAACTTTTACCCTGTACCCCAGCAACCAACAGGGTAAAAGTCATAGGTTATGGCATCCAGTGAAAACTTCTCAATCATACAAAGAAGCAGAACAATAAGCTTCATAATTAAGATGACAATTATCAAAAGGAAATGTAGAAGTGACAAAATGTTAGAATTGGTAGGCAAGAACACTGAATATGTTATCATAACTGCATTTTATATGTTCAAAAAGTTAAGCAGTGACATTAATGATGTAAAAAGACCCAAATTACATTTCTAGATTTGAAAACTACAATTTCTAATAGAAAATGCTCAGAATGGGATTGGAGGCAGAATAGACATTGGAGAATATAAGATTAGTATACTTGAAGACATAGAACTAGAAGCTATACAAAATGAAATGCAGAAAGAAATAAGACAATCATTGGAAAGGACATCTGGGAATTGTGGGACAACTATAAGCCCCTTAACATGTGTGCAATTTGAGTACCTGAATAGGGAAGCAGAAAAATATTTGAGGAAATAATGGACCCAAATTTTCCAAATTTAATGAAATTGTAGAGTCACAGATGCCAGCAGCTCACAGATCCCAGAAGACGAAATATGAATAAAGCTACACTAACACACAACATAATTAACTGCTCAAAACCAGCGATGAAGGAAAAAAATCTCAAAGATAGCAAGAGAAACAAAGATAGTGCCAGGGTATTTCTTTATAGATCCTTATCTTTACAGATATTGGGTTATAGAAATAGTTTAATCTCTGTTGCACAGCATGGTGACCATAGTTAATAATAATGTATTTTATATTTCAAAACTGCTAAAAGAGTAGATTTTAAATGTTCTAATAAAATGATCAGTAGGTGAGGTAACATATAAAACAATTTACTTTAAGCTGATAATAGCTGAAATTCAATCACCTTTATATTTGTCCTTGCCCACACTATATGTTAGTGGTATCACAATTTACAGATTTTAATCTTGTGTTTCCATTAACAAATTTTTGTAATTTAGAGTTATTCTCAGTAATTTTACATTTTACATTTTACCCTAAAATCAATAGTAATTTACATATCACTTATATTTTAACACTTTCCTATATTTGTTTATATATTTATATTTATGTTATGAGTTTTATATTTTCATATGGTTTTGTGTTGTTAATTAGAACTCCTTTTAACATTTCTTATAAGAATTTCTAGTAGCGATGAAGCTCCTCAGAGTTTGTTTTTCTAGAATGTCTTCATTTCTTAAGGGTGGCTTTGCTGAGTAAGGTGTTCTTTGCTGACAGTTTTCTTTTCTTTCAATACTTTGAACATATCCCATTATCTTCTGGGTTAAGTTTCCACTGAGGAATTGGCTTATGGTTTTACGGAGTCTCTCTTATACCTGGCAAGTCATTTTTTTTTTCTTCTCGCTTTCAAAATTCTCTTCGTATTTGAATTTGTCATTTTGATTATAATGTGTTTCAGCCCAGGTTTCTTTGAACTCAGCCAATTGTAAACCTTTGGGCTTCGTGAATCTAGATGTCCATTTCCCTTCCCAAATTTGCAGTTATTCCTTCTTTTTTTTCATTAAGTCATATGTACATAGATCATGAATATATTTATACCTTTATGAGATTCGATGTGTTAATTATTTGTATGAATTGGAGTGCTTACACCCTACTAATCAACACAGCCTTCACCTCATTTACCCAATTACGGCGTTAGGACATTTGTGTTCTGCACCTGATAGATCCAACATGTACTTGCAATATGCTCCGTAGGTGTGGTCCCCCTACTAAGCCTTTCTCTGTTGACCCACCCCCCCGCCCTTTCTCTCCTAAATTTCCTTTCTGCCCTTTTCTCTCTTGTCTCCAGCAATAAGAAATTACCATAATATGCATATAGGCTCACTTCCCATATATCCTGAAGGCTCTCTTTACTCTTTTTAAATTTTGTTCCTGTGATTGGTGAATTTCAAATGACTTATCTTTGGGTTTGTTAATTTTTTATTTTCTTCTGCTTGATTAGTCATGTTGGAGTTCTCTATTGAATTTTTTCAGTTATTGTTGTTCTTCAGCTCCAAAATTTCTGTTTAATTCTTTTTCATGGCTTCTAGCTATTGGTTTTTATTCTCATTTTGTTTATTATCCTTTTACTGATGCCAGTTGTTTATATGTATTTTCTTATAGTTTATTGAACTTCTTTATGGAAATTATTTTGACTTTGTCCAGTACATATATCTTCATTTCATTAGCATTGGTTATTGGAGATTTGTTTATATTCCTTTGATGGTATCATATTTTTAAGATTATTAGGGGGCCTTATAGGTTTACATTGGTGTTTGTGCATTGAAGATACAGCCACTTCTTCCACTCTTTATGGAATGGCTATAACAGTAAAAGGCTTTCACCAATTAGTCTGGCTAGAGATTCTGGAAATCTATCAAACCTTTTCCACAGATGTGTCTGCTCTACTCTCTCTCAATTCTGGGAGATAAGTCTTCTCCCTCTCTTACAGAGCAATGATGGGAGCTGAGAGCCACCGACTCCTTTTCTAATAGGGCAGCGTGCTGAGTTGCCAGGACTTTGGGTACAAGTTTCACCTTTCTTCTTCCCTTTAGAAAGAGAAGTCTCATGATCATGTGCTTTTTGCCAATCCCTCAAAGCCAAACCAAGCCAGCTGATGAGATCCACACTGCTGCTGAAACCCATGTTGTATACTAAGATCTGTTACCAGCTGCTGCTAACCACACACTGGCTGCTGAAATCTACACTTGATGTTGAGAGCTGCACTAACTTCTGAGAGCTTGCACATATTTCTTTGTTGTTAGCTGCCCCTAGGTGTTCTAACTATTCCAATTTTCTCTGCACTCAGGGTGAGGCAAGACAGAAACAGTTCTCTTGGCCAGTGTCCTCAGTATCAGGAGATGTTATGTGCCCACTTTGCTCTCTTTCCCATATGGGAGAAATCCCAGTCTCATGGGATCTCTCTCAGTAATGAACTATGCCAGTCTGCTGGGAATGGTGATATGGGTAAAGTGAAAATGCTCCTCTTACCTATTTCACAATCGTTGTCTCCAGTTTTCTTCTCTTCTGGGGTGTTGAAACTTCTCAACTGGATTCTAGAGTTTGCATAAAGGTATTTTGCTACATATATGGTTGTTAAAATAGATTTTTTTTGTTGGGGGGATTGATATTACTATATTACTGATATCAATATCCTTTGTGGGTTTTATTTTGTTTTATAACCATTTCACACTCTATAGTTTGGCATTTCACTTGAAAATTAATAACCTACAATGTCATTGAAAACGAGCAGGCTGACATCCAGCAAGACAGGTGGGGGGCACTCTTTTGGAGTTCCTTCAAAGCTTCATTCCTAAATAGTTGTCATTGTTTGAACTGTCCGATGGTTATCTAGAATACACCTCTTGATTACCTTTATTTGTTTTTTTTTTCATGACTCAGAGCTCTCCCAGTACAAAAACCCCCTACCTTCTGAGGTAGATCAGAAGGTATTACATGATATAAGTCAACTCAAACAATCTAGTCTCCATAAGCCTTTTTTTTTGGCCAGGGCTGGGTTTGAACCCACCACCTCTGGCATATGGGGCTGGCACCCTACCTTTTTGAACCACAGGTGCTGCCCTCCATAAGCCTTTTGATATCTTCCTATACCATATACAAAGGCAGTTCTAGCATTTCATCTTCATTTAGTTTAAATGACCTTTTATCCATGTTTAAGCAACCAACCCAATTTAGAGCCATTTCTAACTCCTTTAGCTAATATATTGAATTCAGGTTCTCTGCTTGGGCCTATATCAGTAAATTCAGCCTAATCCAATATTATATTTCATTCCTCATTATCACACACCCTTAAGGTCCATTTTCACATATAGCTCCCAGATTTATGTCAGAAGCTCACCTTCTATAGGTATTTGATTATGAGTAACTAATAATGACTTTTTATATATCTCTATCACAACATTATGCCATGAGCTACCAATGCCCTAGTTATCATCAAAAATAGGATTTTTGATTTGTCTAATCTAATTGGAAGAGAAACTCAATTGCAGAAAATTCATAATTAATTAATAAAGATGTTTTTTCTTTAGAACCACTTCTGGTACCAAAATTTGTATAGTCTGAGTTTAACCAGAGAAAGAGAGCCAGTGGAAACTATATATTAAAAGTTTTATTGCAAGAAATTGGCTTCTGTAAATATATATATTGTCAAGGAAAGTTCAAAATCCACAGAGTATATTCTCAGGAATGGTGTTCTGGGAATCTTCATTATGTGGTAAAGCCACACACAATCCACAGGTAGACTATTTTTCTTCTCAAAATCTTCAGTTTTACTCATAAGGCTTTTAACTCAATTCAATCAGCCCACCCTAAATTATCTAGGATAATATACCTTACTTAAAGTTGTCTAGGTTTGGACTTCAGTCACATCTACAAGATATCTTCTCAACAATACCTAGATTAGTTTTTGATTGAAGACCTCTGGCAATAGCCTAGCAATGTTGACACATAAAACATCATTATACTTAATATTAATCAGAACTATAACAGACTATTATAACATGTTAGTTTTAATCCACAGTGCAACCACCAAAAGCATCACTCAAAAATATTGAAAAATAATTAGATAAAAGATTTAAATTCTACACTGCACTATATCTTTTTAATACAAAAGAATGGAGGCTACCCAGAGTTGACATATAGAAAATATATTTTAAAAGACAGAGTAAAACCTACATTATTACTGATTACATAAAATACAAATGATATAGGCATTCCAGTTAAGATCAGAAATTGATGGAATGTATTAAAATGGATTGAAAAATGGCAGCAACCATATTTCATCAGAAAAGGTACTTTAGAATTAATGATATATAGCTTTAAAATAAAATAATAGACAAAGATAGATCATGCAAATAGTAACCAAAAGAGAGCTAGAGAGGCTATCCAAATATGTTTTATCTAAACAAAAATAACTGACTCTCACAGTTCTCTTATAGCAACTGGGTTTCTAATAATTATATTTATCTCAGTCACTCTTTGGATTTAGCACAGACCCCACAGGTTAAGGTCTCAGTCCCCCTTCAAAATGCCAGCCAAAAATGAGGACCCCAGGCTACATGCACTTCTACTTGGCTAGCTATAAATTCAGGGGTTCCCATGATCACTCTCCTTTGTCTTTGATAATTTGCCAGTACCACTCACAGAACTCAGGAAAAGTACTATATTTATGATACAGTTTTAATATAAAGATAAAATTCAGAAAGAACCAAATTGAAGAGATTCACTGGGCAAGGCATGAGGGGAAGAGTGGCACAAAACTTCCATGCCCTTTACAGATGAATCATCCTCATAGTATGTGGATGTGCTCACCAACTGGGAAGTTCCCTGAACCTTGTTTAAGACATTTTATCAAAGTTTCATTACATACATCAATGTTTAAATCATTATCCATTATTGATTGAGTTCAATCCTCACCCTGTTTCCTTCCCAAGGTAGGGGAATGGGGTTTAATGTTCTATCCTGCTAATTATGTAGTTACTATCTCTGGTAACCAAGCCTCATCCTAAAGCTATCTATGTACCCCAACCTGCGTCACTTGATTGAATAACTCAGGTATAGATGAAAAGGGATGATTATTTTATTATGGATTAAAAAATCCCTCTATCACTCAGAAAATTCCAAGAGTTTGGGAGCTTGTGCCAGGAATTTGAGACAAAAACTAAATGTATATATATTTATTATATTTAAGGCCATCCCCTGGTCTTTGACTATTGATTACTTGTAGCAAAAGGTTCTTAAAATTCAAAAGATGCTATGGCATTACTAGAGTACCATCATACCATAAGAAAATAACTTCCAGGGCAAGGCCACTTAGGTTTGAAGGCTTCCATTAGATCTTTTTATTTTTCAAAAAGCAGTAGTAGTTTCATCAATATCTGCCTTTACCCTTTCAGGCATCCAGTATAATCGAGCTTAAAAGATAATATCATCTTTTATTCTCAACTTCCTTTGAAGTGTTAATGTGATATTGGGTATATCTCATTATAAAACCATGTATTTATTCCTTTGCCTTCAGCTACTAAATTTGTCCTACTGTCCATTTATATCCAAACGTATTTTTCCCCATCTATGAATAGTACATTAATTTTGGTCACTGTGCTGGTTTAGATTGCAAGCAGTAATTATAGTGTAGAAAGTACTTCCCCCTCACTCCATTTCCATTTATATAGGACTATAAGGTATGATTGCATAGGTGTATAAGTAGTAGGCTATTTTTACCACTATAACCATATGCATTGTTAACCCTAATTTTTCCAAATGGAATGAAGACACAAGCTACCTCATTAGGCCCTTAGGAATTCTGGTATAAATATTTAAAAACATAGGGATCATCCTTACTTCCAGCACTTGCAGGTGGAGTGCTGGTCCTGAACACCACATTATGCAGGAAAAAGAAAGTTAGGTAATAATAGGGAAGAAGAAAAATAACATAATCATATCACAATTTTCCCCCACTTCCTCTTCGTTAGATCCACCAGAAAAACAACAACAAAAAAATCTATTTAGTGAGGATGCTTTCTTAACTTTCCTCATGTTGCATGTGAGCACATATTTGTGAAAGTCAAACCCTTCACTTCTATAATGCCATACATTTTAGAAAACTAATGTTGAAATTGACCATTCAGATTATCTATCAAATTATTACTTTGAGGAGGATAGCTGACTGTCTTTCATTGAACATTATGAATTGTAATGAAAAAATGTGACTTGGCAGATAAAATTGATATTTTCTGTTAGAAATACCCATGAAAATCTACCGCTAGGTGAATAAAACCCAATGCAGAGTTAATGTCTATTCTTATAGGGGCTCATTTGTAATCTTGCCTTGATAACAGTATTAGTGTGACCTGTTATCTGTGTTCAGAGCATTCCCCTCAGAAAATCTTTCACATAGTCATCTGTAGATCCGTCTCTTTTGTTGACATATAGAACAGTTGTTATTGGCATGATTCAGTTCATCTCAGCAATGTTCACTCATTGCATGAACCCAGGCCATCACCTCAGCGAAAGATACCAGAATATGTACATGTTGATTCCAAACACCTTCCAGATCTAAAAGGTTTTTTTTTTTTTTTAAACATGGGTATTAATATCCATGTCTTACACAACCTTCCTAACCACATATGTCCTACATGCAATCATCAAATTTCCATGGTGATTTCCATAGGTTATGCCCCATACAAGCATCCCTTTAACAGACCACTTTTCCATTGGCTTCTGCCTGACCATATAGCCAGGCCATTGGTCACTGCTCATGAGCCAGTAAAAACATGAACATAGGGGCCTTTATCATTGTTATTCAGCTCACTGAAGTGATTTTTATTTTACCTTTATTGATCACACCAGTGGTCTTCCAAACATGATATTGTTTGTTCAACCTCTGTTATGCATGAACCAAGCCGCTCGTTTTTGATCTTTTGAGAGCTGTTGATAAGGCACTGTATAAGTGACAGTAGAATCTATTAGTTGCTTATGTGGTTTCAAATCAGTCCTAGAGGGAAAGAGGCCCCCTATTTGTGTCCATTTCCTCCTTGCATTTCCCTGGTAGAATAATTTTGGATCAGCCATTACAATTTTATTACAGGACTTTTATGAGCACTTTTCTTCCTACTAGAGTTTTCTCTGCCATCACTTATCACAGGTGTTACAGGCTTCAAGATTATTTATTTTCTTTAGTCATAGTGGCAATTTCAAATAATGCAAACAATTATTACTAAAATGGAAATCTTCTCATTCAAAGTCCTGCTACAAGGCTAATTTTACCCTAATACCAAAACCAGACAAAATCATGACAAGATAAGAAAATCACAAATGAATACCACTTGTTAATATAGATATAAAAATCTTCAAAAAGTAGGAAAACAATCTGTATCTAATAACATAAAAATTATACTATATCATGAACTTATATTTATCCTAGGGGTGGAAGATTGATTCAACATACAAAAATAAAATAACACACCATTTTAATAAAAGAAAGGAAGCATAAATGATCCATTTAAATACATGCATAAGAACAGTTGACAGAAAATAGCACTCTTTTATTATAAAAATATGTAACAAAACTGTGATTAAAGAAAACTTCCTCAACCTGCTCAAGGACATCTACAACAAAGCCACAGTTAGCATCAAGATCAATGGAGGAAGACAAAAATCTTTCTAAGATTGGGAACAGGTAAGGATGGCAACTCTCCTTACCTCGATTCAACAGTGGACTGAGGGTTTTAGGCAGGGGAATTAGGCAATAGGGAGAAATAATAATAAAAGAGATCTAGATTGTAAAGGAACAAATATAACTACCTCTATTTGCCAATGACTTTTTTTATTATTAGATCATAACTGTATACATTATTGCATTTATGGGGTACACAGAAAATCTAATGAAATTTGCTAAAAATGATTAGAGCAAGTGAGTTCTAAAAATGAGATCAGCAAATCTGTAGGATACAAGAACAATATACAAAAAAACACCCAACTCTATTTTTATATATTAGCGGTAAAAATAACCCCAAATGAAATTAAGAAAATAATACGCTTACCAATGGCATCAGAAAGAATAGCATAGTTAGGAATTATTTTTTTAAAAATAAGGTATAAAATTTATGCTCAGAAAAATAACTGTTACGTAAAATAAGAAAGACATAAATAAATGTAAGGTACCCTGTTCTCATGCATTTGGAGACTTAGTATTGGTAAGATGACAATACTCCCACAATGAATCCGCAGATTCTTTGCATTCTTTATCAAAATCCCATCTCTCTTTTATATAGAAATTGACAAGCTGATATTAAAATTCATATGGAAGTATAATGATCCTAAAATATCCAATATAATCTTGACAAAAATACCTGGAAAAAATCCTCTTAAATTTAGTATGAAACTACAGTAATTAATACTGTTTCATGCTGGCATAAAAAACTACAGGTAAATCAAAGGACTACAATTAAGAATCCAGTAATAAACCCAAACATTGGTATTTAATTTATTTTCTACAAAGGTGTCATGAACATTTAACAGGGAAAGAATACATTTCAGTGAATGGTTCTGGGACTATTAATATTGATATGCAAAATAATTAATTTGGAGACCTATTGCATACAACATATAAAAATTAATTCTAAATCAAATATTTAAATAAAAATGTGTAAAACTATAAAACTCATAGAAGAAAAAGAAAACACTAGGTATAAAACTTGATTACCTTACATGCACAAGCATCTAAAGAAAAAAAGTAGACTTCATAAAAATGAAAAATTTGCCAGACACGGAGGCTTATGCCTGTAATCTTTGCACTCTGAGAGACAAGGCGGGTGGATTGCCTCAGCTCAGGAGTTCAAGACCAGCCTGAGCTAGAGTAAGACCTCATCTCTAAAAATAGCCAGGTGTTGGGTGGCGCTTGTGGCTCAGTGAGTAGGGTGTTGGCCCTATATATAGAGGGTGGCGGGTTCAAACCCAGCCCCAGCCAAACTGCAGCAAAAAATAGCCAGGCGTTGTGGCGGGCGCCTGTAGTCCCAGCTAC
>NW_003852451.1:11664097-11690277 GCF_000181295.1 Otolemur garnettii
AGGAGGCTGAGGCAAGAGAATCACGTAAGCCCAAGAGCTGGAGATTGCTGTAAGCTGTAATGCCACAGCACTCTACCAAGGGTGATGGAGTAAGACTGTCTCTAAAGAAAAAAAAAATAGCTGGGCGTTGTGGCAGATACATATAGTCCCAGCTACTTGGGAGGCTGAGGCAAGAGGATTACTTGAGCCCAAGAGTTTAAAGTTGCTGTGATCTAAGATGTGACGGCACTCTACCCAGGGCAATAAAGTGAGACTCTGTCTCAATAAAAAGAAAAAAATTGTGTTCTTCAATGATATATATATATAATTTGTTGGGGAATCATTGAGGGTACAAAGAACCAGTTTACACTGCTTGCATTTGTAAGGTAAAGTCCCTCTTATAATTGTGTCCTATCCCCAAGACGTGTGTCACAGTGCCCCCAGCCCCTCCCCCTTTCCCTCTCTCCATTTTTCTATTCCTCCCTTCAAGTACTAGTATCAGTTGTCCTCATATCAGAATTAAGTACATTGAATTCTTACTTCTTCATTCTTGTGATGCTTTACTAAGAAGAATGTGTTTCAACTCCATCCAGGTTACTACAAAAGAGGTAAAGTCATCATCTTTTTAGTGGTTGAATAGTATTCCATGGTATACATATATCACAGCTTGTTAATCCATTCCTGGATTGGTAGGCATTTAGCTTGTTTCCAAAATTTTTCAATTGTAAATTGAGCTGCAATAAACAGTCTAGTGCAGATGTCCTTATGATAAAGTGATTTTTTTTTCCTTCTGGGTAGATGCCCAGTAATGAGATTGCAAGATCAAATGGGAGGTCTAGTATGAATTCTTTAAGAATTCTCTACACTTCCTTCCAAAAAGTATTAGTTTGCAGTCTTACCAGCTGTGTAAAAGTGTTTCCTTCTCTCCACATCCACGCCAGCATCTGCAGCTTTGAGACTTTGTGATGTGTGCCATTCTCACTGGGGTTAAGTGATATCTCAGGGTCAAATTTTTTTATTTTGGAGAAAGAGTCTCACTATGTCACCCTCAGTAGTCTGCTGTAGTGTCACAGCTCACAGCATCCTCAAATTCTTGGGCTTAAGCGATTCTCTTGCCTCAGTCAGGATGTTTTTTATTTGCATTTCTCTGATAATTAGTGATGATGAGCATATGTTCATCATCATTAAAATGTTTGTTAGCCATTCATCAGTCTTCTTTAGAGAAGGTTCTATTCATCTCACTTGCCCATTGATATAAGGGATTGTTGGCTCTTTTTATGTTGATTAATTTGAGTTCTCTGTAGACTCTAATTATCAAACTTTTGTCCAATTCATAATATGCAAATATCTATTCCCATTCTAATGGTTGTCTCTTTGCTTTGGTTCTTGTCTCCTTAACTGTACAGAAGCTGTTCAGTTTAATTAACTCTCTTTTGTTTATTTTTGTTGTTGTAGCAGTTGCCACCAGAGTTTTCTTCAAAAAGTCATTTCCTAGGCTGATACTTTCAAGTGTTTTCCCCACACTTTCTTCTAGGATTTTTATTGTTTCATGCCTTATATTTAGATCTTTTATCCATCTTGAATCAATTTTAGTGAGTGGAGAAAAATGCAAGTCCATTTTCAGTCTTTTACATGTGGTTATCCAGTTCTCCCAGCACCATTTATTGAATATGGATTCTCTCCCCCAGTATATGTTCTTGTTTGATTTACAGGTGGCTGTAAGATATTAATTTAATCTTATGGTTGTAGATCAGTTCTAGATGTCAATCTATTTTTCTGCCAAAACCATGCCATTTTAATCACTATGGCCTTGTATTTATGGGGAATTTAATGGGCACTATTAAGAAAAGGAAAATAGGCTGGGTGTGGTCACTCACTCTTATAATCCCAGCACTCTAGGAGGCCAAGGAGAGTGGATTGCTTGAGCTGAGGACTCTGAGACCAGCCTGAGCAAGAGTGAGATCCTGTCTCTAAAAATAGCTGGGTGCTGTGGCAGGCACCTATGGTCCCTATTCTAGAGACTAGAGAATCACTAGGAAATAAAACTCATAAACATAAATGTAAAAATTGTGAAAAGATTTTGTTGAATAAAATTCAACAATCTATAAGAAAGATATGACAAAGTATGATTTATCTTAGAAATTCAAATTTGATTTAACATTCAAAAGTGAACAAATGTAACAGAAAAAGAAGAAAAATGAATTAATGAAATTCATTATATTACAGAACAAAGAACAATGTGATCATCTCAATACATGCAGAAAAGTCATTTGAGAAACTTAACATCCATGTCTAGACAAAATCTCTCAACCAACTAAAAATGGAAGGAAAGTTTCTTAATCTGGTGTAAGATATCTATGAAAAACCAAAAGCTAATATCATACTAAATGGTAAAAGGCTGAATGCCTTCATCTATGGTCCCAGACAAGGCAAGGATGTCAGCACTCACTGCTTTTTATTCAATATTGTGCTGAAGTATCTAGTCAGTGCAATAAGGTATGAAAAATACATTCAGATTGGAAAAGAAGAAATAAAACAATCTTTATTCACAAAAGACATAATCATCTCTGTTGGAAATGTGATGGATTATACAAAAGTACTTTTAGAGCTAGTATGTGAGTTTATCAAAATTACATTATAGACGATCAACATACAAAATTCAATTACATTTCTCTTTTTAGCAATCATAGTCACAAATTGAGATTGAAAACAATAATGTTTAGATTAGCACTGAAAATATGAAAAAAAAATTGGGTAAATTAGACAAAAGATATCTTAGACCTGCCCATTGTAAACTACAAAACATTACCCATAAAAATTAAAGAAGACCTAAATAAAGGAAGAGATATATCTTTTATTGTAAGTCAGAGATCCAGTATTATTGAGAAGTGAATACTTCCAAAATTAATCTATAGGTTTATTGTAATCCAAATCAAAATTGAAGGCTACAGTTGAAGAAATAATAATACCTTATTTGAAGGCTTATTACAGAGATGTAAAAATCAAGTCAGTGTGTTAGTATTGGCATAAAGTTAGACAAATAGTTCAATGGAACACAAAAGACTTTCCAGGTAGACCCACACATATCAGGTCTACTGATTTTGACAGAGATGAAAACGCAATCAAGTGGATTGAGTAGTTGTTTTAAGAAATGGTTCTGGAACAACATTTGAACCTCCATATAAAATAAATTGACCTTTGATTCATACATTTTACTACATATAAAATAAACTCAGAATTGAAAAAATACCTAGTCATAAAATTTAAGATTCATAAACTCCTTGAAAAATACATAGCCTAAAATCTTTATGACCTGGAGTTAGACAATGTTTTCTTAAGTACAACACCAAAATGATAATCCATAAAATTAGAAATTGATAAACTGGACGAGGATTCTAAATGGCTGACTAAGGGAGTTTTTGCCAAAGCTCTCCTCCAGAGGGAGAGATATTGGACTGAAGTGGACAGACGCCTAGTGAGAAGCAGCACACAGAGAGGAGAGAGTGTCGTCCATATCACCTAGGCTGAGTCAAGCAGCAGGAATAAGAATGAGGAAGAAAGACAACAAAGATCAGGTATGAGCCAAGCTCCAAAAGGAAGGGAGACCTCTCCTGACAAATGGGAGTTCTGTTGGCTTTCTGTGAGCAGCCCACCAGTGAAGAGGAAACAAAAGTCTTCTCATTTCATCCCATGGAAAACGTTGCTAAACCCCAATTCCTTCTTCATCAGTGAGGACCCATCACTAAGCCTAAGTCCCATCCCATCTGGCACAAAAGACCAAGTATTTTGCTTTCCAGCACAAGAAAATTTTCCTTGTCCTCCTATCATAGTTGCTGGAAGTATTGCCCTTTGCACAGGCCCAAGTGTTTGGTGAGTTCACTGAGAGGCCCAGAATTCTGCAGGCCACCAAGCTGCAGTGCAAAATCAGTAGCTACAGTTCTAACTTTGGCCAGGAGGGGATGAATTACCCTCATCCAATTCCAGCCAGCAGATGTCTATTTTCTGCCCACCAGGCCAACTCCGGAGCTTATTGGGTGAGTAGTGACTAGTGCCCAAGCAATCTTGTCTGAACTCTGGGCCAGTGATCTCTGTCAGGAAGTGGGACTCTCAGCTTCATCAGGTGGGTAGTGCCCAGTGCCTAAGCAACTTTGTCTAATCTCTGGGCCTTCACTTTCCACCAAACGGCAGCCCTCTGAACTTGATGGGGTGGTCAGTGCCAGGTGCCTAGGCAACTTTGAACTCTGGGCCTTTGCCCTCCACCAGATGGTGGCCCTCTGAGCTCAATTGGCTAGGTGGTGCCCAGTTTCTTAGTGACTTTGTCTGAACTCTGAGGCATTACTATCTGCTGGGCAGCCCCATGAGCTTGATTGGGTAGGTGGAACCCACCCTGACAGAGTGATTTTGACTAGAATGCTGGGCTAGTGCTGTCCACTGATACTTGTGCCCTTGGAGACACTGACACTGCTGATTCACCACTTGTCTGCCTTTGTTAGAGCTTCAGTTGTATTGCAACAGTGAGAGGTGGACTCAGCAGGAACAACCTATGAATTAAACTAAAAAAGGATAATTAACATATTAAAAAAAGAAGCTAAAAATACTCATGGGGAGGAATCAGCAGAAGAACTTTGGCAACATGAAAAATTAGAGCAGATCAACTCTCCCAGGAGATTTCAGAGAAGATACAGCAGAAAATACCATCCACAGAGAAATCGCTGAAATGTCAGAATTAGAATTCAGAATATGGATGGCAAATAAGATAATTGGAAGGGAGGAAAAGATGGAAATAGAAAACCAAAAACAGTTCAGAAGTTGTCTCAAGAAATTAAGGAATTCAAAGACAAAGTCACTAAGGATATGGACATAATGAGGAAATACGTAGCACAACTCAAGGAATTGAAAAAAAACTATTCAAAGAGCTTTGAAATACAGTAGATACCCTTACAAATAGAGTTGAGCAGTGTGAAGGAAGAATCTCAGATAAAGAAGACAAGACTTGAACTATCCCAAGCATTCAAAGAATCAGGAAAAAGAACAAGAACAGAATATTTTCTGAGAGAGTTATGGTATCATTCCAAAAAATGAATATCTGAATTATAGGGATTCCTGAAGGATAAGAGGATGATCCCAAAGGCACAAATTCTTTACTCCAAGGCATTATGATGGAGAACTTCCCAAGTATTGTAAGAGAGAGAGACAGAGAAATTCAAATAGTAGATGGTTTCAGAACCCAACATGACTCAATCCAAACAAAGCCTCTCCTAGATACATTGTAATTAATTTTAACAATGTTAATATGAAGTAGAAAACCCTGCAAGTATCCAGGTGTAAGAAAAGTATTATTTACAAAAGGAAAACTATCAAGATGACTGTAGATCTTTAATTTGAAACTTTTTAAGCCAGAAGAGGATGGTAATCAAGCTTCAATCTTCTTAAACAAAACAATTTCCAGCCCAGGATTCTATATCCCGCTAAACTGAGTTTCATTTACAATGGAGAAATGGAATACTTCACAGACATTCACATGCTGAGGAAATTTGCCATAACTAGACCAGCTCTACAGGAAATTTTCAGACTCATTCTTCATAACAATCAGCATAATGGTCTACTGCCAAAAAAAAAACTCACCCAGAAATTTAAGAACAAAGCCTTGCTTTCCACAATGGTGAAAGGAATAAAAATAAGTTCTGGACCTCTGAAAAACAAGTTGACCAAAAAGTCTATCATATCTATCAATTCTTTTAATTAATGAGAATGGTTTGAATTCTCCTCTAAAGGGGCATAGGCTGGCTGATTAGATACAAAAACTCAGGCCAGATATCTGTGTCTATAAGAAACTCACTTTACTTCAAAGAATAAAACAAGACTCAGGGTGAAGGGATGGACAATGGTATTTCAGGCAAATGGAAATCAGAAAAAAAACTGAGGTTGCAATTTTATTTGCAAATCGGATTCAAACCAACAATAACAAAAAAAGACAAGGATGGACATTATATACTCATTGTGGGAAACATAAAACATGAAGAGATTTCAGTAATTAATATTTATGCACCCAATCTGAATGTTCCTTGATTTATAAAACAAAGTCTAACTGATTTGAAAAATATGATATTTTCCTGCACTATAATAGCTGGAGATTTTCACACACCACTGGTAGTACTAGAAAGATCCTCCAAGCAGAAACTAAACAAAGAAATAATGAACTTAAACATGACTCTAGAACAAATGGAGTTAACAGACCTTTATAGAACATTTTATCCTAACAACTGAATACACATTTTCCTCATCAGTTCATGGATCCTCTCCAAAAATTGATCTTATCTTAGGAAACAAGGCCTACCTCAATAAATTCAAAAGAATAGAAACTGTCCTCTGTATCTTCTCAGATCATCATGGAATAAAAGTTGAGTTCAACAGCAACAGAATTCTTCACACTCAAAGGAAGTCATGGAAACTAAATAATCTTATGCTGAATAACAACTGGATCATAGGTGAGATTAAGAAGAAGATCATTAGATTTCTGGAACAAAATGATAATGAAGCCACAAACTATCAAAACCTATGGGATACTCTAGAGGCAGTCCTTAGAGAGAAATTTATACCATTAGATGCCTTAATCAAGAAATCAGAAAGAGAACAACTCAGCAACCTAATGGACTATCTCAAACAATTGGAAAAGGAAGAATAATCCAATGCCAAACCCACCAGAAGAAACAAAATAGCAAAAAATTGAGCACAATTAAATGAAATTGAAAACAAAAGACTTATTCACAAGATCAGCAAAACAGAAAATTGATTCTTTGAAAAGATTAATAAAATTGGCTAGACTAAGAAGAAACAAAAAATAGAGTAAAACTGAAAGCATTTCCATTTAAATCTGGAACTAGACGAGGATGCCCACCACTACTATTCAACATAGTGTTGGAAGTCATACCCATCACAAAGAGGCAAGAGTAGGAGATCAAAGGTATTCAAATGGGGACAGAGGAGGTCAAACTCTTACTCTTTGCAGACAACATAATCTTATACCTGGAAAAACCCAGGGGCTCATCTACAAAGTTCTTAGAAGTGATAAAGGAATATAGTAGCATCTTGGGATACAAAATCAATATCCACAAATCAGTGGCCTTTATATATGCCAATAATAGTCAAGTTGAGAATAAAATCAATGACTCTATCCCTTTTACAGTAGTACCTGGGGATAAATCTAACAAAAGATGTGAAAGAACTCTATAAGCAGAACTATGAAACACTGAGAAAGAAAATATCAGAAGATGTCAACAACTGAAAGAACATACCATGTTTGTGGGTGGGAAGAATCGACATTGTTAAAATGTCCATACTAACCAAAGAACTCTATAGATCTAATGCAATCTCCATCAAAACACCAATGCCATAGTTCTTCAAAGAACTTGAAAAAAATAATACTTCAATTCATATGGACCCAGAAGAAAACCTGAATAGCAAATATAGTTGTTAGAAACAAAAACAAATCTAGAGGCATCACGTTGCCAGATATCAGATTATACTACAAGTCTACAGTGATCAAAACAGCATAGTATTGGCCCAAAAAGAAATGAAAAAATTCTATAAAAGAAAATGAAATAAAAAAAAATTTATAATAAGGGGTGACATAGATTTTTGAAACAAATATTGAATACAAATTTGGAGAATTTGAAAAAAAATAGAGACATAGACCTATGGAATAGAATAGGGAGTCCACAGATGAACCCAGCCACATAACATCATTGGATCTTTGACAAGCCAGACAAAAACATGCACTGGGGAAAAGAATCCTTATTTAACAAACGGTGCTGAGGAGACATGAAACAATAAAAATTGTAGAAGAGAGTGTGGGAAAAAAGCTTGAAGATAATGGCCTGGGGTAAAAAAACATTATGAGGGAGACCCCACTGTCATCTGCAGTACCACCAAAAATAAATAACTGGGATTTGATCAAGCCAAAAATCATTTGCAGAGCTAAGGGTACCACAAACAAAGCAGACAGCTTTCAGAATTGGAAAATATTTTTGCATATAATGAATCTGACAAAGGCCTGATAACTAGACTCCACAGAGAACTCAATTTAAACAATAAGAAAAGAGCAAATAATCCTCTCTATAACTGGGCAAGAGACTTGAACAGAAATTTCTCTGAAGAGGACAGACATATGGCCAACAAACACATGAAAAAATGCTCATTATCTTTTATTATCAGAGAGATGCATATCAAAACCACTTTGAGATAACACCTAACCCCAGTAAGATTAGCCCACATCACAAAGTCCCAAAACTGCAGATGCTGGCATAGATGTGGAGAGAAGGGAACACTTCTGCACTGCTGGTGGGATTGTCAATTAATACAGTATTTTTGGAAAGAAGTATGGAGAATCCTCAAAGAACTAAAAGTAGACCTTCCCTTTGATCCTGCAATTCCATTACTAGATAACTACCCAGAAGAACAAAAATCATTTTACCACAAGGACGTTTGCACTAGAATGTTTACTGTGGTGCAATTCATAATTGCCAAGTCATGGAAGCAGCCCAAATATCCATTGCTCCATGAATGGATAAATTTATATCATGGGATAGTATTTAGCCATAAAAAAGATGATGGTTTTACATCTTTTACATTTACCTGGATGTAGGTGAAGCATATTCTTCTTAGTAAAGTATTGCAAGAATCGAAAAATAAATATCCAATGTATTCAATACTAACATGAAACCAATATATAAACAATTATATCCTCATATGAACAATAAGACACAAATATAGTCTAGTATGGGGGCAGGAGGAAAGGGGCAGGGGGGAGGATGATTGGCAGAAGGAGGGAGGGCATGTGGTGGGATCTCATCTATTGTGCACATTGTGAAGATATATAACATGCCTCTTGAGTGGGAGGCTCTTTTGCAAATGTAACTTTACCCTGGAAGTGAGAACAATGTAATCTAAAAATTTGTACCCTCATAATAATTTGAAGAAAATAAAAAATATTCAAAAAATTGATAAACTGGACTTCATCAATATTAAAAATTTCTACTATTCCAGAAATATTGTATAAAAGTTAAAATATAAGCCACAGAGTGGGAGAAATATTCACAAATGACACGTCTGATAAAGGATTCTATCCATAATATGTAAATAATTTTTATCACTTAATAATGAAAGTCACTCTAAACAATTTTTTTTAAATGAGCTAAATATTTGAATAGATGCTTAACAAAAGGAGATATATGAATGGGAAATAACAGCATGAATAAATGCTTGACACCATTAGTCATTAGTGAAAAGCAAATTAAAGCTACAATTTGGTATTACCATATATCTATTATAATGTCTAAATGGCTGCCCATACTAAGTATTGGAGATGATGTAGAGGAACTAAAATTCATCAACTGTTAGTGGGAATGTAAACTGTTACACCCCTTTAGAAACAGTTTTGCTGTGTCTTAAAAACTTAAACATGATTTTACAATGTAACTCAGCCTTTTTTTGTTAGGCATTTAGCCAAGGTAAAGATAAAAAACGTACATCCACAAAAATACTTTTATACAAGTGTTCACGGGAACGTCATTTATAGTAGCCCCCAAATTAGAACTAACCCAAATGTTTACTAAGAGATTGAGAACTGAATTTTTGTGTTCCCTCCAAATTCATGTTGGAATCCTAACGCCCAATGATACTATTAGGGGATGAGGTCTTTGGGAAATAATCAGGTTATAAGGGTGAGGCCCTCATGAATGGGACTTCTGCCTTTATAAAAGGGACTTTGGAGAGCTTCTCTTTATCTCTTTTCTGCCACATGAGAATACGGGGAGAATTTGGTTGTCTGCAACCTGCAAGTGAGCCCTCTTCAGAATCCAATCATGCTGGTACCCTGATCTCAGACATTTAGCCTCTAGAACTATGAAAAATAAATCTGTTGTTTATAATCACTTATTCTATAGTTCTATTATAGAATCCAGAACTATGGTGGAAATGAACAAATAAACATATTTTGGTTCATCCCTATAAAATCGAATATTATTTATTGATAAAAAGAAATGAACTGTTGATAGCTACAGCAAAATGGATAAATCAGAACGTAATTCTCTCCAGTGAAAGAAGCCAGGCCAAAAAGATTATCCAGTGTATGATTCCATTTATATAAAACTTTTAAAAACACAAATAACTGTAATTACTGAAGAGAGATAAGTGGCTACCTGGGGACTGAGGGTAGGGGTGGGGATGGGTGGGAGAAAGGTATTGCAAAAGTACATGAGGAAACATTTGGGGGTTATGTTTGTTGTCTTGATCATATATACACATATGTCAAATCTAATTGAATTTTACACTTTGCTTATTTGAATTCATTATATGTTAATTAAATCTCAATAAAAATAAGAACAAAAGGATGTTTATAAAGTCCAATATGCAGCTATCTGGCAAAATGATACATTCTTTTAGAAACAATTTAAATGATTATACGCTGTCTACTCAGTTCTACCATGTATGAGTCACTTTAACTGATTAGAAATGTCCAAAATCTTTTTTGAATAAGGCAGAGATTAAGTAAGTGAACAAATAAACAAACACTAAGGAATTCAAAGTTAACACTGAGTTTGTCTAAGCAGTTTTAACTCACAATAATCAATCAATTAAGGGAAATGGGTTTTTAGAGATTTTGGTGTTTCCCACTGAAGTGAGTAATTTGGGATAAATTGATCAATCAACTTGGTGCCATGTAGACCCTTCTTTGTCAAAGTGTGATCTTCAGATCAGCACTATGCACTTTACCGTGTGCTTGTTAGAAATACAGAACCCCAGGACCCACTCTATATCTCCAGTATCAGAAAGTACATTTTGAGAAGATCCCAGGTGATTAATATGCCCATTAATGTTGGAGGAGTGTAGGTATAGATGGCCTTTTGAGAAACCTTGCCTAGTAATGGTAAGGGGCTACTTTGTACACGTTATACAGCTTCTTTATCATATGTTCCACTACAGGGGATCTGGTTTCTGAACGATCTGGAATATAATGGGTCTTCATAAGGTAACTTCCAATCATAAGTGTTTACTTGTAGGCTTGGCTGCTGTAGCTCAAGCAGCTAAGGCGCCAGCCACATACACCAGAGCCAGCGGGTTCAAATCCAGCCTGGGCCTGCCAAACAACAATGACAACTACAACAACAAAAAAACTAGCTCGGTGTTGCAGTGGGCACCTGTAGTCCCAGCTACTTGGGAGGCTGAGGCAAAAGAACCGCTTAAGCCCAGGAGTTGGGGGTTGCTGTGAGCTGTGATGACACTCAACCACTGCCTTGTGTGTGATATTTCAACAACACTTTATTCACATTTTTGCCATTGTACCCTGTACTTATCTTTCATAACATCTCATTTGTTTGTAACTCTATGTTCAGTCAGC
Source organism: Otolemur garnettii (assembly GCF_000181295.1). Classification (NCBI taxonomy): domain Eukaryota; kingdom Metazoa; phylum Chordata; class Mammalia; order Primates; family Galagidae; genus Otolemur; species Otolemur garnettii. The sequence goes on from NW_003852451.1 coordinate 11,675,475, forward strand.
TGTTTATTTTATGCATTTCATCTCCTCTGTACTTTAAAGTCCACAAAGCCAAGAACAACTTCTGTTTGCTCTCCAATCCCTAAGCAGTAAGTACTCAACAAATATTTGTTGAGTTATTTTTTATTTTTTTAGTGATTTGTTGAAACACAAATTCCAAATAGGAAAGTGTACTAATCCTAATTTCACATCATCATAAATTATCACAATGTGGATATACATATGTAGACATGCTCAGGTCAAGATGTAGACTATTGGTGGCACCTCATAAGCCCATTGTTCCTCTTCCCAATAGTGACAAATCTCACCACTCTCCTTTTTCACAGTAAATATTTTCCTTTGTAGTGTTTCCTACCTTTGAACCTTATTTAAATTGATTTGAACCGTTAATCTTTTTTTTTCCTGACCTTCTTTCACTTAATATTGTTTTGGGGACTCTTCCATATTAAGTGAAAAAGGAGAGTGGTGAGATTTGTATGTGGAAAATTCACTAAATTTCTTTTTTTTAAACTGGTGGAGAAAAATATACAAAGTGTATTTTTTACTTTTATCAGCAAAAATGGGTCTTTGAGGTTTGCTAGTGCTTGAAACTCTTGTTTTTTTTTAACTTCTTCAAACAAGTAGGAATAATGCCTGCATGTTAGTTCACTATAGTTCCAGCAAGGTCTGGAATTTACAGCAAAGCCATGAGTATCCTTTTTCTTCATAGGCAATAGCTAATAGAAGAATTTTGAGCAACATAGTTTTGGTAGGAAATAGTGCTGATGCTTATCCCTAATCTAGTAAGGGGAGACATTCAGAGATAATGTGGGAAGTGGAAGAAAGTGCATTGGACTAAGAATTAGGACAACTAAGCTCTGGTCCTAAGTCAACCATTTATTAACTGAGCCTCAAAATATTTTTTCTCTAAATAAGGATGCCATTAATATTGCACAACTCATAGAAAAATGATAAGGAACAAGGAATGCATATACATAGAAATAAAAACCCAATGCTTGAAACTGTAATGCACTATAGAAATTATATTCTCAACATACAATAAGATTAAAATTCGTTGCTCAACTTTAATTGTGTGCTAACTATAGTAATGAGAACTTTAAGTGTGGAGTAAGGCATGATGGAGGATTTAAAAAAAAAAAATTCTAACGAGCCCTAAATAGCTGTGCAGGCTTGAGTTAAGTTTCTTCCCTCAACTGGGCCCATATTCTTTACCTGAAAAATGAGCAAGTTGAACCGGAAAAGTAATTTTCAAGTTGTTTCAATTATGGAACAATTTATTCAAATGAAACCTCATGAAGAAGCTTATTATTTAACATAGATAAAACCATAACTGTTTTGGTTTAATCAGGGGTGAAAGAACTAGGTCATTGCACTTACATTCTGCCTCCACCTCCGTCTGCAGTCTCTAACGACATTTTAAAACTACCAGACTGGATTTTTGGGTTCTTTCCGGGTTGTCTGATGTATTCTTTTTGATCCATGTCATTGTACTATACAATCTTTCATTTGGTCTTAACTGTACTGATGTGCTGATTGAATTATTAAGGACTAAAGTATCAACAAGTACTGTATCTTCAGATTATGCAAACCTCTTTAGACTTTGTTTTTTTGAGGAAAATCACTTTGTAATATCCAGCCTTGACTTGCAAAGATCTAGCCTTGAGGTTAGTATTTTTTCTTGAGCATGGATCAATCTATTCTTAGGGATAGAAGGAAAGGAAGATTTTATTTATGCAGTAGCTGGTCAGCTGGTCACATATTTGAATGGAATGTTATCTGAGTGGGTATTTATAAAGTGAATGGGATATTTGCATTTTTCAACAATTTATTATGAAAAATTTTACATACATGAAAGATGAGCTCTACAGTGCACACTCATGGTAGAATGCCCACTGTTATTATTTTAACATCTGTTTTTCACATAATTATATCCCTCCCTGTATAGATCCATCATTCATTTTCTTAGATGAAATTCAAAGCTGCTGACATCAGTGAACTTCCTTCTGAACTTTCAGCGTGCATATGATTAGAGTGCAATAGCTGTTTACAGTTGAACTCTTCCTTTGAGGCAGTATTTACTTACAATGAAGTGCACAACTGTTTATTAAATGTACCAGAGTCTAGAACTTTGGCGCACACACCTAAGCCACATCCTACAATCATAGAAAGTTCTTTTATAACTTTTAGGTAAATCCCCACCCTCAGCCTCCCAGAGGCAATCACTCTCCTCAATTTTTTGAATCATATTCTTTTTGCTAGAGCTTACATAAATAGAATCATATAGTACTTTTCTAAGGCTACATTCACTCAAAGTGTTGTTCAAGATTTATATATAGTATATGTTCATTGCATTTTAGCAGGCCATTTCTTTTTGTTGCTGAATAATAATATATTCTGCAATAAAAGGAATAATGAATATAACAGTTTATCTAGTCTCTTGTAGATAGTCACTTGCACTGTTTTCAAGTTTGGTTATTATGAACAAAGATGTTATAAATATTTTTGTACAAGGGTTTTTAGGACATGTTTTTTCATTTCTCTTGGGATAAATACCTAGGAGTAGAATTGCTGACTCATAGTATAGGTATATATTTAATTTTCTAAGAAACTGAAAACACTTTTTCTAGTAATTGGACTATTTTACACTCCCATGTACAATATATGAAATTTCTACTCTGCCACTTCTCATCTGCATTTGCTATCATCAAGCATTCTGGTTGCCCTGCATCAGTATCTCAATACAATTTTAGTTTGCATTTCCTGATAAATAATGTTATTGAGCACTTTATCATGAATTTGTGGACTGTTTGTATATCATCTATTCTTGAATGTTCAAATTTATTTACTTATTTTTGAATGGGTTACCTTTTTGTTATTTCAAAATATTATGGTAATACAAATGTTTTTGGTTGCATGTACTGATTCTGTTATGTTTGAGTCAGGGTTATAAGTGTGCCCGTCCCCAAGATACTGTTCATTGTACCCCTTTGGTTGGTTTTCACCCATCTCCTCTTCCCTCCTCCCCCTGCTGGATTGCGACTGAGTTTTGCTTCCCACTGTTAGGTTAGTTCAAGTTTAACAGTGAGTACATATGATATTTTTGTTCCATTATATAGATTCTTCACATAGAGTAATAGTCTCTGGATTCATCCAAATTGTTGCACAAAGTCTTAATTCAACTTTCTTTATGGCTGAGTAGTATTACATAATGTACATAAACCATATTTTATTAATCTGCTCATGAATTGATGGGCACTTGGGTTAATTCCACATCTTTGCAATTATGAATTTTGCTGCAATAAACATTAGAATGCAAGTGTCTTTTCTTTTTTAATAAAATGCCTTCTTTTCTGGGATTGCTGTATTGAATAGTAGGTCTATTTTTAGTTACTTTGTGAATCTCCATACTGTTTTCCATATAAACTATACTAATTTGCAGTCCCACCAACAGTGAAGAAGGCCTTTCTCTCTATATCCACAACAGCATCTATTATTTTTTGAGTTTTTAATAAAAGCCATTCTAACAGTGGTAAGGTGATATATCTCATTGTGCCTTTAATTTGCATTTCCCTGATGATTAGTGACATTGAGCATTTTCCCAAATGTTTATTGGAATATGTCTTCCTTTTTTCTTTTTTTTTTTTTTTTGTAGAGCCAGAGTCTCACTTTATTGCCCTTGGTAGATTCCTGTGGCATCACACAACTCACAGCAACCTCCAACTCTTGGGCTTAGGTGATTCTCTTGCCTCAGCCTCCCAAGTAGCTTGGACTACAGGCGTCCTCCACAACACCTGGCTAGTTTTGTTGTTGTTCTTGTTGTTGTTGTTGCAGTTTGGCTGGGGCAGGGTTTGAACTCTCCACCCTCAGTATATGGAGCCAGCACCCTACCCACTGAGCCACAGGCACCACCCTCTTCCTTCTTTTTTTTTATTGAATGGTAACTATGTACATTAATGCACTTCTGGGGTACAGTGTGGGGTTTTCACACACAATCCTAAACACTTCCATCAAACTGGTTAACATAGCCTTTATGTCATTTTCTTAGTTATTATTTTAAAACGTTCACATTCTGCTCTTAGAAAGATTCACTTGTACCCTTGTAAAATAAACCTCAGAAGTGATCCCTCCAATCCCCCTCCCTCCACCCATTCCCCCCCATCCCTCCCCCCTTCCCGTATTCTTAGGCTGTTATTAGGTTATAGCTTACATATAAAATGTATAAATTAGTTTCATAATAGGGGTGTGTACATTGGATAGTTTTTCTTCCATTCCTTTTCCTTCTTTTGAAAAGCTTCTGTTCATATCTTTTCCACATTTTATAATATGATTGTTTTTTTCCTTACTGATTTGCTTGAGTTTGTTGTAGACTCTAGTTGGCTCTTTATGGGATGTGTAGTTTATCCCATTCTGTAGATTATTTGGTTGGTTAATTATGTCCTGGTCTGTGCAGTGTATTTTACAATTTAATGAAATCTTATTTATTTATTTTGCTTGTTATTGCTGTTGTGATTGCTATTGGCATCTTCTTCATAAATTCTTTGCCTAGGCTAAATCGACAAGAGTTTTTCCTATACTTTCTTTTAGTATTCTTATGATATAATGCCTTACATTTAAATCTTTTAGCCCTCTTGAATTAATTGTGAGTGGTGAGAGAGATGGGTTCTACTTCAATATTCTGCATGTAGCTATCCTATTTTCCCAGCACCATCTATTGAATAGAGATTCTTTTCTCCCATGTATATTGTTGTCTTCTTTGTCAAAGATTAATTGGCTGTATTCAGATGGTTTTATGTCTGAGTTTTTCCATTCTGCTATGTTAGTCTGTGTCTTTATTTTGTGCCCAAACTGTGCTGTTTTTGATATTATAGCTTTGTAGTACACCTTAAAGTCTGGCAATGTGATGCCTCCACATTTTTTTTTTTTATTTTTGATTAACATTGCTTTGGCTGTTTGGGCTCTTTTATGGTTCCAAACAAAGTATAGAATTAGTTTTTCTAGTTATGTAAAATATGGCATTGGTAGTTTTAAAGGGATCACATTGTGTCTATAAATCACTTTGGATAGCATGCAGATTTTAACAATGTTGATTGTACTGATCCACAAACATGGTTTGTTTGTGTCCTCTGTGATTTTTTTCTTCAGTTATTGGTAGTTCTATTTGTAGAGATATTTCAGCTCATTGGTTAAGTATATTCTCATAAATTCACTTTTCTTTGTGGCTTTTGTGAATAACATTGAGTCTTTGATTTGACTCTCAGCTTGACTGTTATCAATGTATAGAATGCTACTGATTTGTGTTCATTGATTTTGTAACCTGAGACTTTGCTGAATTTATTTATTAGTTCCAGGAGTCTCTTGGTGAAGTCTTTGGGATTTTCTAGATATAAGATTATATCATCATCAAAAAGTGATAGTTTGACCTCCTCTTTCCCAATTTGGATACCCCTTCTTTCTCTTGCCTGATTGCTGTGGTTAGGACTTATAGCACTATGTTGAATGGAAGTGGTAACACTAGGCACCCTTGTTTTATTCTAGTTCTCGGAATGATTTCACCTTTTCCATTCAGTATGGTATTGGCTGTGAGTTTGTCAGATATGGCTTATTTGATCTTGATAATAAGCCACATATGGCTTGGCTTATTATCAAGTTGGTTGGTATCCATCTAATGAGAGCTGGTGTTTCCTTTTGACAGTATCCCCTCACTCTGATTTTTTATACTTCCTGAGTACTTCCACTAATTCCTTTTAATTTGTGACAGCTGCCACTTCTTGCTTTTAATTTTCTTTTGTTAAGATGGGGCTTTCCCCCCTTTTGCTCATAAGGGAGCGTCTGCAGCATCAGTTGAATAAGAACATTTGGCTTTGCTTGTGGGTGTTTTGGTGGGGATCTAGGTTCTGGATGGATGCCTTGGTTATAGATATTTTCAGTATAGTTGTTTTCCCAATTTGTAATTGTTTGTAAGCTACAGCAGTGGTAAGCTACATGTATGGACATATTTTCTATCTCTCTCTGACAAGGGAGGGTGGAGGTCTTTGAAATCCTTTCTCCTTCTCCAACCCAATGATCTTAACAGTGTGAAGAAGAAGAACATTGTATTCACATGCCCAGTTTAATCTCTGAGACAGTAGGTGGTGCTTGTGGGTAACAATCAACTACACCCTGAATAATTGAGTCAGTAAATGTCATAAAGGTATATGCAAATTGACATCCTTGTCAATGGGTAGAATTTACCAGAAGGAACAAGTTGCAGTATTGTTTTGGGGACCTGTGATAGGCTCTAGCTTCTCAAGTAAAGTACTCAAGTGCTGTAGGTGGTGGTTGGGGCCCTGCAACTTCCAGGTGAGTCCTTATTCTCCAGCAGTAATAAACTTTATTGTGTAGAGGTAAGTGCATGAGTGAGGCTAGGCTGGGCTGAGTTGGGTGAGCTGGCACTCAGGCTCCACAAAAGTTGGTAATGTAGCTGTTTTTGTGGGAGTCAAAGGTCTGCTCCCAGTCTTCTTGGGTAAACCACCAGGGAGGTGCTGAAGTGGCCCCACAAAACCCAGAAAGACTTCTTTTGGAGGCAGGGGCTGTCAGAGATTCAGAATTTGGCTGCCTAGAGTGGATTTAATTGCTCTCTTTCCTCTTCTGCTCTGTGTTCTCCCTCCAGCATCTCTTAGCAGCCAGAATCTCTAACTTGCTGAACTCCCCAACTATGGTCTTGCTGGAAAGATGCTTCCCCGTTTAGGATTCTGCCCTGGGCATGAGAATATGGCTTTCCTGTTGGGGAAAGGGTGTTCCACAAGTGTGCTGTGACTGGTACCCACATTTCAGTTTCTTTTCAATTCTGTCCATGCTTGCTCTCTCTCTTCCTGAGATTAGTTCACAAATCTTTCCTCCATGCTTTTTGGCAACATGATCAAGTCCTGGTGGTATGGAATCTAGCCTGCAGATATGGCTCCAGGTCCCTAAAGATCAATCCCTGAGTGTACAGGGAGAAACATGATGGTCCTGAGTTGACCATCATGGTCAACTTGAGTTGTGGTTTGAAGTCTCTGCACTGTGGGTTATGCTCCATTCTGATGGAGCAGCTGGGTGGGCAGCACTGGGGAGGGCTGGTGAGCAGGGATTTCACAGTCTGAGCACTCCTTGGTCCAGTGAAGGTCTTTAAAAGGAAAGATTTGAGCCTCACTCTCTATGGAAGCCCCCCACCCCAAGGAGAAACAGCATCTCCTGAGATCCCTGGCTTAAGCATCTCTTTCAGCAAATATAGGTGGGGGGCAGGAAAGAGAGGAAAAGAGTATGATTGGTGGAAAGCTAGAAGTCTAGTCATCTTTGTCCCCCTCTTTTGAAGGGGAGCTCACCAGGAATGTCCAATATCTGAAGTCATGCAGATTCCCCAGTACCCACCAGCCACCTGTTGCTCCTGCATTCTGGGCCAGAGTTGGGAAATGTTTGTGTGGAAATGAGAAAAATTAAAATGGAGGAGCTGAATCCCTGCAAGGAGGACAAAGGTGCATGACGGATAAAAAAGCAATATGGTACTTGGTGTCTTGGATCAGGTCTGTGGTGATGGGAAGTACCCTAAAGGGGCTAACAGCCTGGTACTTTGCCCTAATGTAGCACCCAGTTCACTGACAGCACCTTTTAGGCTCATTAGGATAGAAAGGGTCTCTAGCAGCTCAGGAGTCTGCTGACTGACAGAGATGTTAGGAAGGGAGAAACAAACTGCCCCAGCTATCCTTTTTGCTTGACTCCATGCCTCCAAGACTCTTGAAGTTGACCTCTGCCAATATATTGCTCCTACTTGTCCTGCAGTTTCTTTCCTGTGGAATCACATGTAATTTCTGGCACTTTCCCCTTAGAATTATACTTGATCTTTGCCTGTTTCTTTGGTTTTTTTTTTTTTTTCTTTCTTATCTAAATATGTTTTTCTTTCTGAGATAGTCTGGTAACTGGTGTCTCTGGTCAGCCGTCTTCCAAAAGTGAAATATTCAGGATACATATATTTTTATTCTGGTTTAAACCAATACCCCCAATTCCATTTGTCATTACAATTGTAATTTAAAGCCAAAACTATTGGCACTAGAATCCTGGATCCACAACTCAATTGTTTGTCACCCAAAGCAAATTGTTGAAACTTTAGGGGCCTCAATTTCCCCATCTTTAAAATTTCACTAAAGTTGTTGAAATTATTAAATATGGTAATGCACTCAAAATTCTTTCACCTCTGCAAAATGATAAATTAGTATTCAGCTCTTTACTCTCTTTCTTCTCTTTGAGAACAGAAATACATGTCACTATCTGCTTGGGTATTGATTAATTATTGTATAATTAACCTTTGCTTCATGCTTATGTGGAAGATGATATCAAGAATAAATTTCAGTGTAGTCCCCAAATTACATTTGATCTATATTAATATCCTCGTCTATAAGAAAACCTACTCACAATACAATGCTATCATGTCAAACTTAGCCTGAATCAGGATTTATCCTCTTTCCCCATTATACTCTTACATGAAAGAGGACTTGCATTACAAGTGAGTGGGAAACTGCCCCACATTGGGATCCTTGTAGTGAGAAGGAATTCAAAGGTTTTCATGTAAACTTGGTATAATTAGCCCTTCAATAATTGGAAGTGTTCTCTATTAATGTGTTAGATAATCTGTGTATTTATGGATATCCTTCCTAGATATGAGCCACAGAGAGACCTAGCATTTTTTACTCATAAAAATGCAGAGGAAGATAGAAAGTACTAGTTTATTGAATTAAAATATGTTTTCTATATTCAGTGTAATACTATGCCAATTTATATTACATTTATTCTGTTTATTCAAGCAGAACAGAATATATTTGGGGTAGAAAACCCCAAAGATTGCATGGAAATTTGAATTACATTTTTATATATCTACAGTTTCATATGCCAACATGTAAATAATACAGTAGCCCTCAGTAAGATAGTCATATTATTTTATTAAGATACATCAGTGACATTGGGGGTCAGCTGTGGTAATATATTCTCAACATACTAAATTATCACATGACTTTGTGTTGAAATGTCCATGGGTGGTTTTAGTAATGCACAATATGATATGGCTACAATACATCCTTAATGCAACTACTTTTTATTTAATTAATATCATTTCTGAGAGTTAAAGTCTCACTATTGGATCCTTGAGCTGTAACTGTGTCTTCTTAGTGCTTTGTAAATCTCATAGCACTGGAGGTATTAATAGATGCTTTAGGATAACATTTTATATGTCAGTAGTAGCACAGCAAAGGTATATATTAATACACATGGAGAAAAAAAATCTTTGTTGCTTTGACTGTGATATTTTAAGACTTCTTTCATTCTAACTTAATAGTGTAAGTCATATAAAAGAGAAACCAATCAAGATACAATGGGATTTGAATATGGACCAAACAGTTCTAATTTAGAATGATAGATTATTTTACTATAAAATAGTTTAGACACATAAAACATGTTATAAAGGTTTATAATACCCACATATCTATCACCCCAAATAAGTGAAAGTGCTAATATGTTGCATATATATTTCCAATAGATTTCTTTTTTTATTGTTTGGGATTCATTGGAGGTACAAATAATTAGGTAACATTGATTAAGGTGGTTAGGTATACACTGATTAAGGTGGTTTGGTAAAGTCTCTCTTGTAATTGTGTATAATAGGTTTCTTAAGAAATAAAATTTTTCAGATACTTTTTTTTTGAGACAGAGTCTCACTATGTAGAGTGCTATGATATCACAGCTCACAGCAACCACCAACTCTTGAGCTTAAGTGATTCTCTTGCCTCTGCCTCCCAAGTAGCTGGAACTACTGGCACCTGCCACAACACCCAGCTATTTTTTTCTGTTGTTGTAGTTGTCATTGTTGTTTAGCAGGCCTTGGCCAGGCTTGAATCCAGTAGCCTTAGTATGTGGCCAGCACCCTACTCACTGAGCTATTGAGCCAATTTTTCAAATACTTTTAAATTTCCTCTTTTTATGGCTTTTATGGCCTTTGGTAGAGTGCTGTTGCATCACAGCTCACAGCAACCTCTAATTCCTGGGCCTAGGCGATTCTCTTGCCTCAGCCTCCCGAGTATCTGGGACTACAGGCATCTGCCACAATGCCTAGCTATTTTTTGTTGCAGTTTGGCCAGGGCCAAATTTGAATCCACCACCCTCGGTACATGGGCCTGGTGCTCTACTCACTGAGCCACAGGCACTGCCCCTTTATGGCCATTTTTTATGCCTTCCTGGAAGCACCACATTAGCCTAAAGTTAGTATATATAATTCCAGTCCATGCTATTGTAATATAAATATGCATGTATGTATCTATAATCAATCTATATATTGTTCATTTAAAATATACATAAATGGTATATCCTGCTCCTTTTTATTTCAGATTAGAGGGTACACAGGTTTTGTTTACATTCTATGTTTTTTATACAGATTGAGTCAAAGTTAGAAATGTATCCTTGACTGAGACAGTGTGCACTGTGCCCAATAGCTGTATATTTGCTTATCCCCTCTTCTCCCCTCCCCCCAGCTTCACTTTTTTTGAAATTTACTTACATATGTGCATTTAAGCATTAATTGATTAGTTACAATTTGGTATTGCGTACATGCATTTGTTTCCCCATTGTTGTGATGTCTCACTTAGAAGAATGCATTCCAGTTTTATTCAGGTTATCACAAAAGATGCTAGATCACCATTACTGGCTGATTAGTACTACATAGTATGCTATACCACATTTTATTGATCCATTCATGTATTGGTGAACAATAGGGTTGTTTCCACATCTTTGAGATTGTTAATTTTGCTGCTATAAACATTCAAGGGCACATATCCTTTTTATATATTGACCTTGTGCTGGACCAAATGGTAGGTCTACTTTAAGTTCTTTGAGGACTCTCCATATAATTTTCCATATAGGTTGTACTAGTTTTGAAAGCCACCAAAAGTGTATAAGAGTTCTTTTCTTTCAGCATGCATCCCAGCATCTGTTGTTTTGGGACTTTTTTTTTATTTCTTATAGGATAACTGTGTACATTAATGCAATCATAGGGTACAGTGTGCTGTTTTCATATACATTTTGAAATACTCTCATCAAACTGGTTAACATAACCTTCATGTCATTTTCTTAGGTATTGAGTTAAAACTTTCATACTCTGCTTTTAGAAAGATTCACTTGTACCCTTGTAAGATAAACCATAGAGATGACTCCACCAATCTCCCTCCCTCCCCCCATTCACCCCCTCACCTCCCACTCTTACCCTCTTCCCATATTCTAAGGCTATAATTAGGTTATGACATTCCTATAAAAGCTATGAATTAGTTTCAAAGTAGGGCTGTGTACATTGGATACTTTTTCTTTCATTCTTGAGATACTTTGCTAAGAAGAACATTTTCCAATTCCATCCATATAAACATGAAGGAGGTAAAGTCTCCATCCTTCTTTAGGGCTGCATAGTATTCCATGGTATACATGTACCACTATTTATTGATCCATTTGTGGGTCGATGGGCATCTGGGCTTCTTCCATGACCTAGCAATTATGAATTGGGCTGTAATAAACATTCTGATACAAATATCTTTGTTGTAATTCGATATTTGGTCTTCTGGATCTATACCTAATAAAGGCATTGCAGGATCAAATGGCAGGTCTATTTTTAGTTCTTTCAATGTTCTTCAGATGTCTTTCCAAAAGGAGCGAATTAATTTGCATTCCCACCAGCAGTGTAGAAGTGTTCCCTTTTCTCCACATCCATGCCAACATCTCTGGTGTTGGGATTTTGTGATATGGGCTAATCTTACTGGGGTTAGGTGGTACCTCAAAGTAGTTTGATTTGCATTCCTCTGATGATTAAGAATGGAGAGCATTTTTTCATATATCTGTAGGCCATGCGCCTCTCTTCTTTAGAGAAATTTCTATTCAAGTCCCTTGCCCACCCTGAGATGGGATTGCTTGTTTTTTTCTTGCTGATACATTTGAGTTCTCTGTGGATTCTGGTTATTAAACCTTTGTGGGAGACATAACCAGCAAATATCTTCTCCCATTCTGAGGATTGTATACCCACTTTATTTACTGTGTTCTTAGCTGTGCAGAAACTTTTAAGTTTGATCCGGTCCTGTTTTGGGACTTTTTAATATAAGCCATTCTCATTGTGGTTAGGTGATATCTCATTGCAGTTTTGATTTGCATTTCTCTAATTATTGGAGACAATGAGATTTTTTTTTTGAGCCTATTGGCACTAGACTATCTTCCTTGAAAAGTTTCTGCAGGCAGAAGGGGGACTGATGACCCCATTCTTGGCAGGGGAAAACACGCCCAGGAAAAGGGAAGGATGAATAAATAAGCTGAGCAAGACAGAATAAAGAAAAGTCAGCTACTATACCTTTAAACCAGCTGCTAAATTTCTTATCTGAGCAAGTTTCCTGTTTTTCCTAGAGGCCTGGCCTGTAGAGGGTACAGCTTGTAAACACCCCTGCTGGATCTCTGAACACTCTGAAGGAATAATGGCCACAGAGGAAGCTGTGTGCAAAGTGTAGCAAGAAACTATAACTAGGCCTTCTTCTGCCCAGTTAGTAGTCAAAGCAAATACCATTGTGGAGATTTGTATTTGGCTGGGGCAGAGATCAAGGGAACAGCTCAAGTCCTGAAATATGGATAGGAGGGCTTATATCCCTTATCTCAGAAGAAGGCCCTCTGTGGTGGTGATGAGAGGAAAATTCCTCTTTCCTACCAATTCTTCAGAGGAGATTGACACCAGTGGTGTTTTACTGCACAGTGAACTAGTGGAGTTTAACACCCGCCTAGGGAATTTGTGTGCATGACCACAGACAGGAGGCTGCCCCTACACAAGGCTCAGGTTCCAGATTTCTCGGGACTGCTCAGATCCTTAAAGTTAATGATTATAGAAACAGTGGGAGCTAATATGCTCACTCAGAGAAACAAAGGTGATGTCTTTGTTCCCTTTCCTCAGTTTACCCTCTGGGCTAATGAGCAAATAGCCTTCAATAAAAGCTTACTGGAACAAACACTGGGGGCTACCGCTGTGAACCCCACAAGCTAGTGGTGTTCTCCTGTGCTCCTACGTTTGAAAATTCTATTCTGCGTGTCTTGTCTCTTTGTCTCTGACTTTACTTTTCTTCAGTCCACCACTGCCAGCTACACAGGTCTTAAAGGACCCTGCTGCTGGGGCTGGACCCACTTAAGTTTATATTTATGTCTTTTGCCCACTTTTTTATGAGGTTGTTTGGTTGTTTCTTGATGATTTGTTTGAGTTCTTCATAGATTCTGCTTATTAGTCCTTTATCAGATGTATAGCATGCAAATATTTTCTCTCATTCTGTGGGTTCTTATTTGCTCTTTTGATTGTATCCTTGACTGTGCAGAGCTTTTTAATTTGATGAGGTCCTATTTATTTATTTTTGTTGTTGCTGTGATTGCTTTTGAGTTCTTCTTCATTAATTCTCAGCCTAAGCTGATATCTCTAAGAGTTTTTCCAACATGTTCTTCTAGGATTCTTATAGTTTCCTGCCTTATGTTTATGTATTTTTTATCTACCATGAGTTAATTTTTGTGAGGACTGAGAGATGCAAATTCTGTTTTAGTCTTTTACATGTGACTATCCAGTTTTCCCAGTACTATTTATTGAACAGCTATTCATTTCCTCAGTGTATATTTTTATCTATTTTGTCAAAAATTATATGAGAATATAAGGATGATTTCACCTCTGAGTTATCTGTTCTGATCCATACATCTATTTCTCTGATTTTGTGCCAGTACCATGCTGTTTTGGTTACTATAGCCTTGTAGTATAGCTTGAAGTCTTGTGAAATGATGCTTCCCATTTTGTTCACGCTTGTAATATTACATAAGTTTTTATTGTCTATTTGGGGATTTTCCAGTTCCATACAAAAGAGTAGGACCATTTATTAAAGATCAGCAACAATGACATTGGTATTTTAATGGAAATTGCACTGAATTCCTTTGGGTAGTATAGCCATTTTAAAAATGTTGATTCTGCCATTCCATGAGCATGGCATAATTTTCCCTCTATTTACATCCTCTATAATGTCTTTCCTCAGAGTTTCATAATCCTCCCTGTAGAGTTATCCTACTTCATATATCATTTGACTTATTTCTGTATTATTTAGTGTTTCTATGTAGCATACTTTTTCTTTTTTTTTTTTTCTTTTCCTTCCTAGGATTTAGAGATGCCTTTACCTTCTCAGATCTATTTTTCTCTCTCTACATTGATGTAGAAAGTGCCTTTGTATTGAAAAGAGTACAATACACAGGGCAATGCACAGATGGCACACACAAAAGGGATTATTGTAAAAAGTTAACAAAAGGACTGCATGAAATGATGTGGCCAGGGTTTACAAAAATGAGTGACCATGGATGATTATGGGGATCCTTCTACAGGTTCTTTACTTTTTTTTTCTGTTTTACTTGAAAATTTTGAATGACTTTTTTTTTTTATTAAATGGTATCTATGTACATTAATGCACTTCTGGGGTACAGTGTGGTGTTTTCACAAACAATCCAAAACAATTCCATCAAACTAGTTAACATAGCCTTCACGTAATTTTCTTAGTTACTGTGTTAAAACGTTCATAGTCTGCTCATAGGAAGATTCACTTGTACCCTTGTAAGATGAACCACAGAAGTGAACCCTTGAGTCCTCCTCCCTCCACATATTCCCCCCTCCCCCTTCCCCATATCCTTAGGTTGTTATTAGGTTATAGCTTTCATATAAAAGGTATAAATTAGTTTCATAATAGGGGTGTGTACATTGGATACTTTTTCCTCC
>NW_003852451.1:11692885-11694070 GCF_000181295.1 Otolemur garnettii
TCTTTGACCCATCTATCATTCAGCATAAGGTTATTTAGCTTCCATGTTTTTGTACGAGACTGTGAATTCCTGTTGTTACTAAGTTCAACTTTTATTCCATGATGGTACAAGAAGATGCATGGAATAATTTCTATTATTTTAAATTTACTAAGGTTAGACTTATGACCTAAGATGTGATCAATTTTGGAGTATGTTCCATGGACAGATGAGAAAAACGTGTACTCAGATTTGTTAGGATAAAAAGTTCTGTAGATGTCTGTTAGGTCCAAAAGGTGAATAGCTAAATTTAAATCTAAGATTTCTTTGCTCAGCTTCTTTTTGGAGGATCTGTCCAACACTGCCAAAGAGTATCGAAATCTCTCCCTATGATGGAGCTGGGAGAGATCAAGTTGCTCATGCCAGTTAGAGTCTCTTTTATAAATTCAGGTGCATTCTGGTTGGGTGCATAGATATTGATAATTGAGATTTCATCATACTGAGTATTGCCCTTAGGAAATATAAAGTGGCCATCTTTATCTTTGGTTACTTTTGTTGGTTTAAATCCTATTGTATCTGCGAATAAAATTGCAACACCTGCTTTTTTTTGCTTTCCATTAGCCTGGAATATAGATGACCATCCCTTCACCCTGAGTCTATATTTGTCTTTTAAGGTAAGGTGAGATTCTTGTATACAACAGTTGTCTTGTCTGAGTTTCTGTATCCAATCAGCCAGTTTGCACCTCTTTAGGGGACAATTTAAGCCATGCACATTGATAGATATTACGGATAAGCCTGGTAAAATTTTGGGCATCGAGTTGCTCAAAATTCCAGTAGACATTTTTAATCCTTTTGCCATTGTGGAAATTGGAATTTGATCAAAAGTTTCTGAGCTGGTTTACTTTTGTGGTGGAGGATTGCCCTGGTCATTATGGAGGATAGGTTTGAGAATTTCCTGGAGAGCTGGTTTAGTTATGGCAAATTTCTTCAACATGTGAATGTTGTTAAAGTATTTAATTTCACCATCATAGATCAAACTCAGTTTAGCTGGATACAGAATCCTGGGTTCAAAGTTATTTTGTTTTAGGAGATTAAAAGTTGATGACCATCCTCTTCTGGCCTGAAAGGTTTCAGCTGAGAGATCTGCAGTCACCTAATACTCTTCCCCTTGTAGGTAATGGTTTTTTTACGTCTGACTGCTTTCAGAAT
>NW_003852451.1:11694495-11742860 GCF_000181295.1 Otolemur garnettii
TTGAGTTCTTGATATATCTTTTGAATGATTTCTTGAGAAATCTTTTGAATAAATTCTTGAGAGATCTTTTGAATCATTTCTTGAACTTCTACTTCCTTCCTTTCTTCCATTCTGTTAATCTTATTGCTATCCATGTTCTGAACTCGATTTCTGACATTTCAGCCATTTGCTTGTGGATGGGGTCTTCAATTACGTCTGCCCCATTTTTCCTTGTGGGAGTTGATCTATTCTGATTATTCGAGTTGCCAGAGTTTTTCCGCTGATTCCGCCCCATTCTGAGTTTACCTTGTTTGGAGGCCTTATCAGAACTGTTCAGTTGGTGGCTTCTTCTGGTTGCCCAGAGAGAGAGGCAGAGTGTGTCTGTTGTCTACTCCCAGTTCTCTGGTGCTGGGGCACCTGGGGTGCAGTGGAATGGCAGCAGCTGCGCAGGAGTGTGCGTGGCTGGATTAGACCTTGTTCAGCCTACTGGGGCAACCAGGGGGTGGGAGACTGGTAGTAGCCTGATCAGTCCTAGTTCAGCACCCTGGAGCAGCCAGGGGGTGGGGGAATGGCTGCGGTAGTGTAGGGTACGCAAGCGAACAGATCAGTCTTAGTTCGGCCCCACCAGAGTGGCTGGGGGGAGTGGAGGACTCCTGCACTGTGGCCTGTTGGACACATGTGGCACTAGCAAGCTGATCTATTCCCTCCCAGCATGGGAGCCCAGAGTGGGGAACTCCTCCACCTCTGTCTGTGGGATGCATGTGGCTCTAACAAACAGTTCTGGGCCTGCCCAGAGTGCTAGACTCCTCCACTCCTCCTGCAGGGCATGCATGGCGCTAGCAAGCAGTTCTGGGCCCACCCAGCACAGGTGCCTGGAGCAGGGAACTCCTCTGCTGGCCCCCGTGGGGTGTGTGTGTGTCTAGAAAGCTGTTTGTGGTCTGCCTGGAATGGACGACTCCTCTGCCACTGCCCGCAGGACACCCATGGCACTAGCAAGCAGTTCTGAGCCCACCCAGAGCCCTAGAGCAGGGATCTCCTCGGCCACCCATGGGGTGCGTGGCTCTAGCAAGCAGTTCTGGGTCCTCCCAGAGTGGGGGACTCCTCTGCCACTGCCCGCAGGGTGCGCAAGGCTCTAACAAGTAGTTCTGTGCCTGCCCGGAGCAGGGTAAGTCCTCTGCAGCCACCCAGAGCCCACAGGAGGTGTCTGGCTCTAGCAAGCAGTTCTGCACCCACCCAGAGCCCTGGAGCAGGGATCTACTCTGCTGCCTGTAGGGTGCGCGGCTCTAGCAAGCAGTTCTGGGCCCTCCAAGAGTGGGGGACTCGTCCGCTGCCACCCACAGGGGTGTGCAATACTCTAGCAAGTAGTTCTGTGCCTGCCCAGAGCAGAAGAAGTCCTCTGTGGCCACTTGCCGCACACAGGAGGTGTGAGACTCTACCAAGCAGTTCTACGCCCACCCAGAGCCCTGGAGCAGGGATCTACTCTTCCGCCTGTGGGGCGCGCAGCTCTAGCAAGCAGTTCTGGGTCCTCCCAGAGTGGAGGACTCCTCTGCCACTGCCCGCGGGGTGTGCAAGGCTCTAGCAAGTACTTCTGTGGCTGCTCAGAGCAGGGGAACTCCTCTCCAGTCACCTCCCGCCCACGGGAGGCTTGCCGCTCTAGCAAGCAGTTCTGGACCTGCCCATAGCCCTGGAGCAGGGGTCTCCTCTGCCGCCCGTGGGGTGCGTGGCTCTCGCAACAGTTTTGGGTCCTCCCAGAGTAGGGGACTCATCTGCTGCCACCCACGGGGGTACGCAAGGCTCTACCAAGTCGTTCTGTGCCTTCCCAGTGCAGGGGACTTCTCTGCGGCCACCTGCCACCCGCGGGAGGTGGGCGGCTCTAGCAAGCAGTTCTGGGGCCCGCTTTGTACCTGTATTTTGTGTTCTTAAATGATCTTCCTTGGATTTACAGTTTGCCGAACTTCTTTCTGGGCTTAGCTCCCCATCTTTGGCTTCATATATTCTGATTCCAACCAGTTTTTCTTTCTTTGCTCAGGAGCCTCTGACTAGGGTTGCTACCAGTCAGACATCTTCCCAGAATTCTC
This sequence comes from Otolemur garnettii, assembly GCF_000181295.1. NCBI lineage: Eukaryota > Metazoa > Chordata > Mammalia > Primates > Galagidae > Otolemur > Otolemur garnettii. The sequence goes on from NW_003852451.1 coordinate 11,696,553, forward strand.
TCCCTTCCACAGGTTCTAAGATGCAATGAGAAGCTATTACATCCCCCAGGTCTGAGGGGCAAGAGAAGGCAACTATGTCCATGTCCCAGCAAGTATAGAAACTATAGGAGAAACTATTCCATTCAGTAGGAGTTTCGGTCTTTGATAGAAGAACACAGCTACTGCAAAATCAAGAAGCTAAAGAAGAGAAGAACCAACTTGATGAAGTTTTTAGAGATAAACTTCTAGAAATGCAGAGAACAAGGCAGGGAAAAGTAACTCTTAATGAACCAGTAAAAATACACAGAGTATTTTGTTTTCTGAGATAAGAGTGTTTTTTTTTTTTTTTTTACCTTGTTGTCCTCAGTAGAGTATCATACTGTCATAGCTCACAGCAATAGCTCACAGCAACCTCAAACTCTTGGGCTCAAGTTATCCTCTTGCCTCAGCCTCCCAAGTAGCTGGGACTGCAGGTGCCTGCCACAATGCCAACATATTTTGTAGAGATGGGGTCTTGCTCTAGCTCAGGCTGCTCTTGAACTCCTTAGTTTAGGCAATCCATCTGCCTTGGCCTCCCAGAGTACTAGGATTACAGACATGAGCCACTGCCATCTTGCCTGGCCCTAATGGATTATTTCATATCTGATCCTTTAATTGTCACCTGTAACATTTCTAACATGTACTTAAACTCTAAAACTAATCAATATTGCTTGCTCATAAGCCCTCAGATAGATTAAATCTAGCTCTTCTATTCTATCTTCCAGTCTATATAATGTAGCATTTTACTTTTTTTTTGTTGTCATAGTTAGAATGGCTTTTTAAAAAATGTCAGAATATCATGCAGTTTGGTTATATAACTTGCTTTTGTACAAATTGAGCAAAATTTGTAAGTATGCCCTTCATCCAGATAATGTGCATTGTACGCATTGTGAATTCACCCATTTACTTCACCTCCACCTGCTTGATTTTTATTGAGTTTTTCTGCCATATGTCTACATAAGTGTTAATTGATTAGTTCCAGTTTAGTATTAAGTACATGTGGTATTTGCTTCTCCATTCATGTGATACTGCACTTAGAAGAATGGTCTCCCGTTCCATGCAAGTTATCAAAAAAGACCATTTTTTATGGCTGAGTGGTATTTCTTGGCATTTGTATATGTGTGTGTGTATATATATATATATGCATATATATGTCACATTTTATTAATCCATTTATGTATTGGTGGGCACTTGGGCTATTTCCTCATCTTTGCAATTATGAATTGTACATTCAAGTGTATTCAACCAAGAGAAAAAAAATTATAAAAAAAAGATATTTTATTTTATTTTATTTTAAAACAGAGACAGGCTCTCACTTTGTCACCTGGGATGGAGTGCACTGGTGTGATCATGGCTGACTGCTATCTCAAACTCCTGGGCTCAAGTGATCTTCATACTTTAGCTTCCTTAGTAGCTGGGTATACACGTGAACACCACCACAATTAGCTATTTATTTATTTTTTTTTGAATGTAGGGTGTCTTGATATATTGCCCAGGCTTGTCTTAAACTTCTGGCTTCAATTGATCCTTCTGCATTAGGCTCCCAAATTGCTGGGATTATAGGCATGGCCATAATTCTACTTTGTTTTTCACCTCTCCAAATGGGCCATTAGTGTTATCATTATTTTATAATTGGTATTATTTATCATCAACATTTATTTAAATTTAGCAGTATGCTTTAACCAATTTCTTGCTTTTTAATCATACTTCTTTCTTAAGCTTCCAATCTCCTTTATAAACAGTAATTTTTTTTTGTGTGTGAGACAGCCCCTTAAATAGGAGCAATTCTTTTAGTGGTGTTCTGCATTAACTGCTGCAGAATTTCCCCAGTTCAAGTCTATTGTTCTCATCTTTGATCTTTTAGTATCCACTTGATGGTGCTTCTTTCAGTTGCATTTGAGTGGGGTCATTTCTTGTTTATTCAATGTGGTATGTGGGTGGGGGAATAGAAGAAAGTAGGACAGGGTAATCATGCCTTATCTCTATACCTGTGGAAATACTTTTTCCCACTAGTTCCACTTTTGATAATTGACTTTATTTGATATTTTTTTATTCAGAAAATTCAGTGCCAGCCTTGTACAAGCCTGAGGCTTCTTCCAAGTTCATATCCCTCCTGGTTACCCTGTGGCTTTGAGGTCCCCCTTTATTTTTGTTACTAAGGATTTCATTTTCTTGCTTTTAGACTTGGGCACATACTTTTTAAAATGCCAAATTCATTTCATTCAGTATTTTAGGTATTTGAAGCATGAGGAGGGGGATGTTTTCTGTGTCAAGTGAGTTGACCATAACAATGTGAATTTGGAAATGGATCACATGTAGCTCTATAATTTTATAAAGAGTATTTCTGCTTTGTGTTTTTTGTTCTGTTGCTATTTTTTAAATCATTTTTCATTTATCTCCTTTCCTTGCTTGAGTGTTTTGATCCTTTTACTTTACTTGTCTTATTTTCTCTCTCCTGCCTTGATTCAGATGATTATTTTTTCCACATTATAGAAAAATGGAAAGCTGTCATTCTGCTTATTATGATTTCAATTCTATTTTAAACTTTACATTTTCTAGATGTCTCCAAAATTTTATTTAACTTTTTGTTGTCTCCACTCATTGGATGTCTTCCATACACTGTGCAAGTTCTTCAATTAGTAACATGTCACCATCTCTCCCTATGTTTGTGCCCAGATCTTGTCACTTGCTGATTTAATTTGCTTCTCAACTTTCTGTATTTGGGTTATTGCCTGGAGACAATTTCTGGGCATTTTTTTAAATCTAGATTTCCAGGATGGCAAAACTGAAACACTAAATAAAACTTCCATCCGATTGTTTTTCATAAAAATAATTTTTACTCCAATATATACAGTTAATTTTGTCTCATTTCTGGGAAGAAATAGAGACCTTATTTGGGGATAAAAAAATGGAAAATGTAAATTGTGAATATAAACTAATTTGGCTCCAGCTTTTTTTAACTCAATACCTGAACTTTGGAAACAATTATGACATTGCCAGTGTAACCATAGGAGAAAATCAGTACTTAGGTCTGATTATTTATAGTGAACAGTCTTTTGAATGTATTTTTGAAAATTATTAGCTCCACACATTCAGTTTTACAAAAAAACCCAAAACCTTTCTACTTCTACAACTTTACTTTTCTTTGTTTTTATTTTTCTAACATCATGTGTATCTTAATCAAAGCAATATGGGTAAAGAATTTTTAAAAAATAATTAGAGGCTTATAAAGAAAAGAAGTACCTCTTGGGCCATATCTCTCAGCCTTGGGCTTTAGAGCTAATATTCTTCAAAATATTTGCCTTGTTTCTTCTGAATTTTAATACCATATTCTAAATAACATGCATATGCTGCCAGTACTTGATTTTTAAAAATTTTTTTTAAGTTCAGACTTTAGCTGTTTTTGACATTATGCAAAGTATAGAGCTAGCATTCCCACACAACCCTCACATACTCTCAGTTACTCTCTGTTCATATAATGTCTTTATAACATTATTCACAAAAGAGCTAGACACATTTTTTATCTTCTATGATGCTTTGTTTTCCCTATAATTGATAATTACCTTGATTTTTCACTTGATCTCTCTTCAATATAGTCATTCATTTTCCCTCAAACCATCCTAAGTAACTAAAATATTTCTTCAAGCACATCAAATATTGTATAAGTTTCATTTTTTTTTCCTCTTGGAGCTCTCTGTCCTATTCTTACAGCCCTCTGGCCAACTTCATTTTGGAATCCTATTATTGCCATTTAACCTCATCTTAAGAATCTCCTTTATTGTTCTCCTGAATTAAATTTTCTGTAAGTTTTTACTCTTCAGTTGTTAGTTAGCTTCTTCTGAAAAGAATGTCCATTCGCCTACTTAGGTGATATATATCAGAATTCTAGCAATAGATAAAGAAAAAAAGAACTGATTTTCAGCTGATCTTCACTTCTGTCAAACTCTCTCGATTAAAGAAAAGCACAGGGCCAGCTCATAGTCAAGGTGAAGGAACTACACAGGAGTCTGAATGCTAACAATTGTGGTTCTTTGATGGCTGCCAGTATGACAAACTTTTTCATGAAGCCCTGAGGTTCCAGGCCTGCTTAGTGCGTGAAGGTCCATCCAGTTTCCATCTTCTAATGAGTTGTTAATTTCTCTTTTCTAGTGTTTTCTCTTTCCTCATTTCTTTTGTCCCTTTTCTTTCTTGTACTGTAATTTTATTGAGGGTTCTGGAAGGAGTGGTGATAAATGTGGCTGCTTCGTTCACTGTTTTTTAGCCAGATCCCTCCTTGCCATTACATTTAATTAATTAATTAATTAATTAAGTTTTTGAGACACAGTCTCACTCTTTTGCTCTGGATAGAGTGTTCATCATCATAACTCACAGCAACCAACATCAAACTCTTGGTCTTGAGCAATCCTATTGCCTTAGCCTCTGAGAATGCTAGGATTACAGGCATGAGCCACTGCACCTGGCCCTCCCAACCATTTAAAAAAGGTCTCCTTCAACTACCTTCCTAATTCAATTGCACTTATTTGAAACTTGTATATTAAGATGTCACAAATAACCGTGGCCACAAATAACTATGCCTGATATGATTAGATTATTACTCTCAGTGCTTTTGGCCTATGGGTGATTTTGTGGTTATATTATGACAGAAATATTGCTTATTAAAAAGTGACTGTTAATTAGATTTTTTATGTCTGAAAAAATTCTATTCGTTAGTTAGTAGCCTGAAATGATATGAAATTTCTTATTTTCAATTTTGTTTCTGTTTTCTGAAGATGGCAGAATGAATACACGTAATGGTAGGATAAACTCCATTGGAGTGGACCTGGACCCAAAGGGGAAACAGACCTTCAAATCCATTGTATATGCACTGATAAAGTGTCAACTTAACCAGGGGTCCTCAATCTTTTTAAACGGGGCCAGTTCACTGTCCCTCAGACCATTGGAGCGCTGGACTGCAGGCCCCAGGATGAGTTGGCTGCTAAGCATGACAGGCAAGGGTGGCAAAAACACCCAGCAGGTTGGATAAATGTCCTTGGTGGGCTGCATGTGGCCTGTGGGCCATAGTTTGAGGATGCCTGATAGGAAGACAGTGGAAGATAAGTGAAAAAAATAAGAGGTTTGACCTTGAACTTCCCATATTAGAATTCATATTTGCCTAAAATTGATATAATTAAAAGTGCCAAAACCATGTGCTTGTTGTGTTGATTAAATGAGATAGTACCTGTGATTAAACATCTCAAAGTATAAATATTCTAGAATACTTTATTCCAGAAAGTATAAAGATGTATCCCAAGAATATCTTAGATAAATATGCAAATATCATCATAGTAGGATGTTCACTGAAACATTTATAATAGTAAAAGTAATAAAACAACCAAAATGTTCATTAATAAGGTATTAGTAACAAATTATAATCCATTCATATGATGAAGCAGTATGCCAGATTTTAAAATGAGGTAGATCTGTCCTTTCAGGAATATAGCATAGTGGTTAAGAGTATAAATTCGGAGCCTAACTACCTGGATTGGGTTTGCATTCTGGTCAGCTACTTACTAACTGCATAACCATTTTGCAGGTTACTTAAGCTTCTGTGTGCTTCAGTTTCCTCTTCTATAAAATATGGATAATAGTAGTAACTAATTCATGGGTAAAGGATTGAGAACATTGGCTGACATACTATAGTAACTGCTATATAAATGTTTTCTATCATTTATTGAGCATAGATTTTTCAGATAGGAATTATCTATACACACACATATATATTCTTATACATAAGTTGCAGAAATGCTTTGGTCATTTGGTCTGATTTACTTCTTTAAATTGTGTTGCATTTATTAACATGTTTAAGTGTCAGTTGTAGTACCATGTTCAGTAAAGCATAAGCATATGACAAGAGGCAAACAACGGGAAACACAGTCTGGGAGCAATAAAAGGCTCCTTATTCCAGAAAACCATTGACTCCATAAACATTTTCTTAGAGCAGATGCTCAGTAATACATCTCACCTTTAGGAAGAGAAAAATATGAATTTATTCATAAGGCACATTGCCAACATAGAAATATCCCTGAATAAATTCATGGGTAGGTTGCTTGAATTTGTATTACCATAATAAAATATGGGAAAATATAAAATCTACTTCAGTGATCTGACTCACAGCTAGAGAACTGTAGACAAATGTCTACTTATTTCCATGTTCATGGAAAGGTTGTTTAATGGCCCTTGCCTTCAATATATGCTTGGCTTCTCACTTGTAAATGCACTAGACACACATTAACACTGAATGTTACATTTCTTTAAAGATCAAGTTTTATGGTTTTCAAAAACGTTACCTAATTTTATCCATACAACAATCAACAACACCGAGAATTAATGAGGATTTGTGTTTTTTTCCCCTTTTTACAGATATACAGATAAGGGAACAAGTGATTTTATCTAAAATCACCTGTGGTAAAGAGATCAATCTAATAAAAAGTGAACCTGAGACTAATCCTGAGTTGCTGAATTCAGATCTAGTGGTATCTCATTCATTTATTTATTCACTCATTATAGTAATATAGTCCTTATTCTCTACCAGTAGTATTCTTTGTAAAGTTCTGTCCTAACTGTAACTTAAAGAAATAGAAGGCAGCCCTTACCACTTACTCTCTGTTAGTTTGATTAGGGAAACAAAAGACAAGATGGCGAAAAAAGAAAGTATTATATATAACAATGGAAATTGTTATTGTGAGCTTGTGATCATCTGTGAAGACCTAATGAAGGGGAATGACTATATGCTCTTCTGGAAATAATTATGAGCTTTGAGGGTATTTGTGAAGGCTGAGAGAAGGTGGCAAGCAGCAATAGCAGTGGCAAAGATCTGTAGCAGGGCTCACGATAAACTGGCCCCTGTTGAGAGGATCAGGAGGTGGAAGCAAGTAGTGATGGGAGCACTTCTAGATTAGGAAGAGGAGGCTGGTGATATGCAGCTTCATAGGTCAGGCTGAGCCATTTCACCATGACTTTCTAAGCAGGAGAGAGTCATCACAGATACCAGGAAGAGACATGAAATGGGGAAAGTTTTAGGAAGATGAGTTTTCTAACAGTGTAAGATAAATTGGAATAAGCTAAACTAAAGGGGAGGACTTGTAAGGAGGAATCTGACATTCCCACTTATAAGTGCACTGTATGTGTGAAATAGGCAAGCATTAAACCCACAGAAGCGCAGGCAGCATTTTGCCGTAGAGGGATTATTTTCTTTCTCACCCACCCTAGTTAACTCTAACTAAGTGGAGGACTGACAGTAGACAAGACAAAAATATAAAGAAAAAATTTCTGGGTATAACAGAGAATCAGCTTTCAAGTTGCGCTCTCCTCAAAAAAATATTTTCTCTATTTAAAATTGCTAGTTCTGGAAACCTTCACTTACATTACGAAAGTAATATTATATGAAGTACTCATGGATAAGTTTTTGAAGGCAATGATGGCTTGAATTCACACTGATGGTGAACAATACATCAGAATTTTAAGAATGTTCGTGCATTTGGGTTAAATATTATTTAATTTACTGGCCCAGAAAGACCTAAAACTATAGACAGTTGAAATTTATGTAGTTGAGGCAAAAGGTTTTTGTACTTAAATTGCAGATGTTAACGCTAAGGGAACTATCCTGTTTAAATTATCTGCCCTGGTACTTGGATATGTATAGACTGACGTGTAGCCATGAGAGATGTCATTAGGAAGGATCCTGAGCAAAATTCCGAAGGAAGAGAAGAATTCAGACTGAGGAAAATGGGAGAGTATACACTTCCATTTTCTAACTGTCTTACATAACAGTGGCTGATATTTACACTTGATCTTAGCCAAAAGGCCAAGAAGCGATACAGTGGCTGATATTTAATGCAAAATCTACATGGTAGTTGTACTTATATAGTGGCTAATGATGATAATAATGATGATATTCCATTTACATCCATATACATTGCTTGTTTTCATAGATATCCTGTATGTTATGTATGACTATCCTCAATTTACATTACACTGCCTCCTCTACTGATTCAATGATAAGACTGAATACTGTAGGTAAATTGTTCTCCTTAAAAGAGTATCCAAAGAGGAACTAGTTTGGGGAATATTTTGAGGGGTCCTTATAGATGAATAATGACAGCAACAATGTAGAAAAGATATCCTTGCAAAGAAGGGGCCAGCATGGCTAAATAACTGCCTGGATATGACGGTCAAAACAAAAGAGTTACGCAGATGAAAGTTAAACACAAAGCATTATAAACCTGGTGAATGCTGGTATCCTTTCAAGCAACAGAAATGACCAATTCGAGGCTAAACATATAAGCTTCATATCTGAGATGTTAGAGTTGATGTAAATGTGAAATACCCAAGCAGAGGTGGTCTGTCAGCAGCTAGTATGTGTGGTCTCTGTGTGTGTGGAACTTGCATAAGCAGTAAGATAAGAAAAACATCAATTAAAAATACCACCATAGGGGCAGCGCCTTTGGCTCAAAGGAGTAGGGCGCTGGCCTCATATCCTGGAAGTGGTGGGTTCAAACCCAGCCCCGGCCAAAAACTGCAAAAAAAAAAAAAAAAAAAATATATATATATACCACCATAAAATTCAATGTAAGATGTTGTGAGTGAAAATGAGAATTAAAGAGCTGAAAGCATAGATCTACTACACACAGTATGAAGAAAGAGAGCAATAATACAGGAGCAACTGTAGACATGAGCAGGAGGTAAGGTTGCCATATTTAACAAAAATACAAGATGCACAGTTAAATTTGAATTTCAGATCAACAAGGATTTTTTAGTATGGGGCATGTCCCAAATATTGCATGGGCTAGAATTACACTGAAAAAAAAAGTGTTGTTTATCTGAAATTCAAATTTATTTAACTGAGCCTCCTGTATTTCATCTGGCAAATCATATCATTTTGACATGATAACATATCAAATGCTGCAGGGATGTCAAAGGGTCATGAGAAACATTTATTCAATAGTCTTCTCCCTGTACATGAAAGATTAGGTTTTCAAGAAGCTTACTTTAGTAGAAAATTGTCACAAAGAATAGGGTTTTATGTCCTGTATTTTGGATGATTTAGGAATGACATAGTAAGCCATATGCCACTTAGAGTAGACAAACTCAGATATGTCTTGCAGATATTTTCCTGTTTATTGATTATAGAATGATCTCAGGGTTCACACATACTTGTTGATAAAGATTGCTATCCTTTAATGTATTTATTTCATAAATATATCAATGAAATTGGTTTATTATACATCCTAAATAAAACTGTCTCTAAAAATACAATATCACATTAGCAATACTAACCACCAGTCAACAAGATTGCAGGGATGTGAAGTTCTTTTTTTAACTATAACAAGTTTGAAATTTTGACTTCAAGGTGTTGGCTTTAATTGTGATTTATCATTAAAATATATATAATGGATTCATATTTAGTAATGAATCTTTGAATTCATCCACTACTCTCACTGGCAAGAGTGGTCACCTTCAAAAATGATAGGAAAAAAATTCAAGGAGTATAATATATGTTGATTATTGATCATTAATTAATCCACAAGGCCAAAGACCATTTGCAGCTCAATAATATTCCAATCAATTATATCAACATTTTTTCTAAATTAATTCTTGGCTCATATACGTTAGCTGCAATGAGGTGATAAATATTATCCTTAAAATGCCAGGAAACAGAGTTCATAAGCTTGTCATTAAGAAATGCACCTGTTTATTAAAAGTTTTGCTTTCATGGAATAAATGTAAATAATAAACCACCCATAAGTGATATCTGAGATTCTGAGATTCTGCAATGCACACAAAACATTTAATATACTCACAAATGAAGGATAAACTATTAGTTAGACTTTATACACTTGCAAAATGGAAATATTTTATCTTTAAGAAGGCTATTTTAATCTAATTGAAGCTCAAAAACCAATTAGAAAAACATTGAAGGCAACCAGTTTTCCCAAAGAAAGGCTAGACATATCTGGACTTACCTTAACATCCTTTAGAGATAAGTCATTTCAGTAACAGGAGAAACTTAACCTATTTTTTACTATTTTATTTGTTTCCTTAGGCAATGTATGTTTCCCATTAGAGACTCCATTTTCTTACCTATAAGATAGTCATAATAACATTAATCTCTCTCACAATTTTGTATAAAGATTAAATGAAATAATACATATAATTTATGGAACATTTTTAACAAATGAGAGGATGAGCAAAGTAGAAGATAAAATACTTACATGAAATAAGAGCGTAACAAAATCTAAAAACAAAGTCAGCAGAATATTGTTCATAAAAATAAATATTGTGACAAGTTAACTAAAATATTAGTACATTAGAAGGCATCCATTATTAGAATTTCCTATTAACGAATGCCATGTCATACATAGTGTCTACTCCACATGGAGATGTCCTTGCCTCTTGTCAAGGAAAGATGTGGCTATTTTATTTATTTATTTATTTATTTTTATTGTTGGGGATTCATTGACAGTATGAAGAACCAGGTTACATTTATTGCATTTGTTAGGTAAAGTCCCTCTTATAATTGTGTCCTGCCCCCAAAAGTTGTGTCACATACCATGACCCCCCACTACTCTCCCTCCTTCCCTCTCACTGCTCTTCCCTTCCCCCCTACCTCCTTCCTTCTCTCTGGTCTTCCCTACCTCCACCCCATTTCCTCTTTCCCTCTCTCTACTCTCCCCTTCCCCCACATCCCTCCCTCCTTCCCTAATTCTGCTCGCCCCTTCCCGCACCCCCCACTGTGTACTAGGTCATTAATTGTCCTCATATCAGAATGGAGTACATAGGATTCTTGCTTCTCCATTCTTGTGATGCTTTACTAAGAAGAATGTGTTCCACTTCCATCCAGGTTAATACAAAAGATGTAAAGTCTCCATCTTTTTAATGGCTGAATAGTATTCCATGGTATACATATACCACAGTTTGTTAATCCATTCCTGGGTTGGTGGGCATTTAGGCTATTTCCACATTTTGGAAATTGTAAATTGAGTTGTGATAAACAGTCTAGTGCAAGTGTTTTTAAGGTAAAAGGATTTTTTTTTTCTTCTGGGTAGATGCCTAGTAATGAGATTGCAGGATCAAATGAGAGGTCTAGTTTGAGTTCTTTGAGGGTTCTCCATACTTCCTTCCAGAAAGTGTGTATTAGTTTGCATCACACCAGCAGTGTAAAAATGTTCCTTTCTTTCCACATCCATACCAACATCTGCAGTTTTGAGGTTTTGTGATGTGGGCCATTCTCGGTGGGGTTAGATGATATCTCAGGGTGGTATTGATTTGGGGTAGATTCTCCAACAATTAGGGATGATGAGAATTTTTTCATATGTTTGCTAGCCATTTGTCTGTCTTCTTTAGAGAAAGTTCTATTCATCACTCTTGCCCATTGGTATATGGGATTGTTGGCTTTTTCATGTGTATTAATTTGAGTTTTCTGTAGATACTGGGTTATCAAGCTTTTGTCTGATTCAAAATATGCAAATATCCTTTCCCATTGTGTAGGTTGTCTATTTGCTTTGGTTGTTGTCTCCTCGGATGCAAAGTTGGTTTAACATATTAAAGTCCATAAACGTCATTCACCATATCAACAGAAGCAAAAACAAAGACCATATGATCCTCTCAATAGGTGCAGAAAAAACATTTGATAAAATACAGCATCCCTTTCTAATTAGAACATTAAAGAATATAGGCATAGGTGGCACATTTCTTAAACTGATCAAAGCCATCGATGATAAACCCACAGCTAATATTTTACTCAATGGAATAAAACTGAAAGCTTTTCCACTTAGAACTGGAACCAGACAAGGTTGTCCTCTGTCACCATTACTATTCAACATAGTGCTGGAAGTTCTAGCCAATACAATTAGCCAAGACAAGGAAATAAAGGGCATTCAAATGAGGGGCAGAGGAAGTGAAACTCTCCCTCTTTGCTGACGATATGATCTTATACTTAGAGAACCCCAAAGACTCAACCACAAGACTCCTGGAAGTCATAAAAAATACTGCAATGTCTCAGCATATAAAATCAATGTCCACAAATCAGTAGCCTTTGTATATGCCAATAATAGCCAAGATGAGAAGGAAATCAAGGACACAATACCCTTCTCAGTACCTCCAAAGAAAATGAAATGTCTAAGAATACACCTCATAAAAGAGGTGAAGGACTTTTATAAGGAAAAATATGAACTCCTAAGAAAAGAAATAGTAGAAGTTATCAACAATTGGAAAAACACACCATGCTCATGGCTAGGAAGAAGCAACATTTTTAAAATGTCTGTACTTCCCAAAGCAATCTAAGGATTTAATGCCATCCCTATTAAAATACCAACATGGTACTTTCAAGACTTGGAAAAAATGATTTTTCATTTTGTATGGAACCAGAAAAAAACCCATATAGCTAAGGCAGTTCTTAGTAATAAAAACAAAGCTGGGGGCATCAGCATACCAGATTTTAGGCTGTATTACAAGGCCATAGCGATCAAGACAGCATGGTACTGTCACAAAAATAGAGACATAGACATTTGAATAGAAAACCATGAAATGAAACTAACATCTAACATCTTACAGCCACCTAATCTTCGATAAACTAAACAAGAACATACACTGAGGTAAAAACTCCCTATTCCATAAATGGTGCTGGAAGAACTGGATATCAACATGTAAAAGACTGAAACTGGACCTGCACCTTTCTCCATTTGCAAAAATTGATTCCAGATGGATAAACTCATAAATTTGAGGGAAAAAATGATAAAAATCCTCAAAGAAAGCATAGGAAAAACACTGGAAGATATCAGTCTGGGGAAAGACTTTATGAGAAGACTTCCATGGCAATTGCAACAACAACAAAAATAAACAGAAGATGTGGCTATTTTAAATGTATTTTTATGGTGTTATTTCACCAAGACTTTTTGGATAATTATAATTTCTTCTCCTGCCTTCCCTTATTATTCTGATTTATTCAACAAATATTAATTCAACAAATATTCATTGGCTATCTACTATGCAACGAATGCTAAGCAAAGTGCTAGTGACACAACTGGGGTAAGATAAGCATGTTTTGTAGCCACTTGGATCCTATAGTCCTCTGAGTAAACAGAGTCATGAAACAAATAATCATAAAAGATGACAAGTGGTAGCTGAGACAAATACTACAAAGGTTGAGTCTTATAATTAGGGAGGATTTTCTGAAGAAGAGATGGTAGATCTGAGGTATGAAGTATATAACTAGGTAGGGAGGTGAGGGGGGGATCAGTGTGCTCCCACCTAATAGGCACAATGTAGGCATATATGGCACATCTCCTGGGTGAGAGACACAAGTACAACAGGGACTTTACTTAAGAAATTCAAACATTATAACCTAATTGTTTGTACCCTTATATTAATCTGAAGTTTAAGAAAGGTAAAGGAAAGGAGGTGATATTCAGGATAAAAGGCAAGCATAAGCAGATCTGTGAGGAGAGAAAAAAGAATGACTAAAAGAATTTGAATGTACTTTGATAATACAGAGCGTGAGTTTGATGTTCCAAAAGAGATAAGATTACACTGTATAGAATTTATTAAGGAGTCTTGTTTTTCCCTGAGCTAATAGCAAAGTAATTAAAAAGTTATAAGCAAGGGAGTAATTCAGCCTATTCTGCATTTTTGTTCAAGTTCATCTGGTTACAAGAAGATGTTTTGGGAGGGAACCAGAGCAGCTGCCAGCAATGCGTTTAGGAAGTTATAGCAATGGTGTACGTGAGTTATGGTGGTGAGTTTGACTAGAATGGTAGTAGTGAAGATGGGGAGAGGTGGTAGATACCATCTGGGGGTAACATAAATAGGAATTGGTAATCATTGGACATGGCAATGAGGGAGGTAAAAATGATAATGACAACTCCTGGATTTCTGGCTTATATAACACAGTAAACATGGTACTCTTAACTGACACAGGGAACAGTGGAAAAGGATGAAGTTCTTCTTTGTGGGATGTTTATTAGCTCAATTTTAGACATGTTGATTCTGAGTTGCCTTCGAGATATTTAAGAAGCAATTTCAAGTAAACAGTTGGAAATGGAGAGCTGATATTATAAAAAGAGGTTTACATGGAAGATGAGAAACTGGGCACCATCTGTATATAGGTGATGATTTAAGCCATAAATGGGGGTGACTTCACCTGGGAATGATGAAATAATTGAGCTTAGAGCTGAGTCATGATGTTTTCTGATATTTAAGGACCAGGAAGAATAACATGAATATGAAATAAAAATGGAGAAAAAGTAGACAGAAAGGAAGGATTAAAAAAAGATATTTTGTCATGTTGTCCAAGCAAAGAGAGTGTGAAAAAAAAAGAGTGGCCAATGATATCAAATGCTGTTGTCATATAGTAAGTGGACCTGGAAAGTGTTCACTGGCTATTAGAAAAATGGAGGTCATCAGTAACTTTAATTGTGATATTGCTGAAAGTCCAATTGAGTGAATTGTGAAGAGATGCAGGAAGATTATGCGTGCAGGGGACAGATTTGGTCAGGAAAGGAGAAAAAATAGGAAATAGAAATAACCAGAAAATAACCAGAGGGAGCGTGGTATTCAGTGAGGTATTGTTAAATTTATTTTTAAATGTTTTTAATTGTAGAGACTTAAGCATGATTAAATCTACACAAGGATCTATGTGAAAAGAAGATATTTAATCTACAAAAGAGATAAGAAATAATTGCTAGTGTAAGGTGGGGGATCCTGAAAAGAACTGGACCCTGGCATAGGTGGAAAGTTGGCCATAGACAAGAAAAGGATTCACTCTATAATGTTGAATGTAGTAGAAATAAAATATAAATATAAATATAAATATAAATTTAGTAACAGAGCATTCACATCTGATGGCTTGTATTTTTTTCTATAAAGTATGAAGTAAGGTCCTCTGGAAGAGGGAGAGAGATAGGTGGTAGGGGAGTTTATGAATTGAATAGCTTGGAGGATGTTTGAAATAGATGTTCACAGATGGTAGGAATGTTGGCTAAAGGGATGTGATAGGCTAAGAGGTAGTATTGAGGGGTCATTTGCAGTTGATGTTTATGAATTTACAGTGGTTGCAATTTGTGTTTTTGCTTATAATGTGGTGCCAGTATTATGCCAACAAACATTTTTAAACAGGAGTCCTTGCTTGACCCTAAAATGTTTACTATGGGAATAATTCATGTCCACAGAGCCAGTTGGGGAGACTCCCAGATGTTAAGGGCTAGCACATTCTGCTGCAGCAGCATCCAAAGTATAACAGTAGTGAAATTATTGCACAGAGTTGCAATGTCTGCATTAGTTCAATCTAATCATAATGACCACAGGAGTTCTAATAATATTTATGTACCATCCTTTTCAGGAGCTGGGAGAAAATAATGAACCTAACCTGTATATTTCTGGAGTACAAATTTAGGAAAAGTTTTTTGGCAAATATGAGAAAGTTGAAATATGTTGCGGAGGCAGAAAAGGCTTATTGAAATTTCAAATCAGAAAATTCTAAAAATGAGGGAATGATGGGTTCAAAAATGGTAGTTGTCATGTGTTCTTCTGATCTCTCATATAACAGGGGCTTTCCTGTCATTCTCTTCAGCTTTTTACTGATTCCCAGAGGGCGTGACCTCTGCTGTTTCCTCCACTCAACTCTCTATCAATGCTTTTAGAGAACTAGCCACCACTGAAATAAAATGTCTCACTCAAAGAGCTCTCCATATTGAGTGTAATTGGAAACCCTGCCTTTAAAATCTGTACTATGTAGGCATTCAAGGAAAAAGGTGATTACAGGTGGGGCTTCCTACAACTTACTTTCTAGGCCGTGAAAGGGTGGGAAGACATGATAAGGAAGTCCTGCATAGAGAACATAAGCTCTCAGGAGGACATAAGTCATATGAGGTATTAATTGTACCGATTTAAAATATTATTTTGGTCTTATCATTCCCAATAAAATGTCTATTATAGTATTTTTCTTTGGCATCCATGGATTGAAAATGATGGTAACATTTGACCTGATCTTTTCAGAAATATGTAGGGTACTTATGAAATAATGGACAATAAAGGCCTTTAAATCTTTAAAACAGCAAGAAAATGGGAATATTTTCCTATTTGATAATTCAATTTTTTAAAATCATTTCACAGCTGTTTTGGACCCTTGGCTTTAAAGGCGGCTATGAATTCTGTAATTTCTTCCCTTGTTCCATCTGTAATCATTTTGGAACTAATTCCCTCTCAAATTTTATTCATCATATCCTGAATGTCTCCCCTGCGTTAGGCACTGTGTGTACCTACAAGGGATTTCATGGTGAATGTAACATACCTGGCCTCTGCTCACCTGGGGCTTATAGTCAGAGTTATCAATAAGTCCAAATGATAATTCTTTATAGTGGTAAAAAATATAATAACTTTAAGTTGTCATTAGCAAAGATTCATGGGGAAGGTATGGAGTTACCATTTATTTGCATGGTAGTTTATATTTTTGAGAAGAGGCATGGTTTATTTGTTTTAACTTACCCTGGTAAAATATAAGGCTTGATTCATATTGATGTAAACAGATTTCCTGATTTTATTTATTTTTATCTGGTTTTGCCCAGTTTTAGATCATCAACACATTGGTTGCTAAGTAACCACATTATTTCTCTGGCCCTAAGATTTTATTGCAAGGGATATAAAAGTATACTACTATAGAAAGCATTGCATTTAGATAAATACTTTTCTTATTATGCCAACAAGATGCATTGCTTTTCTCTTATGACTTGTCTACCCAAGTGTAGAGTAGAAGTAACCATAGCTTTCAAAGTTAAAACAGAAATGTTGAAATTAGCCACTTGAGCAAACTTAAAGGATTCACCAGCTAATTGCTGGAGTTTCTACTTCACTGTATGGTTACCTTCATAGGAGTATTTTAAGGCTTACTAATAACATATCCATATGGAAATCTCATGCAATTTGGCAAATTTCCTCTTGTAGGATAACTGTCAAGTGAAGGCATGACTGCATACACATTCCTAACATGTATAATTACATGCACATCCCAGGGTACTCTGGTTTTCTTTTATTTATTTGTTAAAATTATATTCCCCACAACTTTCCCCAATAATTCTGTAAAAAAAAAACAGTAATAGAAAAAAAGATAAGGATATATATTTTTTTCAGTTTGTGCATCATTCTGGCTATGACATGCAAAAGGATTATTGCAGGGGTGGTGGTAGCACTGTAATAGAGCTTGTGTGCTGCCATGAAAGTGATAGCAAGAAAGTCTACTTGGTCAGAGAAAAAAGGCAGATAAGCTTCAGGCAGCATTGTGTGCTGAAAATAATACAGAGGACTAAAACGGAGGACTGATCAAATATGGACAGGTCTATATCTTTTAAAATAACGTAGATATTCTGGGTGACATAGACTTCATAATAAATATTTGCATACACGTATGAATGTGCATATACATGTATTCATATCCATGTACATTTGCACACACATGTATGTATTTATAAATACACACACGCACATAGAGACAGAGAGAGAGAGAAAGGAAGAGGGTGTGAGCTGAGCTCAATCTAAGTTGCAGAAACTAAGTAAAATGAAATCTTGAGCACTGACCTTAACTTACTGTGCTGTGTCATGTGTTCCATAAGAAGAAATTCCTGCACCAGAAAATTGAGGAGAGATAGACCAAAGAGGTGGAACTGAAACCCATGAAGACCTTAATTCTTTTCTCTTATTGTGGCACTAGCATGTTTACAAAAAGACATGCCTGAAACTAAAAGTTACCCTAGTGACCATCAACTGTGGATTGGCCAAATTGTGTCAATATAATAGTATAGTCTCATAAAGAAATACAACACAACGAGAAGTGATGAAGTCCAACTACATGCAATCACACAGAGAAATCTCAGAACCATAATGTTGAGAGGAAGTTAGACACAAAGGAGCACGTATTATATGCCTCCATTTCCACAAAGTTCAAAACTAGACAAAATTAGTCTATGCCTTGAGAAGTCAGGATAATGATTAATGTTGGTGGAAAGACAGTGACTGCAAAGGAGTATAAAATTGTGTGTAATAGTCTATTCTGTTATTCTTACTGTTATTATTTGGGTACTGATTATGCAAATGAAATTTTATAAAAATTCTTTAAGCTGTATATATTTAAGTGCCCCCCCTCTCTTTATACATGCGCGCGCGCGCACACACACACACACACACACACACAGAGTCCCAAAACTCTCTCTGTCTCTATTTTTTTTAACCTTGCTAAGTCAGAGTTTCCTCATTTATTTTTTTATTTTTTCCAGGTTTTTCTTCATTTTTTTTATTAAATCATAGCTGAGTACATTAATGCAGTCATGGGATACAGTGTGCTGTTTTTATATACAATTTGAAATATTTTCATCAAACTGGCCTTCATGTCATTTTCTTAGTTATTATGGTAAGAC
This sequence comes from Otolemur garnettii, assembly GCF_000181295.1. Classification (NCBI taxonomy): domain Eukaryota; kingdom Metazoa; phylum Chordata; class Mammalia; order Primates; family Galagidae; genus Otolemur; species Otolemur garnettii. The sequence goes on from NW_003852451.1 coordinate 11,715,011, forward strand.
ATTTATATTCTGCATTTAGAAAGATTCACATGTACCCCTGTAACATGAACCATAGGTGTGATCCCACCAATCACCCTCCCATCACCCATCCTCCCCCCTCCCCTCCCCTCCCCTCCTGTTCCCCTTTCTCCATATTCTTGGGCTATAATTGGGTTATAGCTTTCATATGAAAGCTATAAATTAGTTTCATAGTAGGGCTGAGCATATATATTTTTAAAAAGGTAAAACCATATTAAAATTGTAATGCTCAAGTTACATTTCATTTCTGCAATTATAAGAGATACAAGACACTATATATAAGATAAAAAATGTTATCAGTATATTTTAAGTATTATAATTTTAATACAGTTTTTCTTTCTTAAAATGTATATATATATATTTTGCACACTCTGTACATATATTATTACTTTAATTAAAAGCTTTGAAAAAGGAAATTGAGGGTGGCGCCTGTGGCTCAAAGGAGCCAGAGGTGGTGGGTTCAAACCCAGCCCTGGCCAAAAACTGCAAAAAAAAAAAAAAAAGGGAAATTGAAAATTTCTCCAACTGGCCTTCAAACAGAGAAGACACTCAACTTCTGCCTGCCTGCTCATATTGTGTAAAATGAAATAGAAAATTCACCCATGAAAAATCCCAAATGTGTGCCAGATATTGGTATGAGTTGTAATTGTGTACTGCCTGTATGGGGGAAATCCTACAAACTCTCAAAACAAAATCAAACTGGGACAAGGACTGTAATAGCTTATGGAGGCCCCTAAAGGATATAGAAAACTAGTTTGTAAGGACTTTTTGGAAAATCCAGCACAAGAAACTCAATGAGAAATGCAAGAAAAAATAAAATAGCTCTAAGCTTGGCAATTCATCATATAAAATAAGAATTATAAAGTACATGATCATACCAATCACAATGAGGAAGAACCAGCTGATATTACAAAGGACCGATTTAGCACCCCCCCCCCCGAAGTGGAGATTTCAAGATCTGGAAAAAACTATTTAAAAGGTATATTTAAAATTATGAAAAGTAAAAGAAAATGCAAAAGTAGCAATGGGTTGAAGGGCATTTGGGTTGCTTTCATGTTTGTATGCCATAGAATAATATTTAGCCATTAAAATGGTTTTTATGTTTACCTGGATGGAGTTGAAACACATTCTTCTTAGTAAAGTATCTCAAGAATGGGAAAATAAATATTCAGTATACTCAATACTAATATGAAACCAATATATAAACAATTACATACTTATACAAACAATAAAACACAAATATAGTCTAGCAAAGGGACTGGGCAGGGAGAATGATTGGCAGGAGGAGGGAGCGTGCACACTGCCAGAGTGTTCAGCAAGTGCCCTGGGTGAGAGGCTCTTTCATAACTTGAACTTTATTTTGGAAGTGACAACAATGTAACCTACAAATCTGTACCCTCATATTAATTTGAAATTAAAGCAAATAAATAATAAAAATTAAAAATGCAAAGTAACAATGAGTGAACTAGAGAATAATTGTTTAAAAACAACCCACAAAATATCAATAAATAAGATGGTAAAATAATATGGACATAGATAATGTTGTCAGCCTCCTAAGTGAACTTGATTAACGTATAGATACAGAACATTTCACTCAATGAATAAACAAGACAACTTTTTGAAGAAAAAGTGGAAGAGTCACAAAATAAAATGACCTTGGACTAGGTTATAAAAGAAGTCTAAACTATTACTGGAGGATTTATACCGTACCATGAAGATCAGTTGTTGGGCTATTCTTAGCCCAGTATAACAACATCAAATAAAGCAAGATAAATCCAATAAGGGAACCCACTTCATCACTTTCTTATAAATTTGGTAATAAAAAATACATGCTTCAATAACTCATGAATCCATTAAAAGACCTAATGAAATTATTATTTAGTGATGATTGACTAGAAAAGTGCCTCATTCCAGAAAAAAAAAATGCTGTTAGAATGGTACATGGATGAAAAGGTATACCAGATAGTGTTATATATTAAAAAATGCTGAGGGTTAAAGTGCTTCATTCAACTCATGAATATAGAAGAAGAAAGTAAAACTAAAGAAGATGGGAGGAAAGGAACAATACAAATTACTGAAATTAATTGAAAAAATAGTTTTCTGGTTATATCAGTAAATCATCAAACCCCAAAGTTGTTTGAAAACACACAAACATCTCACAAGTTTGCCCAAGGAAAAACATAATAGGGTTGACTAAAGTAAAATAAAATAAAATGAAAAATATTAGTTTAAGAAGTGGTATTAACAACAGCATAGAAATTGGAAACATAGTAAGAGAAGATGCAAAACAATACCCTGTCAATAAATTTGAAAACTTACATACAGTGGAAATTTGCTAGAAAAAAGAACTTTCACATTGAAACAGTATACAAATGACAAGGTAATTATCCATAGCACTTTTATTTCTCAAATGACATTTAACAGTGAAATCTTAATTTTTAAAAATCAACAACTTTCTCAACTTGGGTGATTAGCCGTTATTCCATTTTTATAGAGTTATCATACTATTACAAAGTAAACAAGCTGTGTTTAAAACTTGTTTTTAAAATTCAAGATTAGATAGAATAGATTGGAAGCTATTCTTAGCCCATTCCTTCGAGCTTGCAGATATTAGTGATTTTTTTTCTTTTTTATAACCACAGCTAAGAATTCTGTTATACCCAGCAGCTCTCAGCACTACTTCTTTAACCAGAGATTAAAAGAGCAAAGACCCATATTTCAAGGTAGTTAGAAAATAATTGATTTCTTGGGGCATGATCTTAACACACCTGATAATATTCCAGGCTGGCATAGATTTAGTCTTTTCCTTTGTCTTGGTAAAACTCACTGTATAATGCAAGAGTCATTTTATTGACCCATCTGATCCAATTAATCTATGAATTATATTTTTAACCTTATCACCTCATTGTAACTGTGAGAAAGTATTTCAGTTTGACATATTTCTTACTCATCTTAACCTCTTCATATAAGAAAGCAGGATTTCTTAGCACTAGGTATTGCCATAAAATATATGAACCAGAGAGAGCTGGCTTCAGTGAGACTTGATCTAAATCAGCCTGCGGGGAAATAAATATTGAAAATAGAAAGACATTGCATTATATATCACATAATTTACTTGGCAGGTACCAACACGATGCTATTTTGCTCTCACGTGTGTGCCTGGATAACTCCAGTCACCCATCTGCACACACATGAACACAGGGAGCTAGGCAATGCACATATTATTACTTCTATCCCATTGTACAGATGAAGACACATACTCAAAGTTTGACAGTCCTCTGTCAAAGTTATACTTTATGCAAATATTTCTGATAACACTAATAATGTTAGAATTTTCCCCTTTAGTTTGCATTACAGACTAATAATTTGAGGGCAGTTACTCACTGGGAGTAAGGAACTCATATTCTTCCTGTTTTGGTTTCTTGCTTTACTTATCATTATATTTTAATTACCTGCTACGTGCAAGATGCTATAACTGAGTCCTCCATATACAAATGGATTCCATCTTGCTTTATTTCTCTCTTTTTGATAGTTACATTTCCTTCCAGGGTTTTCTGGAACTCTCTGGCTCTAACCATTTGCTATTTTCAGCACAAACTATTCAAGAAATTCCACTGAAGCAAACAAGGACTGGATACTGTGCGCTTCCATAACTGGAGATGGATCCTGTAATATGGTTGTCATTTTGTGCAGAGAAGCAATGGCTATGTGTTCACAATGCTTCTCTGAATTGGGCCATAAATCTATTTCTTACGGAAAGGTAAAAGAGAACACTGAAAATGAAAGGGGAAAAAACTGCACCATCCACAAAGTTGAATCTATATTGGAAAATTTCCTCAACTGTCCTGGATACATTTTTATTAAATGTTAGGAATTTAGGATAACTATTGATTGGATAGGGATATGATATATGTTATGATTGCAGTAAAGGCACGTGGCTGAAATCTACAAACATTATTTGGATTTTCAATGTAAGGTGACCCTGTGTTATGGCCCCTAGCTAGTTCATTATTATTATGGATGACCAACCTTTCCTATCTGACTATATTTCCTTGGAAAGTCTTGAGTGTGCGTGACTTCTTCTGGACTACCATCTGCCCAAAACCCTAATGTTAAAATGTATAACGAAAAAAAAATAAATAAAATGTATAATGAAAGAGGTTATAAAATGTTCCACGGTGTCACAAAACCTAGTGAGATAGAAGCTGCTGAAATTCCACTTGTTTTCAAAACAACCAGTTGTATGAATAATTAAAGTGCCTTTTCTTTTTTTAAAAAAAGCTTCTTATATATTTTCATCCACATAGGCAAAGCATTCTTTATTCCCAAGATGGCAAAAACAACAAACAAAACAAAACAAAACAAAAAAACAACGTATTGGAGTCCCTATACTGTAATGGGAGACAGGTTTTTTTTTTTTTTTCTATTAAAATGCCAGAATTCATTACAACTTAGCAAAGGTGCTATAACTAAAGCATTTGTCCATGTTATTGAGAAAATATAATCCGAGGTCATTAGGGGAGAGGCTGTGCATGAATACTAAGTGTTATTTCTATGTTTTTACTTTTTATAAAGAAATACAGATGTAATCATGTTCAGCCCCTTTGCCATGAGGTATCCTGCACTGCCTTGGGACTCCGTAGAATCGCCACCAGTAATAAGGCTACAACCAGATGCTGCCCCTCAACCTTGGACTTCTCAGCCTGCAGAACTGTAAGAATAGATAATTTTTTAAATTAAATTACCCTCTTGCAGGTATTCTGTTGCAAGCAATAGAAAATGGACTAAGATAATGACCAAGTGATATCTGTCCCTGGCATACAAGGCTGGTTTAACATAGGCAAATTAACCAATGCACTACATCTTACTAGCAGGATGAAAGTTAAAAAACAATAAAAGTAATTGCAAGTGACACAGAAACAGCATTTGACAAAGTTCAGCACGTTTTTAATAATAACTCTTAATAGATTATGTATAAATGGAAAATTCCTCAGAATAATAAAATCTGTTTATGAAAAAAAGAAATATAGATGTGATTAAAAATATAAACAAGTAATATTCCTTATTTTTGAGAGGAACATCCACCCCACCATGTCTGCATCCTCATGAGAATGTTGCAGTGCTTGGGGACGATCCATCCATCCAGGGGATGCTCCAGGCCCGTGCGCCTCTGTGTTGACTAGTTTTGTTTTTCTGCCAAGTCCATTGCAAGCAGGCAGCCTTCTCTTCCTGCCTTGTCCATGTTAGTATGCAGAACAAAACTTGTGTGGAAGTGCTGAGGATATTTAGGTCATTTAACTGCAGCAGTAAAATACAAATTAACAGGAAAATTGCTGACATCATTAGTATAAAACATTAACATCTGCAGGTTACACATGCCAGATGCATAATATCTGTTAATTATAGTTGTAATAGGAGACCATTGGGAGTATGAATCAGGATTTATGTAAAAGTTTTGCTACTGTAAAAAGTATAGAATTCTACTTGTAGTATTTAATTGATTAAAATGAAGAAAATTCTATATATGGGTAGGGATATAGGTAAATCAAACATTTTTGAGAATGAATCCAATCTGTGCTTCATGTCTTTTATTCCAAAAGACATTGAAGCTTAACATTAACAATATAGAAGGATCAACTTTTAATTCCTTTGTTTAAAATAAGTGATCGTTTGGTGAAATTATTTACCTGTATGTTATCTTGTGTGACTCTTCACCATTACCATCACACAGTGATTCTTACCCTTCCTTACTGTTTTGGATTAACCTCAACATTTCAAATATGTTATTTAGTTCATAGTTTAATTATCTCTTAATCTTGATTTATGCTATATTAAACTATATCTCTATCGGTATTGATAGAGTTGATGCTGTATCATAATAACTATATCTGCTGGAAATGAATGTGGCCTGAGATGAGGGACTCAGCAATTTGATAGGTTTAAGGAATATGAAGAAAAAAAAGACAGTAAAGGTTTTATAGGTGAAATTTAGGAATTGAGGGAAAGGAACACCGTTACTGTTTCAAATAACTAATGACTTTTGGGGGGTTTTCCAGACTTGATTCTTTTGCTCCTCAGTTCTTTCCTTGTCAAAAGGAAGTACTAGATAACATTTAGAAGCTTATTTGCACTCATTTTTTCCATGCAGTTAGTGATACCTATTCACATTTTCCAAATGTCCTTTAAACAGGCCTGCTATTGATTGTTAGAATTTCACCATTTAGTGGATTTGCATGATTTTTCATGAGTTTTGTATTACCCTTTGCAAGCTTACACATACTTAAAATAATTGATTGGATTCAATTAAGATGTGCACCTTGTGGTAAATTTTCCTAAATAATGTAATGCTAAATGGAGGGGAAGCACTAAAAAAAGAAAATACCAGAAGGGCTGCAAAAAATGTATTGGATATTATGAAAATGGCCACATAAATGGATAAGGATTAGGAAATTGAGGAACCAAAGCTATGTCACTACATAAATTGAAGGAACATATGAGAACCTGAAATATAGAGAAACAATTAAGAGAAGTAAAATAATGACATTATAGATGCAAATTAATTTCAGACTACAGGCAAGGGATGTACAAACTTTAACTTCATTTTCTAAACCAACCTAATTTCTATGTTATAATACCATTTTTTAGGACAGCAAAGAATGATTGTGAGTCTACTCAAGATTCCTTCCTTTCCTTAGAATTGTGCCTGAGTTCTAAAGGAAGTTATGTGTGCTACGGTGTTGGTGATTCATTTAGTCTTTTATTTCAATGTCCACATTTATATTCAATAGGGCAGCCACAAGGACATCCTATTTGCAATAAAATGGGCATGCAGGTCACCAGATGATATGCATCACTCCTTACCTAGTGGTCCCTTTGGGTCCCTGTTTTCGCATTCTTTTCACGTTAGGGCATATACAAAGCACTGCGCTGCCTCTGCATCATACTGGGAACAAGGAAAATCCTGCCTAAGGCTCAATTATTCAAAAGAACTGCACAGCCAGTTCTATTCTGCAATTCGTCACTTCCCCGGTCTGTCTTCTGGCAACAGGACAGAAGTCTATCCTGCCCTTACATGTCATAAACCTATCCAGGAGGATTTGCCTAGCTGTGTGTTTTGGACCTCTCTCTACCGTCTCGTAGCTTCTCTGATTCTGTATTTTCTCCTAGTCTGGGGAATTCTATGCTAGCCTAGGGAATGAGGATGTCTTTCTCTTACTCTGCAGTTTTCTTTCCAAATTCATTCTCTAAAGGGTGTGAAGTTTGGGTTTCAAAATCTGAGAGGTATTTCTTTTGCTTGAGGCTGTCATATTTCTTCCCTAAATGATGGCAATTTACTATCTAATAGCTCCAGTTTGTGACATAAAGGGCAAGGAAAGGATACCAAGTAATCACATTGTGAATATATGTATTTCAAAAATATTATCTAGCCACATATAAAGGAAAAAAATATTCTGGAGGGGGTGGTGCCTGTGGCTCAAGGAGTAGGGTGCCGGCCCCATATAACAGGGATGGCCAATTTGAGCCTGGCCCTGGCCAAAATTGCAAAAATAAAAAAAAAATATTCTGGAGGAGAAAAAAAAGGTCATTGTTTATGCCCTAAGTCAATAGCTGCTGGGTCAATCATGATCTATGTGGCAAATAGAGCTTTGGGGTGTTATAGGAAGAGAGAAGCAATTCAGAGCTTTCTTTTGCTGGGACTAGGAAAAGTCTTAAAGACAAGTATATGTAATTTCGGATTAGGGTCATAATAGAGAGGAATTTGGGGGCAAGCATGTACCACAGAGCTCTAATGAAATTCGAGGTCAATGTTATTAGTGTGTTTCATCTACTGGGTCCATAAGAGACCCCAAAGGAGATGAAAAGCGGCCTATATACCTATGCCCTCTGCCCAACAGAGGAGACTGTGAGAATCTGCAGTCTTTCTCTAAGTGCTTCATCAGGAAATGAACTGGCCATCTGCTTCTCCCCTGCTTCTCATAATGGGAAAACTGCTTCACTCTGAGTGATGACCAACTTTTTGAAGGTGGCAACCAACTGATATAAACGTGAAAGAGCCAACAAAAATAACAACATGTCTAAGGGATCTCACATACATGTTTAACATATAGAAACAAATCATGTGTTCAGTGAACTCAAAATTTATATATTTATTTTAATAGATCGTAACTGTGTACATTACTGCATTTATGGGATACAACATGCTGATTTTATATACAATTTGGAATGTTTACATCAAACTGGTTAACATACCATGCACCTCAATTAATTATAAATTTTGAACTCAAAATTTAAATGGAAAAATAAATGCCAGAAAATAGCCAAGAAATGTGTTTTGTTTTGTTTTTTCGAGATGAGTTTCACTATGTCACCCTCGACAGTGTGGCATCACAGCTCACAGCAGCCTCAGACTCCTGGGCTTAAGTGATCCTCTTGCCTCAGCCTCCCAAGTAGCTGAGACTACAGACATCCACCACAATGCCCAGCTATTTTTTGGTTGTAGTTGTCATTGTTGTTTGGCAGGCCCGGGCTGGGTTCGAACCTGCCAACTCCAGTGTATGTGGCTGGCACCCTAACCACTTAGCTACAGGTACCAAGCCTAAGAAATGTGCTTTAAATGTCATATGGAGGGGACTTTCCTTACTGTATATCAGAACATAATATGAAACCATTGTGATGAAATTCATTCCTTCATTTATCTAACCCGTACTTTTTTATGTCTTGATGTGAACTCAACTTGTTCTAGGTACTGGAGAGAAAGCAGTGGAAATACAATAAAAAATGTGCTTCCTTCATGAAGCTGACACTTTAGTGGAGGAGTAGAGAGTAGGCAAGTAAAAAGAAGTTAAATATAGAAGTATATTGTAGTGTTACAAATGCTATAGAGAAAAGCAAGGAAGAGATGAGCAATGTTGTAGGCATAGGTTACAATTTAAAGTAGGTTGGTTAGAGCACATGATATTTATACAAAAACCTGAACAGAAGAAGGTAGCTAAGCTGATATTTTGGGGAATAGTACCACAGGCATGGGGAACATCCAGTGCAATTGTGAAGTTGTATCAAAGAGAAACAAGAAAATCAGTATGGCTACACCCTCTATCATTTCAGTGACTTTTTGAGGAATTTTTTTTATCACTGTATTGAATCACTGCTTGCTTATAATAGCTAGTGTGCTTTTGGTTTCCTTCCCTGAACCCTGACATAAAGATGATATGTTTTAGATATCTGTTAGACACACAAGTAAGAATGTTGAAAATGCAGTTGAACATAAGCATTTTGAGTTCAGGGCAGAAGATGGGCTAGAGATTTAATTTGGGAGTTGTCCATATGTAACTGTTATTTATAACTATGAAATGATGAAATGGCCAAGGGAGTGATTGTAGATAAAGAACAGATCTAGCGAAAGGGCTCTTAGATTTTCTATCATTTCAAGGAAATACTCTAGAAGCCACATTCATAATTAAATGCTTCACAATAAGGGAACTGATTAGCTGGTCAGCTGCCACAGCTAAAGAAGGTAAGATAAGGCTAATAATTAATTATTGATTTTAGCTTTTTTGAAATTATTGGTGGCCTTACCAAAAGAAGTTTAAGGGAATGGATATGGGATGGTGGGTGGGGCACAACCTTTATTGATTAGAAATAGTGACAGTGACCCAGAAGCTGTTTGGAGCAAATGAAGGGTGACTCAGGGTCAATAGTTGACCCTGTAAGTTATGGGTAATGGGTTGTATAGGCTGGAGGGTATTGGACAAAACATTGAAAGATGGTGCTGATGCAGCAGTAAGAAGGAAGAATACTTACCTTACCTCTCTGTAGGGTAGTGGGCATATAGTAGTATGAAAGTGTGATGGAGAATTACATACCACTTGAGGGGGCTTCAGGGAAACTAGAGCCCCTGGAAGGATTTTTAGACTTCATTTCTAGAAAAAAGGAAAGTGGTAACATTTGGTGAATATTGGTGATATTGGTGTAGAAATAAGTAGAAATAGATCCTCATTTATATGAAAAATTTATATAAGTCAAAAGGAGGGTTTCAGTTTGGTGAGAAAATTATGGATTATTCATCAAATTGTTCTGGCACAAGTAGCTCTCCATCTGGAAGGAACTAAAAATGTACCCCTATCTTATACCCAATACAAAAGTGAATTCCATATAGGTTGAGACTTAACTGTTAAAATGTAAGATAATTAAAAACTTGACAAAAATATTTAGGAGACTGTATGTATAATCTGGAGGTGAGGGAAATTTTCTTAAATAATATTATGCATTTAGAAGCTATGAAAAAACCAAATATGTTTGTTCTATAAATTTTGTAAATGTTCTGTGAAATTATCCTTAAAGTGGAAGACAATAGACTTGTAAAACAAAAGGATTGCCACATGGAGTGCAGAAAGGGAGGTTTTTAATCTGCAATATAAATAGTTCTTACCCATTAAAAAGGAAACAAAGAATCCAGCAGAAAGTGAGCAAAAAAAAAAAAAATGAACAGAAACTTTATAAAATAGGAAATCCAAATTGCCGAAATTGGATTAAACAATGCTGAAACTCATTGGTGAGTCATGGAAATGCAAATAAAATATCAATGTAATACCACTACTATTAGATTACTTTTAAAAAAGCCACTATCATCTATTGATTGTAGGACTACAGGCATCAGTATTCAGATACTGCTATTAACCTGTAGATTCTTGTACAGCATTCTGGGAAAGAAATTTCATAGCTAGTAAAAACTTTAAAAATTATGTACCCTTTGACTGATCATTTCCACCCCTGGTGATTCACCATAGACAGAAAAGCCCAGTTTATAAGAATGTGTATTTAGGAATCAAAGTAAATTCCTAACAATAAGGAAGTGGTTAATTAAATTATAGATCAGGCATGTTGTAGATTACTATGCAAACATCAAAAAGGATGACTTAGAATTGTACTGAGTGTCCCATCCAAGTACTAACCAGGCCTGACCCTGCTTAGCTCAAGCAGCTAAGGCGCCAGCCACATATACCTGAGCTGGCAGGTTCAAATCCAACCCCAGCCTGCCAAATAACAATGACAGCTGCAACCAAAAAATAGCCAGGCGTTGTGGCTGGCACCTGTACTCCCAGCTACTTGGGAGGCAAAGGTAGGCAGAAGAATCACTTGAGCCCAGGAGTTGAACGTTGCTGTGAACTATAATGTCACAGCACTCTACCCACAGTCACAGCTTGAGGCTCTGTCTCAAAAAAAAAAAAAAAAAAAATTGACTCGGTGCCTGTGGTTCAAGCAGAATTGTACTGAGTGATAATTTGGGGAATTTCCCCTGGTGCATTTTCAGATGAAAAAAACAAAATGTGTATAATCAATTTGTATAAAGTGGTTAAAAAACAATCATGCAAAGTTTTTGTATGATTATGTGAACCTGGAGAAAAATATAGGATAATATATGCTAGGTTTCCAATTGGAATTACTAGGGGTGGTAGAAATTAGACAAGCAAAGGAAGGAGTCAAGTAAAATAGTAAATGAAAAATAATTACAAAATAGAAAATACAAATCAGCAAGCCACAAATGAATGTATTAGAGAAGGTTTAACAGAAGATGGGAGTTAATTTCAAACAATAAATGTATTCTTGACCAGAGCTTTCATGCTATATAATTTATAGAGGCATCCTAGTATTAACTGTGTCATATATATTAATGGCCAATGATTTTTCCTTAAATAACCAAGAGATGTTCTCTCTTTGGGGGGAAGCAATGCTTATAATGTAATTTTTTACTCATGGGTAGCAGGACTCTTTCTCTTCACTCAATATTATATTTTTATTACTGAATGTTATTTGAGTTTTTTTCTGTGTATTAAGATATTTTATTTCTTATAGCATAATTGTGTACATTAATGCAATTATAGAGTACAGTGTGCTGTTTTCATGTACATTTTGAAATACTCTCATCAAACTGGTTAACATAACCTTCATGTCATTTTCTTAGGTATTGAGTTAAAACGTTCATACTCTGCTTTTAGAAAGATTCACTTGTACCCTTGTAAGGTAAACCATAGAGGTGACCCCACCAATCTCCTTCCCTCCCTCCACCCACAACCCTCACCTTGCCCTCCCACCCCCTTCCCATATTCTAAGGCTATAATTAGGTTATGACATTCCTATAAAAGCTATGAATTAGTTTCAAAATAGGGCTGTGTACATTGGATACTTTTTCTTCCATTCTTGAGATACTTTGCTGAGAAGAACATTTTCTAATTCCATCCATATAAACATGAAGGAGGTAAAATCTCCATCCTTCTTTAGGGCTGCATAGTATTCCATGGGGTACATGTACCACAATTTATTGATCCATTCGTTGGTCGATGGGCATTTGGGTTTCTTCCATGACCTAGCAATTATGAACTGAGCTGAAATAAACATTCTGATACAAATATCTTTGCTGTAATTTGACAGGGTCTCACTATGTCACCCTTGGTAGAGTGCTGTGGCATCACAGTTCACAGCAACCTCAAAGTCTTGGGCTTAAGTGATTCTCTTGCCTCAGCCTCCCAAGTAGCTGGGACTACAGGTGCCTGCCACAATACCTGGCTTTTTTTTGTTGTGGTAGTCATTGTTGTTTAGCTGGCCTGGGCCAAGTTGGAACGTGCTACCCTCAGTGCATGTGGCTGGCACTGTAACCACTGGGATGAGCCTTATTTGAGGATCTTAAATTCCTACGACAGGAAAGAGAATTGTCACATGCACAGATATTTGTGGATTGTCTCATTTAATAGGTTATTTGTACACTATTTGCAGCTGTAGATGGCAGATGCCATGTTTGAATTTCTCAGTTTCTGACATGAATCATATTTTTGCTTTCTTGAATTATACAGAAAAGTTACACTGTTCCAGGGATGAAGCCTGGTTATTTTGCTTTTAAGACATTAGAATGTGTCAATGTGTAATCACAGAAACCTTTTGCTCATTTAATAACCATGCCACTAATTATAACCCCACCCTATTCCAAGAAACACACAGGTAAGCATACACATATATGCATACACATGTACAATGTTATACTTCCTCTGCAGTTAAGATTTTTTTTCTGTAAATATAGTGTGTTTCTAAACTTTGTAAAGTATCTAAATTTTCTTTTCTTTTCCTCTTTTTTTTTTTGAGACAGAGTCTCACTTTGTCATATTTGGTAGGGTGATGCGATGTCATAGCTCACAGCAACCTCAAACTTTTGGGTTCAAGTGATCCTCTTGTCTCAGCCTCCCAAGTAGCTGGGACCACAGGCAGCTGTCACAACACCTGGCTATTTTTAGAGACGAGGTCTTGCTCTGGCTTAGGTTAGTCTCAAACTCCTGAGCTCAAGTAATCCACCTGCCTTGGCCTCCCAGAGTGCTAAGATTACAGGTGTGAGCCAACATGCTCGGTCACTAAATTTTCTAAAGTATCTATGTTGTCTCTTTCATCAATCCCATAAAATATTTTAAATAATCCTGAACTTTTAGAGTTTTCATGAGACATCTGTTTCTAATATTAGAATCTCATCATAGTGGTGGTTTTGCCTTTTCATAATTTTTAATAGTCAGGTCAATTTGCATTATTTTGTCAATTTAATTGATTGTAATTTATAAAAAATAAAATGAACCATTGCAAGTATAGAGTTCAATGTAGTTCAAGCTAGATATAGAGTATTGACATCATCTCTCAGAGTTCCCTGGTGCTCTTTTGCAGTCAATTCAGTTCATTCACATCGGGCCCCATGTAACCTTCTTTCTCTTACCAGAGTTTAAACTATTTAAGAATTTTACATAAATGATATTATACAGTAGGATTTTTTAACTTAATTTTTATTAAATTGTAACTGTATACACATAAGGGGTACAATGTGATGATTTTATATACAATGTAGAATGCTTAAATCAAACTGACTAACAACCATCACCTCAGTTACTTATTTTTTGTGGTAAGACATGTATTATATACTCTTAGTTGTTTGGAAATGTACCCTTGCATTATGCACATTAGGTGAGATCCCACCAAATACTCTCCCTCTACTTGCCCTCCCCCTTCCCTTTTTTTTGCCTTTCTCTCCCCTCCTTCTTGCTGGACTATATTTGTGTTTTATTATTCATATGAATGTATAAGTGATTATATATTGGTTTCATTTTCATAATACATTGGATTGTTTTTCTCGCCATTCTTGAGATAATTTACTAAGAAGAATATGTTCCAGGTCCATCCAGGTAAACATGAAAGATACAAAGTCTCCCTCTTTTATGGCTGCATTGTATTGCATGGTGTACATATACCACAATTTGTTAATCCATTCATGGGTTTATGGGCATTTGGGCTGCTTCTACAATTTGGCAATTATGAATTGGGGTACAATAAATATTCTGGTAAAATGCCTTTTTTCTAAAATGGTTTTTGTTCATCTGGGTAGATACCTAGTCATGGAATTGCAGGATCAAACTGCAGGTCAACTTTTAGTTCCTTGGGAATTCTCCATACTTCTTTCCAAAAAGGCTGTTTTGGTTTGCAGTCCCACCAGCAGTGTAGAAGTGTTCCCTTCACTCTGCATCCATGCTAACATCTGCAGTTTGGGGATTTTGTGATGTGGGCTAATCTTAGTGGAGTTAGGCGATATCTCAAAGTGGTTTTGATTTGCATCTCTCTGATCTTTGGTAGGGTGATGTGATGTCATAGCTCACAGCAACCTGAAAATGATGAGCATTTTTTATGTGTTTGTTGGTCATTCGCCTGTCATCTTCAGACAAGTTTCTGTTCAAGTGTCCTGCACACAAACAAATGGAAATAATTGTTTGTTCTTTTCTTATTGATTAATTTGAGTTATGTTTTTCTGACTTATTTTGTTCATCCAAAATCTTTTGCAATTTGGTGATGTTGTTGTATATATTAATGGTTGATTTATTTTATTTTTGATAAATACTCCATTGTATGGAAACATCAAAGTTTACATATTTGTCTTTTGGTGGAAATATGGTTTGTTTCCAATTTCTGGCTATTCTAAATTAAACTTCTATAAACATTAGTGAGAAAGTCTTTGGACATATATTTTCATTTTGCAAGGAGTAAACACCTGGGAGTGAAATTGTTTGGCTGTATGGTGAGTACATGTTTAAGTTTTTATTATTATTTTTATTGTTTGGATTCATTGAGGGTACAAAGAATTAAGTACCCTCAATTAATGTAAGAATTGCTTACATTTGTTAGGTAAAGTCCCTCTTATAGTTGTGTCCTGACTCCAAGAGCTGTGCGGTGCACTGAAATCCCCTATCCTCCATGCTCCTCCCTTCTCTCTGCTTCCTCATTCCCCCACTCCTCCTTGAATTTCTTTATGTTTTTCTCTTATGAGGGTATGTATTAGATCATCTACTGGCTTCATATTAGGATTTAGTACATTAGATTCTTGCTTCTCCATTATTGTGATACTTTACTAAGAAGAATGTGTTCCAACTCTATCCGGGTTAATATAAAACATTTAGGGTCTCATGTTTAACTTTTTAAGAAACTGTCAAACTGTTTTCATTCCTGCAGTGTCTAGATTTCCAGTTGCTCTACATCCTCACCAACATTTGGAATTTTTAGTCTTTCACATTTTCGCCATATTCGTGCATATTTCCTTGTGGGTTTAACTTACATTTCCTTCAGGACTAGTGATGCTGACATTTTCCTTGTACTTATTAATCATTCATATATCTTGTTTGAATTGCCTATTGTAATAGTTTGCCATTTGTATTGGGTTGTATTATCATTTTTTTCTGCAATGTTTTTCCAAAACCACACACTTCAATATTGATAAAGTCTAATTAGTCTTTTTCCTTTGATCCCTGCATTTTTGTGTCCTATCTAAGGAATCTGCCTACTCTAAAGTTAGGAAGATTTTCTCCTATAAATTTATTTATAAATTTTTGTGTTGGCTCTTACTTTTACATCTGTCATCTGTTTCAATTAATTTCGTATACTGTGAGGTAAAGGTCAAGATTAATTTATTCTAAGTGGATATTCAGTTATTTCAGAACCATTTGTTGGAAAAACTAGCTTTCTTTTTTGAGTTACTTTGGCAAATTTGTTGACAATCAGTGTGTGTAGGTTCGTTTTTGGAATCAATGGTTTGTTTCATTAATCTACACATCCCTCTCTTTCACTTATATCATACTAATTTTATTAATGTTAATTCATTGGAAGGCTTAAAATAAGATAGTGCAAATATTGCAACTTTGTTCTTTTTAAAAATTATTTTGGCTATTTTTAATCCTTTGTGTCTATATACAAATCTCAGTACTGACTTATCTATTTCTCTACAAAATATTTCCTAGCACTTTGATTGGGATTGTGTCGAATTGATAGACTAATTTTGTGTCAATTTATATCTTAAGAATTATGTCTCCTGATCCATCAACATGGCATATTTCTACATGTATCTTAAGTCTTTTAAAATTTCTCTCATCATCAATGTTTTTAATTATTCAGGATGCTAGTATTATATTTTTATAAATTCTTCTTATTTTTCTTGCCATTATAAACATTACATCATAAATTTCATTTTCCAATTGTTCATTATTTATATACAATAATACAATTTATTTCTTGTACTGTAAAACCATTCTATATTCCCTTACTGGTTCTGCCAGCTTTGTTTTAGATCACTTATTAACATTATTATCAAAATTTAGAGAGCCAGGTAATATCAAATGCTAGAAAGGATATGTGAAAAGTAATGTCTATGGTTTAGAATGTGATATGGGATAGCTGTTCTGGAGAGGATTTGGTTCTAATTATTAAAACTAACAAATATATACACCTATTGCTGTACACCTTTCAGGCATTTGTACTAGAGGATTTATCTCATATAAGTCCATTTATATATTTCTACATAGATGGCTAGGTGTCCATCTCTAGGGGTATGAGTAAATATAACGTAGTAGACACAGACCATAATTTTTTTTTGCAGATAATAGAAGCAATGAACTGGCTTTAGTTATGGCAACAAGGATAAATCTTTGAAACTTGTCAGTGATTAGCATTTGTGTTGCTTCCAAATGCCCATTAACCTATGAATGGATTAACAAACTGTGGCATACTGCGGAATACTATTTAGCTATCTGAAAAGATGGAGACTTTACATCTTTTGTGTTTACCTGGATGGAGTTGAAACACATTCTTCTTAGTAATGTATCACAAGAATGCAAAAGCAAATATACAATGTACTCAATACTAATATGAAGCCAGTATATCAGTGGTTCTCAACCTTCCTAATACTGCGACCCATTAATACAGTTCCTCATGTTGTGGTGACCCCCAACCATAAAATTATTTTCGTTGCTACTTCATAACTGTAATTTTCCTACTGTTATGAACTGTAACATAAATATCTGATATGCAGGATGTATTTTCATTGTTACAAAGGGGTAATGACTCACAGGTTGAGAACCGCTGCAGTAGATGACCTAATATATGCCCACACAAGAGAAACACTCAATTAAATTCAAGCTGTGGGGAGAGGGAAAGAGGGAGGGAGGAGAGGGTAGGATAGTGGGGGATTGATGTGGTCCCACTTAATGAGCTCCCACTTAATGGGCACAAGGATATACGGCACACCTCCTGGGTGCAGGACCCAACTACAACAGGGACTCTACCTAATAAATGCAAACTGCTTGTACCCTTCCATTAATCTAAAATTTAAACAATTTATCAGTGATTAAAAAAAGGAAAAACAAAACAAGAAGAGTTCTATAGTATAAAGTCTCTTATGTAAATTAAAGTCACATAGACACATGCAACCACACTGTGTATTTTATAAGGACATATACATATCTGAGAGAAAAGGGAATAAGCCTTAAGAATGATGAGAGTAACAATAAAAACAAGACAGGGACCTGAAACTTGCCATAATGATGAAATGTGCAGTGAATAGAGGAATATGATTAGCTTAAAATCTTTACTCCTGAGTTTAAAATAATATAATGAAAAAGTTAAATTTTCATGCTATATTAAATGAAGAATAGGATATACTTCAATATATGCAGTGTGATCCCAGATTTTTTTTTAAAGCTTATACATATGCATGGAAAATGTACTGTAAGGGAAAGCACAAATATGTTAATTATAGTTGTTTCAACAGGAGTATGGCTGGTAAAAGAAAGGGTACTTTTTAGTTTGGCCACTATACCCTTTCTCAGTTTTCTGAATTCCTCATAATAAGAATGGATAATTTTCATAATGAAAAGAATAACTTATTTCAGTAAGGCCATATAAATAAGAAAATTGTATCTCTCAAGATTTTTAGGAATTAGAATAATCACCAAATTCTATTTTAGTGACTGAAACTTTGTTCCAGGTCACAGAGCACCAGTAATCCACAGAAACATGGTCTGAGAGACTATCTGTTCTCCAGATGGTCAGAACTTATTGCATTGCCATTGAGACAGGGTTTTTTTTGCTCCCTGAAGAAAGCATTGTTCAAATGCAGCTCTTTCTGCTATGAGAATGATAATTAGTTTGATGGGCATGGGCTCTTTATTCAGACTGAGGCTATCATAGTAATATTTAAAAATAGCAGAAGTTAAAGTAATATGTTTCTAAAGCTGAAGTAAAACTAAATTAATAAGGTCTTAATGCATTAAGAAGTATAAAAGCAGTGAGTGTAAAAGCACTAAGACTAAAAGCTAAAAAGCAACTAATAGACCATAGTGACCATAAGAAAAATAATTGTAGCATTACAATAGAACTAGGAGTAGCCTTCTCATTGGCAGTTTTATGAGGTATTAAGGTAGTAGAAAACATCAGGAAGCTTTATTAGCAACTTTAAAATGTTAATGATAAGAAAATATGTTTTAGTTCATTAAAGGAAGTCACTAATAGAAGGACTGCAAAAGAACAGCTAGACATTTCAGGGTCAGCGCACTTATTCATTTTCCCACCTCTACCAGGGACTATTTGTAAAGCTGATTTTGAATTTCAAGGTGTTTACTGAGGGAGCGGGTGCTCTATACATTTCTACATGATCTTACTCAGTAAATTTTCTTTTTCTTTCTTCATTTTCAGGCAATTGAAACTGAAAAAGGCCTTAAGGCCAGCTCCCCTGAATTCTAGAGGCTCTGGCATCTTTCTCTATCTCTACGTTCTCTTCCTATTTCTCATGCCTAGAGTTTTGATTACCTCTGATCTTAGGCAGTATGGATCAAAATTTTTCCTGCTCTTTTTTGACTGCTTTATTTATGATAGTCAACTGGTGTTTCTTAAACCAGCCTTTTCTCTTCAACTAAGATGTGAGATACAGGTGTGGGTTTAGGGCAAAAGATCAGTCTGATAACTACCTTTGTTCTGAGGTTTAGTCTGACTAGATAGGGCAGAGGATAATCTAATAATTCTGTATTTGCTTACCAGAAACTGACAACATTGTGGCTGCTTATTCAAGCATTCTCCACACCACCCCACCTGAAGAAAATTTTGATTATGGTTAGGTAGGCATTCCTCATCCATGTGATTTAGAGAAGAGTGACCTTACCATCAGCTCTAGGAGTAGCTCTTCGTTTCTTTATTCAAGTGTTTAACTTTCTGAAACAGGAAGTTAAAAAATGGTGAGAATAATATTAACATTTTCAGAAAATTTGTTTGTTGTGTGGCACTATTTCAAACATTACCGATAGTTCTTGCTAAGCATCATGACAACAAAAAGTACTTCTAAGCCTTTCCAATGCCCCATAGGGTAGTGACAGGATAGAGATTGACACCATTGGTAAAGGATTCATGGTGATACCATTCTGCTTTCCATTCATTAGTTAAGGGATAGACTTGTAACTCAATTGTGGCCAATTAACACCTGCAGAAGAATTTGCTGGGGAAGACCGTTCTAAACTCTTTCTCTTTTTTTAATTGTTTAGTAAAACCAAAGAAGATGACCTTTTTTTTTTCTTGCTTTTGTCCTTTATCATATCTGTATATGGCAGTGGAAAACTACTGCAGCCATATTGTTACCCTGACACCAGAACATGGAAGAGGAATGAATTAAACAACCATGGAGAGTTAATCTTTAGAACTGTGTCTAGGGTCTATCCAGCCTCTTGATTTCTTGTTAGTTGAGAGAAGAAAATGCTCTTATGTTTTTAACTAGTTTGAATCCAAGCGGTGTTATCATTTACAACTACAGACATCCCAACTCATACAGTTGAGATGCAGCTTTCGGTTTTCAGGTTAAAACTATATCCAAGGTACCCAATCCTTTCTTTTTTTCTTTCTGCCACACATTGGAAGAAGAAGAAGTATCTTATCTTTGGCCACACATTAAATACACAAACTCTAATGAAAGCTGATGAACAAAAATAAGGTCTGCACATAATTTTTGTAATATTCAACACCACAGAGAAGCAAACCAGGACTAAAATAATCTGCGTGCAGCACCACACATTGGACAACCCTGCAACAATAACTGTTCCATTGCTTAGTTATGTCTCCCTTATGCATACAATTCAATTGACTTATGGGAAAATGTGACAGTGATGTCATTCAGGATCTGGACTTTCCTAGGTCCCTTGAATAATCCTTAGAAATGAAAACAATGTAACCTAAACATTTGTATCCTCATATTAATCTACAATAAAAGAATATATACAGAAAAAATAATTCTTCCACAACTTGCTATATTAATAGATAATGAAATAGAGTTGGACTTAATTCAATTAAGAATTTCTCTTTTAAATTTATTATTGGGGATTCATTGAAGGTACAAGAAACCAGGTTTCACTGATTGCATTTGTTAAGTAAAGTCCCTATTATAATTGTGTCTGGCCCCCCAAAGATGTGTCACACACCAAGACCCTACCGCCTCCCTCCTTCCCTCTTTCTACT
The DNA here is from genome assembly GCF_000181295.1 of Otolemur garnettii. NCBI lineage: Eukaryota > Metazoa > Chordata > Mammalia > Primates > Galagidae > Otolemur > Otolemur garnettii. The sequence goes on from NW_003852451.1 coordinate 11,735,867, forward strand.
CTTCCCTTCTTCCATCCCACTCCCTCTTTCCCTCTCTCTGCTCATCCTTCCCCCCACTCCCTCCCTCCTTCTCTGTCTCTCTGTTCTCTGCTCTCCCCTTTCCCCACCCCCACGGTGTACTTGGTCATTAATTGTCCTCATATCAAAATTGAGTACATAGGATTCATGCTTCTCCATTCTTGTGAAGCTTTACTAAGAATAATGTGTTTCACTTCTATCCAGGTTAATACAAAGGATATAAAGTCTACATCTTTTTTAATGGCTGAATAGTATTCCATGGTATACATATACTACAGCTTGTAAATCTATTTCTGGGTTTGTTTTGAGATTTTGTGATGTGGGCCATTCTCGCTGGGGTTCGATGGTATCTCAGGGTGAGTTTGATTTGCATTTCTCTAATAATTAGGGACAATGAGCATTTTGTCATATGTTTGATAGCCATTCATCTGTCTTCTTTAGAGAAAGTTCTATTCATCTCTCTTGCCCATTGATATATGGGATTGTTGGCTGTTTTTCATGTGGATTAATTTGAGTTCTCTGTAGATCCTAGTTAACAAGCTTTGGTCTAATTCAAAATATGCAAATATCCTTTCCCATTGTGTAGGTTGTCTATTTGCTTTGCTTGTTGTCTCCTTAGCTGTACAGAAGCTTTTCAGTTTAGTTAAGTCCCATTTGTTTATTTTTGTTGTTGTTACAATTGCCTTGGAAGTCTTCTTCATAAAGTATGGGAGTATCTTATTTACATGCTGAAAGCTATTGTCTGGTATGTAACACGAAATTCATATTGACGACCGGAGTCAATTGCAAGGGCAAAGTGCTTGGGTAGGTAAAAAAGCATAGGATCCAGTGTTCTGTAGGTGTTATTTTACATGGGATTCAGGCCAGATCACCCACTAAAGCAATAGGGAAGGTGGCATTTATACAGAAATGTATATTTACAAAGAAAATATGATTAGGTACTTGAGCAGTCTTGAGTATATATTTGAGAATTGTCACCCTGAGTTTAATGTAAGAATTAGCATTGCTAGGTGTGTTGGTGCACACCTGTAGTCTTTGGTACTTGGAAGGCTAAGGTGGGAGGATCTTTTGAGCCCTGGAGTTGGAGGTTGCTGTAAGCTATATTTGGGCCACTGCACTCCAGCCTTGGTGACAGATTGAGACCCTATCTATAAAAAAAAAAAAAAAGGAAGGAAGGATCAGCATCATTGTTATTTTCAGTAATGACATTTGGCTGTATAAATGAAAGCTCCAGATATTTGGGCTTGAGCAGTGGTAGAGTTTTTTTTTTTTTTTTTCCTTTGAAAGAAGGTCAAGGCAGTTAAAGATGTATGTATGTTAAAGGTCAGAGGTGCTGGGCTTTGGAAGCTATGACAGGTAGGATGAGAAGGGGTGGTATCAGGAGGTGATAAATAATTTAAAAAATGATAGGCTAATTTTGTTAGATGTTTTTATCTGGTCACAGAATTGTTGTAATGGGTGCTGTAATATAAATAAGCTAAAAAAGCAGGAGATGATAAGTGAGAGGATGCCTGAAAATAATATTTTAGAGTTAGTGCATTTGTTAGTGATGACAAGATTTATAAAGCTAGACTTAAAAAACTTTCAAAGAGTATCATATAGATCCACATAGGAAATCAATAAGAATGTAAGATATAGGTTATTAATGAAACATCATAGTTTTTAGAAAGTTACAAACACATCGATAAATAGTTCAGTAGTTGGAGAAGAAACCATGATATTAATTAGAAAATATGTTTGTATAATAAAGAAAATATCACATATCAAAAGTTATTGGATACAGTTCAAGTAGGACATAGAAGGACATACACAATTTTTTTTTTTTTGAGACAGAGTCTCACTTTGTCACCCTTGGTAGAGTGCCTTGGTGTCATAGTTGACAGCAACCTCAGACTCTTGGGCTCAAGTGATCCTTCTGCCTCTGCCTCCCAAGTAGCTGGGGCTATAGGTGCCTGCCACAGTGCCCAGATAGTTTTTCAATTTTTAGTAGAAATGAGGTCTCATTTTTCTTCAGGCTGTTCTCAAACTCCTGAGCTTGGGCAGTCCACTTGACTTGGCCTCCCAGAGTGCTAGAATTATAGGAGTGAGCCAGCACACTAGGCCAGCAATATATACAATCTTAAAACTTTTATGAAAAGAGTGAGTGAAAACCTAATGAGCTAATAATCTTAAGGAGTTGGAAAAAATATAATAACGCCAAACAAAGTAGAAAGAAAAAACAAGAATAAAACAGCAATGTATAAAGTAGAAACATATTTAGAAGAGAGGATTAACAAAATAAAAATGTAATCTGTAAAAGGTAATTAAAATTGATAAATCTTTAGTAAAATAAATCAAGGAAAAAGAAAGTACAAATAAAGCAAAATGAAAAAGGGGGTATAATAAGAGATATAGTAGAAATTAAAAGAATAAAAAGACATTAGGAACAATTTTATGATAAAATGTTTGAAAATGTATGATATAGACAAATTCCTAAAAAAAGAGCTATTAGCAAATCTACTCAAAATGAAATAAACAACTTGACCTGCTTCATAAGCATGAAAGAAAGAAAAAATTAAATCTGTAATTAAAACTCACACAAAGAAAATATGTCTCACCTAGTTTTATAATGGATTTTTATCAATATTTAAGGAAGAGATAATTTTACTGTTTACAAATTTTTTTGGTAAATATAAACAAATAAGCAAAACCCCCCTCCCTGTTTTTTTCCAATAGGCTGGTAGAGCTATAATAGCAAAGCAAGCCCAGATTAATATGGAAAACAGTAGGCTAATATCACTCATAATGTATATAGATGCGGAAATCTAAAAACATTGAAGGTAGATTTTCAAATATATCCACTAACTAGCCACTTATCACCACCTCTGTGACCTCTGGCACTGCCATCCTGAGAAAAACCACCACTGCCTTTTCCTTGAGTAAGTATACTAACAACATCCATGCTGCTATGTTTGCCCTCCCCTTCCCACACAGCAGCCAGAGTGATCCTTTAAACTTGCAAATCGCATCTGTCCTTCTACTTCTCCACATCTTAATCGGTGAAAGCCAAAGCCCTCACAATGGCCTTCAAGGCCCTAGAGCAAGAGTCAGCAAACTGTAGTTCATGAGTCAATTCCAGCCTGCTGTCTGTATAGCAAAATATTTCATTTCACCCCATCCCCTCTGCTTCTCTCAGTTGTTTGTTTGTTTGTTTGTTTGGGTTTTTTTTTTCAGGCTAATGTGAGGGTACAAATGACCAGGTCAAAATATTTCATTTTGTTTTTTGTATAGCCCACTTGAGCTAAGAAATTTTAAACTAATTTTAATATATTAAAAAATAGATTTCATGATGGGAAAATTGTATGAAATATAAATTTCAGTTGCTTTCAAGTGAAGTTTCATTGGGACACAGCCACACCCACTTTTATGTATAACAACCAGCTGTACTACCACCCTTCCTCCTTGAAAATGCAAGGCCTGCCCCTGCTCCAGCAGTCCCCTCTGTCTGTATTACTCTTCGCTCAGTTTTCAGCACGGCTTATTGTCTCCACAGCTCATTCATGTTACTTTATTACTGAGCCTATCCTGGCCACCCAATATAAAATTGAAGGTACTCTTGACCCTGCCACTCTCTACCTCCTTTTCCTCATTTGTTTTTCTTGTTCATTTTTTAATTTTCTTTTTATTTCTTTAAGTAAATTTATTTCAGGCTAATGTGAGGGTACAAATGACCAGGTCAAAATATTTCATTTTGTTAGATAGAGTCCCTCTCATGGTTATGTCCCCCACACAAAAAGGATGCCAAACACCCCCACCCTGTGCCCATTCAGCGAGAGCACCCCATCCCCTCTGCTTCTCTCAGTTGTTTGTTTGTTTGTTTGTTTGGGTTTTTTTTTTTTTTGCAGTTTTTGGCTGGGGCTGGGTTTGACCCCACCACCTCCGGTATATGGGCCGGTGCCCTATTCCTTTGAGCCACAGTCTGTTGTTTTTCTTTATTGCACTTATTACTCTCTAATACCTTCTCTATATTTTATTTATATATTTTGTTTATTTTTTGTCTTATGATGGGAAGAAAATTGTTTCCTTTTTTGACTGCTGGTCTGGCACAGAGAAAGTGCTTAATGCATGGTGAATCAGTGAATGTATGAATTGGGGAATAATAAAAATTGCCTGAATTGCTAAGGATTCACTACAACTTAGCTGCTATACTTTTTAATGATTTTCTTTAATTCACAGAACAACCATGCAAGGTGGGCATGATTGGCTCCATTTTCTGGAGCAAATAGCTAAATTTTAGAGAGGTTATGTACCTTACCTAAGATCCAAAGAGGAATACAGACATTCAGGTCCCTTTTGTGCATTGGAGGCCTTAGTAGAAAGACATTAAGAGTAGGAGAGACTATCAGAGGGAAAGCGTGGGCTGGCTAACTCCAGCTGATATCCTGGGTTATTTACGTGTTTAAGATGAGCATTTTGGTGGTTTCAGGACTGATTTAAACCAGGGCAGGCATTGTTCTATTTACAATGAAGCAAATATGAGTCTATAGCTATGTGAAAGTAATTTAAGTTAAAAAAAAAGACCTCTGAATAAGTCAGTCACTAGGCACTGAGATGGCAAACGTGCTTATCATGTTTCTGTAAGTGCCACCTGTCATGGCTGTATCACAGATGATGGCTATAAAATAAATGTCAGATGGTGTTAAAAAGAGCTATGAAGACAGAATGCATTACAAAGACTTAATAACTAGTGGAAGTGAAATATTTTGTAGTATAAAGATGAAACTAATAACTGTCCTTATGGACCAACACTGCCTCACTAAGTGACTAACATTCCATTTGCTCTGAGGACTGAAGAGCCTAATTTTATAGTTGGTAATTTTGTAGCAGCACAAGGTTCTTTTATTGAACCATGTAGCAATATTTAATATTTCAGAATCAAATATTGTATTTATTTGTTTCCTTTTCTTCTAGGGCAAAAAAAGTTGCAACTGCTCTTTGCCAGAGTTTATCAAGTTTGCCAAGTGAAGTTTTATGAATATGGTTTCTGTATCATCTCCTGGATTTCTGCAGTAAATATCCATAGGGCAAGTCAAACAAATGCCTAGGCTTATCCCAGAAATTACTGTTAGCATTGTTTTAAGTGTATAGACCTAAGTAATGGGCACACATGTTCATAGAGAGAAATAAAACTTAGTGGGACTCAACCAAGGGGCAGAGGGGAGGAGGGGAGCAACTCAGCAGCCAGAGTGTTTCCAGGCACCTGGAAACATTTTTAAAGTACCTATGCTTGTGCCTGGCACTAGAAATTTTTAATAAAAAAATTTCTCCTCTAGTCTGTGGAGGAGTCTTGGCATAAAGATTTAAAAAATCTTCCCAAGAAATGCTACCGGGATTGAGACCCACTGCTTTGGAGCTAGACTTCTACATCTAAGAATCACATAGCAAAACTATACATCTATATAGGCATTACCTGTCTATAGAAGACAGTCCTAGTACTTGTTGTACCATGAAAATTCCAGGTGCTGAGTTACCTGGAAAAGTGTATTCAACTAATTCTCAATTCCTTCTACCTTTTATTTAGTCTTCTAATGGGTTGTGTTATAGTCTATGTGATACGAGTAACCAAAGACTAAGATGAAAGTTAAGGGACACAGTTGTTTCCTAACTGTATCGTCAAAGTGCCAAAAATGGCCAATAATATTTGCATGAGTTAATTTTATTCCATTTCAATAGATATTGGATTTGGGGAGGCACTGTGCCACAATAGTTAAGAGTCCAAACCCCAGTTCAATCACTAACTCTGTGGATTGTGATAAATAGCCTACCTTTGGTGCTCCCTATGTATTTTTTTAAATTTCAAGTAATTGAAGGATTTACAAATGTTTTTGGTTACATGGTTCCTTTTGTAATTCTTGAGTCCCAGCTCTAGATGTGCCAATCACCTAAATAGTGTTCATTGTACCCTTTTGATAGTTTTTTTTTTTAACCACTTCTCTCCTCTCCTCCCCTCTGCCCCTTGGTTGATGTCCAAGGGGCAGAGGGGAGTTTTATTTCTCTCTATGCACATGTGTGCCCATTAGTTAGTTCTATACATTTAAAACAATGCTAACAGTAATTTCTTGTGTAAAAATAATAGATACTTTCTGTAACAAATATTATTATAGTAGATAAGAGGCTCAGTGAGGTTGATAAAGAAGAAATTTATCTTCACAAGAAGAGATCTCTGGGTCCTGGATCCAGGAAGTCTATAATACTCTTCCTGCATGATCTTAATTACTGCAATTAAAATCATTCTCACCTGCATGTAAATGTTCCAAAATCAATATTACTGGCCCTGACCCTCTCAAGTTCAAGTTCCATTCTGTACTAATGAGTTCCTTTGGATCATTACCGACTGGACAAGCCATAAAAGCCTTCAGTTCATTATTCCTAAACATTTTCTCTGCCATAGTCCAATCTACTACTCCCCTACCCATCACAATATTGGACTATAACCTCACTATCTATATCTCAGAAAAACCTACCTGTTCACCTACATCTCTAACAAGCTATGGATTCCCTATCTAGTTCTGTTCATTTTTCCTCCAAATGTCTTTTCAGTCCATTCCCTTCTCAGCATTCTTGTGTCTGCCTTACTCCAGGCTTGGAAAACAGTACGGTAGAGTGGAAAGAGAGTGATGAGTTGCTTACTTGTGAAATCATCATGCAAAATCTACTTTTGGCCCCCCATGGAAACAAAGTATAAAGAGGATAGGCTACAAAATCCTTTCTGCATCTGCTACTTACTTGCCATGCCGCCTTAGCAAAGTTATTGAGATTTTCTCAGTTTCATCATCTGTAAAATGGTGATCTTGATACCTATCTTTAATGGAATGCCCAGTGTAATGGAGACAGAAGGCATTTAAGAAATGGGAACCTCCTTGTGAATCTGTTAATGCATGCCATCTGATCTTGCAAGCAGCATAGTTAAGCAATGAAAGATTTTTTTTTTTTTTTT
>NW_003852451.1:11743077-11774715 GCF_000181295.1 Otolemur garnettii
GTGGCTGGCGCCTTAGCCGGTTGAGCTATAGGCGCTGAGCCAGCAATGAAAGATTTTAAAATAATTTTATTTTTTGCTATCATTTTTTGAGAAGTGTTAGTGTAAGGTCTAACTCATAATCCATAGCACTAAACTTTAAAAATCTCCTGTTTCTCCTCCTTAGTTTCTTTTCATCCGTATTTTCTCCAGAGCCTTTCTCATATCTAAATTCTCTCTCCAGCTCCAAATCTAGCTCAATATGATTCAAAACAAACAAACAAATCATAACATCTCTTTTTATTACATTCTTACATTTTCTGTTTCTCATAGAGCTGCTCATCCTCCTCGTATAGAAAGCAAGACTCTTAGGACTTCAGAAGGGAAAAGGTGGACAGTTAAGTGGCTTGTGTGTGTGTTGGGGGGGGGTGTATTAAGGGCGGAAGGCTCAATAGGGCAGATGTAGGATTCTCTTTTTCTTGTAGAGGGTGGCAGCCTGTCAAACTTCAAAAGTCAACGATGATTACCTGTTACAGGAGCTAGTATTCAAGCCAGTAACATTTTTTCCTCGTCTATTGCAGCAGCCTCCTAATCTGATCATTTTCCTTCTTCCAGTTTCTGTGTGATCAATTCATCTTTCATATTACCAGTATAGTAATATCTTTGTGAAAAAGTCTCTTGTAATAACAATAATCCTATGCTACCCCCAGTCCATACTCCCCACCAAATATAGGGTAAAGTCCCAAGACTTTAGCACAATCCATCCTTTAGGTTTCCTGCTTCTCCAATTGTCCAATTCCACTTCTTTCCCCTTTCCGTGTCCCTACTTCTACTATTTACTCATGGTACTACCTAGTAAGAACACTCAGTCCTTTTCCAGGTCTTGATAAATCTTTTCATGTTTTCCCTTCTGACTGGAGGATCCTTATTTTTTTCTTCATGTATATGTTTTTATTTTTATACTTTATAGCACTGAGAAGCATTAGGCTTTTATTTTTCTTGTATTCAAAAAGACATCTACTTCTTATATTTTGTATAATATTAATACATTCATCAGATGACAAATAGTTATCAAGTGCCTCCATGCCATGGGTCACAAAGACCTCCTAGAGCACATCCAGGAGCAGAAAAATTGCTTCCCTTTGGCCTTCCAGTACGATTTTATTTCCACTACACCATGTTGCATTCTAAGTGCCAGATGCTGTGTCAGGAATTAAGGACAAAATTATCTTGGAATGGTTAGCTGTTATGAAAGCTCCTTAGAAAGCAAGTCTGCATGACTTGAGTTTTAACTAAGGCATTCTGACATTAGGGAGTAGAGTTCTAATGCTAGTCCCCTCTTGTGTTTTTTTTTTTTTATAACTGTGTCTCATCCTATTAGACCATATAATTAATAACAACTGAGACAATTTTTTTTCTTTTTTAATGGTGATTACATACATTTTTTTCTTTTTTACTGGTGATTACATTATTGCCCATGATCACTGAAAGTGAATCCATAATTTTACTCTCCTTTCTAGGCAAGTAGGCAATCAGAATGACCTTGCATGGCCTTGGGGAGGGGAGCAAATGAAACCCCAGCTGTAGCAGAGAGTTCCAATTTACTGCCACTGTGCTGATTATATGCTTGGATATTTCCTGAAATAGTGAAAATCTGTTGAGGCTGTAGAGCAAATAGAAGACAGACAAGATGGTTGATGGTAGGGGATTGTAGTGTGAGAAAATACGGTGAAGTGAAGATTGGATATATGTATTGGTGCTCTCAGAATGTGGGATGTGTGTACCACGTAAGAATCCTAGAGTAATGCAAGCTTTCATTTAAAACTCTTCCTAATTCAAATAAAGTTAAACAGGTGACTGTGGCTAACACTACATCAACTACCATAAATCCGACCCAAGAATGAAGATACTGTCATATCCAATATCACAGTATTTGGAACGTCTGTACTTATAGCACTTGTGTTTATCATGCCTTTTAGCTTAGAGCAGGTGTCCTCAAACTACAGCCCATCGGCCACATGCAGCCTGCCTAGGACATTTATCCAGCTTGCTGGGTGTTTTTGCCGCTGCTCCCTGTCCTGTTTAGCAGCCAACTCGTCCCGGGGCCCACAGTTCGGCCCTCTAATGGTCTGAGGGACAGTGAACTGGCCCCCTGCTTAAAAAGTTTGAGGACCCCTGGCTTAGAGGGTAATTTTATAAACTCTATTTTGATCCTTGTGACAACTGTAATGTAAGGATAATGATAATTATCACTGTTGTCCCCCTGAGGCAACTGAGGCGCAGAGTAAAGAAGAGTTGATTAAGGTCACTCAGCTTCTCACTAGCGGAACCCAGGTTTGTCATTACACAGTATCACACTGTTGGCTTTCTCTTAAATAACCCACTCTTTCTAGGGCAAGAGAATTGAATGGGAAGAGGAGCTAAAGGGAGTGACCACCTTCAAGATTTCACTGTGAGCTAGATGCCAAGCTTCCTGCTTTTAATCTCCTTTTAGCTTCATAATAACTCTGTGTAGTTCTTGTCTTCCTTGAACTGAGGGAGTTCCTAGGAAATAGTAGTTTCAGTACTAAAACCAAGAAGATGTGGGAAACTTATGTGAGATATTCTGAATTCCACTGAATGGATGTGAAATTTGAGGCTTAGCATGATAGGATACCTTGCCCCTAGAAGCATATGGTTTTTATGGCATGTTTATACATGTAAACAAAAGAATTTTACAATTATGTTCTCAATAAAGTTCATTTTGTAAGTGCATGTTTGGTTCTAATTAATATTCTACATTGGAAATACAAAAATCAGAATTAATTTTAGAAAAAAGGCTTGGTTTGAAGATACATTTAAATAAAATATGAATATTTACATCATTTGGAATCTGAACTTTAATTACAGTTTTACAATTTAAATTATGAGAATAAAATAATATAGGAAGACATAATATGAAAATTAAACTTTTAAAAGGAAGGATTAAAGAAGAAAGGATAAAAACGAGAATGTATATAGATATAAAAGGTTATTTTTTTATGGTGGCTTTACAATTCCTGGTTGAAGAAAAGTTAGGGAGATGAAAAGCCTTATTAAACAGTCACCTGAAATATAAAACAAATCTTGGGAATAGTTTCCAGGAAGGGATACTCCAAGACTGAGGAGTGGTTTAATATAAAAACAGGGCTGAACAAAAGCAATCTTGTGGGACCAGGTCTTCTGAGAACATAGTGATCTTTATGCTTCAAGTATGAGGGATAGATGTCCTAATTAACAAGGAGCCAGATGTCAATTTTCACAGGCAAAATACTCAGGTGTTAAAAAATGTTAATTAATTAATTTGTTTATTACTGAAATTAGCTTATCTCTTTAGTCCTCACTTCTACTTGTTGGCAGAAAAAATGCGATTTTGCTGACACCAGGTAGTCCTTCACTTCTATTTTAAGGTTTAGTTTATTTTGGGTAAATACTTAAATTGATAATGTTCTTCCTGATCTTCTTTCCTATCTTCTCACAGAGGTTGTTTTTACTTCCTGATGAGTTTCACTTTCTTGTCTACTTAAAACAATCAACTTTGTTGGTATATAACTTACAAAAATAAAATTCATTTCTTTAAGTGTATGTTTTGTCAATTTCTACAAAAATAGCAAAAGAACAAAAATAAATACATAAATAAATAAATAAGTAAATAAAAACAGGGCTGAAATAAGAGCAATGCTCTGGGACCTGTTCACCTACCCTGTTAGAGGGTAGAAACAAGCTGTGAGGATGGGTTTGGTTTAAATCTCTCTTTCCAGTAGTGGAAATTCTATTGGCAGGGCTGCATAGTCACTGATTACATCACTAAAAAGTCCCAGAACTCAAAAATGTCAAGGTGTATACAATGTGAAATCTCTGACATGGAAGGCACAACTCAAACATAGTTTGTCTTTTAAGGGGGCTATATATTAACCTAAAGACTGATTAGGAATACTGGTGAATGATAACCCCATAGTCCCCGGAAATTCTGCCACCAGGCGTCTGTAAGTGTCTAGAATTGTAGTATCTTTGACAGAGTAAGCTGGGCACTTGGGAATTCACACAAAACCTATTTTTCTGAAGGAATTCATGTAAGTGACAGGGGACTGTCAATTTATACTAAAAATTGAACTATTTATAAACTCCAAAATGGTCTTTAAGCCTATGAATGGTTTAATAATGCATGAATTAATAATAAAAAGCCTTATGAGTAAGAACTGCTTTGCAGACCCAATTTAAACATGAGATGATGAAATATACAAAACAATAGTATGCTATTTAATATCCTCTTTTTCGTTGTTTCCTTTAGAATTCTGTGTAAGTCTATTATTCCTCACAACTTTATATATAATGTCCTGATTTCTTTCTCTAAGGATTTTCTCAGAGCCTAAATGTCTCTGAAGCTTTAAAATGTAGACACTTCCTTAACCTGATTAAGGATGCATTAAGTTAATTAGGTTATGTATAATATCCTTTCCATTCCAATCAACTCTAAGCCTGGAGATTTCTGTTCTTGCCATCACATTTCTTGCATTTTCTTTACCTGTCATCTCTCTAGAGAGCTCCTGTCAGTTTTTCTCATCCTCTGCCAGAAAATGGAGCTCAACCTCCTCTCGTCCTTTATCTACTTGTGTACCAAACAGAATCTTACACAAGGCTATAAGCACCTTATATCCTTTCTTTTGAACAATCACACCGTATATTACCAAATTTTTTTGTTACCATTCTTGAGCTTAGTGAAAGCACTAAATAAATATTCCTTGACCTGAGTGGGTTGCTGGGGACACAGAAGGGAAGTCTGTAAGTTGGACATGGGTGGCGAGGAAACTCACTTGGCCAGATCTGACAGTAGAATATGGTGGGGTTCTGAGATGTGGCAAGCTGAGAGAGTTCCCATTTTCCTTGCAGGAAAATTGCCCTGTTTGATTAGGGTGGATTCTATGAAAAGGATATGTGCAGACCTGGGTGGCATAGAAACCAGACACAGTTCATTCAGGCACTCAGGCTGACTGGGAACAGCACTCCATCTCCCAACCATTCCAACTGAGAGAAGTTTGTGCTGAGAAGTGAGGCTTCCATGGAAAGTGTTACCCATGACTTGGAGGCCTACAGTGGGTCTGGGGTACCTAAGCAGGAACTCACTGTCAAATGGCATTTCACTGAATCACACTCCAAGAGGTCAGGAAGGCTAGGTGTGAGAATGTGTGAAGCTAGACAGACATTGTGAATCTCAGTTGGACCCACCTATATAGGAAGACATTCTGGTGCACTCGAGCACTACCCTGGCAGTTTTCCTCAGAAGCTGGGAGCAGATCTTTGAATCTTGCTACAATAGATGCCTCACAAACCTTTGTAGAGCCTGGGGCCAAGCTCACACTATCCAACCCCACCACCCTCACTCCCTACCCACCTCTGTTGAAGCAGAGAATAAGAAATTACCAGGAAGGTCCAAGGCCCTACCCACAACCTGGGACATCTGTTCCAAATGAGAAGAAATCAGCATAAGTACTCTAGGATTATAACAAATCAGAGCAAAAGGTCACCCAATCTCATTCCTAAAATGGAATACCAACTCTCTGGCAATGCATACTAACCAAAATGGAAATATAGAAATGACAGAAAAAGAATTCCAAGTATAGATTATAAGTGAGATCAATGAAATCTAAGATAAAATGGAGTACCAACTCAATAAATCAGAAAAATAATTGAGGAAATGAATGAAATATTTACTAAAGAGATCAATATATTAAAGAAAAAAATAAAACTTTCTTTTTTATTTCAAATTAATACGAGAGTACAAATTTTTAGGTTACATTATTCTCATTTCCAAGGTATATTTCCAGTTGTAAAAGAGCCTCTCACCCAGTGGGTGTGGTATCCACCAATGCATTGTGACCATTAGGTAAGATCCCCCCAAATTCCCTCCCTCCTTCTCCTAATCATCCACCTCCTCCTCCCTCCCCCTTTCTCCTCCCCCTGCTCCCATACTAGATTATATTTGTGTTTTATTGTTCATGTGAGTATGTAATTGTTTACATATTTATTCATATTAGTATTTAGAACATTGGACATTTATTTTTCCATTCTTGTGATAATTTACTAAGAAGTATGTGTTTAAAGTCCATCAGGTAAACATAACAGACATAAAGTCTCCATCTTTTTATGGCTAAATAGTATTCCATGGTATACATATATACCAGAGTTTGTCGATCCATTCATGGGTTGATGGGCATTTGGGTTGTTTTCACAACTTGACAAATACAAATTGAGCACAATAAACATACTGGTGCAAAAGTCTTTGTGGTAAATGATTTTTGTTCTTCTGGGTATATATCTAGTAATAGAATTGCAGGATCAAATGAAAGGTCAATTTTTAGATTTTTGAAGATTCTCCATACTTCTTTCCATAAAGGTTGTATTAGTTTGCAATCCCACCAACAGTGTAGAAAATGTTCCTTTCTCTCCACATCCTTGACAGCATCTGCAGTATTGTTACTTGGTGATATGGGCTAATTTTACTAGAGTTAGGTAATATCTTAGAATGGTTTTGATATGCATTTCTCTGAGGATTGGGGATAATGAACACTTTTTTCATGTGTTTGTTAGCCATATGTCTGTCCTCTTCAGAGACGTTTCTGTTGAAGTCTCTTGCCCACTTATAGAGGGGATTGTTTGCTCTTTTCTTATTGTTTAAATTGAGTTCTCTATGGATTCTACTTATCAGGCCTTTGTCAGATTTTTCATAACATGCAAAAATCTTTTCTGATTCTGAAAGTCTTCTTTTTGCTGTGTTTGTGGTACACTTAGCTGTGCAAAAGCTTTTTAGGTTGATGAAATCCCAGTTATTTATTTTTGATGTTGCAATTGCCAGGGGAGTCTTCCTCATAAAGTTTTTTCCTAGGTCAATATCTTCAAGCAATTTCCCCACATTATGTTCTAGAATTTTTATTGTTTTATGTCTTAATTTAAATCTTTTATCCAGTGAGAATCAGGTTTTTCAATGGTGAGAAGTATGGGTCCACTTTTAGTTTTCTACATGTGGACAACCACTTCTCCCAGCACCATTTGTTGAATAAGGATTCTTTTCCCCAGTGCATGCTTTTTCTAGGCTTCTCAAAGATCAAATGATTATATGTGGCTGGTTTCATCTCTAAATTGTCTATTCTGTTCCATAGATTTACATAAATCTCTATTTTTGTGCCAGTGCCATGCTGTTTGGATTACTATGGACTTGTAGTATAATCTAAAATCTGGTAACATAATGCCTCCAGATTTCTTTTTATTTCTAAGAATTGTATTTGCTATTTGAGTTTTTTTCCTGGTTCCATATGATTTTTCAATTAAATTAGTAAGTTAAAAATAATGAACAGATCATTATGAGGAATGAACAAGAAAAATGGGATTATGTAAAATGCCCAAATATAAAAATCTTAGGTATCCCAGAGTGTGGAGACAAAAATACACAAGGGATAGAAAACCAATTTGAGAGAACAATGAAGGAAAACCTCCTGGTCTTACTAGAGATTTAACATTCAGGTACAAGAAGCTCAACAATGGGGAGACTCATTGCAAAGAGGCCGTCACCAAGATATATAGCCACCAAACCGGCTAGAGTCAGCACAAAGTAGAAAACTCTTATGAGGCATATGCAAAAACATCACGCAACAAAGGAAAAACCATCAGGTTATCTGCAAACTCCTCAGTAGGACCTTACAAGCCATAATGTTTTGGGCCAGGCTCCACTTTTGTACACTGATAAACTAAGTTTTGGAAATTAAGGAGAAACAAAGGCTTTTCCAGACAAGTAAACACTGAAGGAATTTGTCAAGACCAGATTTGCCCTGTAGGAAATATTGAGAACTGCATGGATTAATACAATGGTTACCCTCCAGTGTAAAATCACCCACCACAAGCTAAATCTCAGAGCTCATATAAACCAATAATATAAGATGTGAAACAAAGCATTAAGGTACTAACCAACAGGATGAACAGAACAGCATCCCACATGTCAATTTTATCAATTAATGTAGACGGTTTGAATTCTCTCTTCAAGAGACGTAGCCTGGCTAGATGGATAAAAATACAAGCCAAGTATGTGTTATCTTTAGGAAACACACATAAATCACAGGACTGTTACAGACTTAATGTGAAGAAATGGAAAATAATATTCCATGAGAGTGGAAGCCAAAAGAAAGCAAAAGTAGCTGTTTAGCCATTCTCATATCACATAAATTGACTTTAAATAAAAAATAGTAAAGTAAGACAAAGATGTTCATTATATAATGGTAAAGGGAGCAATTCAACAATAAAGCATAATACTCCTAAATATTTACTCACTGAGCACAGGAGGGCCCAGATTCATAAACCAAACCCTAGAAGATGTAAGTAAAGAAATAAACAGCAACATTGTAATTGCCAGGAATTTCAACACCCTGCTGTTAGAATTTGACAGACATCTAAGCACAAAGTAAAAAAATAAATATTGGAATTAAATGGGACTGTAGAACAATTGTGCCTAAGAGAAATTTACAGGTCATTTTAGCCCCAAACTACTGCATATACATTCTATTCATCAGGACATGGAACATTTTACAAGACTGATAATATTTCCACCAGAAATCATGGCTCAACAAATACAAAAAAATAGTTGAAATCATACCTTATGTTGTCAGACTGCACTGCAATAAAAATAGAAATCAATTCCAAATGAAATGCCCAATTCTGTACAAAGTCATGGAGATTAATTACCCTGCAGGTAAATGGTTATTTCATCAATGATGAAATTATGAGGGGAATTTAAAGATTCCTTGAGCTCAATGACATAGAAGTCACAAACTAAAAAAATCTATGGGATAAAGCAAAATAATATCTATGGTGAAAATTCATAGCCTTGACTGCATACAACAAAACCCAGAAAAGTTACAAATTAACAATATAATGATATCTCTCAGTGAACTAGAAAAGGAAGAGCAAACCAAAGCAACAGCCAACAGAAGAAACAATAACAAGCATAAAACACTACTAAGGTCAGAACATAATGAAATTAAATCAAAAACAAGAAAAGTATATAAAGATCAACAAATAAAAACAGTTGGTACTTCGAAATAAAGTTATAGACCTCTTCCTATATAAGCCAGTAATAGAAGATAAAGTACTCAAATAGGCTCAATTAGAAATGAAAAAGGAAATACTACAACTGACACCAGAGAATTACAAAATATCATTTATGAATAGCATGAAAATCTCTATGTGCATAAACTTGGAAAAGTAGAGGAAATGTACAAATTTCTGGAAACGCACAACCTCCAAAAATTCAATCAGGAAAAAATTGAATTGATGAACAGACCTATAACAAGCAGAAATTGAGGTAGTAATAAAAATATCTTCTAACAATAGAAAACCCTGGACCAGCTAAATTCACAGCTGAATTTTACCAGACCTCAAAAAAGGAGTAGTACTAATTCTGGAGAAATTATTTCATACATTAAGGATGGAATCCTTCCTAACTTATTCTAGAAGAAAGTATCACCTTGATACTCCAACCACAAAAGGACACAACACAAAAAGGAAATGTTAGATTGATATCCTTTATGAATATGGATACAAAAATCCTCAATAAAATAATAGCAAATTAAAGTCAACAGTGGAAAAGTAAAGAAAAAAACATAATCCTCTCTGACCAAGTGAGCTTTATCCAAAGAATATAAGGATAGTGTAACATACACGAATCAATGTATGGGATTCACCACAGAAATAGAAGCAAAAACAAAGTTCATGCCATCATCTCAATAGAGGCAAAAAAAGTATTTGACAACACTCAGCACCCTTTCATGATAAAAACTCTTAACAAACTAGGCACAGAAGAAACATATCTCAAACTTATGAAAGCCATACATGACATATCGACAACCAGCATAATACTGAAGGGGGAAAAGTTGAAAGCATTCCCACTAAGAACTGGAAAAATACAAGGATGCTCACTGTCGTTATTTCTATTCAACATAGTGCTGGAGTCTTAGCAAGAGGATTCAGGTAAGACAAAGAAGTAAAGGGTATCCGAATTGGAAAACAAGAGCCCACACTATTGCTTTTCACAAATGATATGATGTTGTACCTAGAAAATTGCAAAGATTCTACCAGGAGACTCCTGGAACTAATACATAAATTCAGCAAAGTCTCAGGTTACAAAATCAGTGTACACAAATCAGTAGCATACCTACACACAGTCAAGATGAGAGTCAAATCAAAGAGTCAATATCATTCACAATAGCCACAAAGGAAATACAATGTCTAGGAATATACTTAACAAAAGGACCGAAAGATCTCTACAAAGAGAACAATGAAACGCAGAGGAAAGGAATTGCAGATGACAAGTAGAAAAACATAGCATGCTCATGGATCTGTAGAAGCAGCATTGTTAAAATGTCCATGCTACCCCAGAGGGATTTATAGATTCCATGTGATCCCCATCAAGATACCAGCGTCATATTTCAAACATAAATAATAAAATAATAATTCTATGGTTGGTGTAGAACCAGAACATAGCCAAATAGCTAGAGCAATCTTAAAAATAAAGGGGAAAAAATTCAGAAATCATCACCTAGACATCAAACTATATATATAATGGTATAGTAACTAAATCAACATGGAATTAGAACAACAATGTAGACATAGAACAATGGAACAAAACCCACGTAACAGGTACAGTGAACAGTATCTACCTATTGGACACATTGACTGTATCTTGTCTTGTATAATGCATACTTTTCTGCCCAAAATTTTTAGAAGAATATAAGGGTACACAATATACATGGGTAATACTAATTCTGTATCTATATAAATGTTTTGAATTCTTTGATTTATGCTTATGCATTAAAAGTGTAACTATAGAAATAAATAATATCTGTATGTAAAATAATATCATGGAATACAGTTTTTGTAATCGGTTTTCCTGAACCTGCAACAAACTTGCAATGGAAGCTTTTTCATCCAATGAAGAGTGACATATTTCTCTTCATGCCCGTTAGGCAGAAGCTAGCAAACTAACTGCTATTTTTACAAAAATTATTGGAAAGCCTTTAAAAAAAAAGTCCAAACAGTTTTCATACACTGCAAGTTTTAAGCTAACAATTAATAAATGTGCTAAAGAGCATGACAACAGAGCTAGTGAGAGAGTGCACATTGGACCTCTGCCCACAGAGTGTCATCAGAGTGTGGAAACAACAGGAAGAAAAGCTTCTTCAGATGCCAAGACAGAGAAGAAGGCAAAAAACCTCCAAGGGGCCAGAGGTGAAGAAGGAAGTGAACCCCTGGATTCTCGAGCAGCATCAAACTGGGATCTCTGTTTCAATTAAGATCATGTGGGAAGAGGGGAAAAAAATTGAATGGGAAAAATATATGTTGTAAGATTTCAGATTAATATGAGAATGCATATGATTAGATTACACAGTGTGTTTTTGTAAGGTTGAAGTCCAAGTTGTAGTCATGTCCTTCACACAGGACGTGTGCCCTACCCCTATGCAATATAGCCATTGGTTGTGAACTTACCCCACTCCTTCCCTCTACTTGAGTTTAATTACCTTTTTCTCTAGATTAGGTATGCAGTTATTATTCATCTACTAGTTTCAAAGTAGTACTGAGCACATTAAATGCCCACTTTTACATTTTTGTGTTGCATCGCTTCGGAGAATCTTCTCCAAATTGTTACAAAAATTGCAATTGTGAATTATGCTGTTATAAACATACAAATGCCCTTATGATAAAATACTGTTTTATGGGTGGATACATACTAATGGGATTGCTCAAAGATATTTCTTGTATCTCAGATAGCCTTTCTTATTTCTGATTCATACCATATCGGGGAAGTATGGACATCTAGCATTAAGCCTGAGAGTCTTCTTTTATCACTTAAAAGTTGCTTAACTCTCAGAATCTATAAAAGAGAAGGTATTATTACCTTACAGGGTAAGTAATGGCAAGAGATGACATATAAAGTGCCTAGCACTTTGGCACATTTTCGGAAAACAAAACAGCAGTTACTTTTAATCCTAGAATATTGTCCTGTCTTTGATTAATGTATCATCTTTTAACTATAAAACGTATTGTTATTTTTCTTTATAGCATGTTTTAATTGTCAAAGGTATATAACATTCACACAACTACAAAGGAGAAAATTAATATCTCCCGGAAAGTCACACTTTAGATATATGTGTTAACATTTTGGCATTTGGGTGTATATTTCTTCTGTTTACCTAAAATGAATGTGTGTGTCTACACACTGAGAGCTGGCTTCATGGGTGAGCAGCCTGGGTAGTTGAACATGACCCTATCTTTCTAAAGGATCCTGAGCTTGGTTTAATGTTCTACTGTTGGCTTTTAAAATTCTTAATAAGTTTTGCGTAAGGAACCCCACATTTCATTTTGCATTGGCTTTGCAAATTGTGTAGCACTCACATTAGAATTCGAACAAAATTGGAATGATGCTTGGGATTAAAATTGGAACATACGCTACTCAGTAACTGTTTTTCATATAATAAATTGTGTCTATTCTCCCATGTTATAAAATATTTTTTATAACATGATTTGCATGACTGCACACTGTTCTATTGTACAGACCAATGAGGTTCCAATGTTCACAGTTTAGTTCTTAACACTACTATTGGTTTCGGTTTACATTAATCAATTATAAGTCCAGAAAGTACATTAAGGCACAATCTTGAAAAACAATTTCAAGATGTATGTAGAAAATACCATCTAAGCACTTTTTTTACATAAAATTAATTCTCACAGTATGAATTCTTAAAAATGCTGTCTTTTCAAACTACATCAATAATCCACTTTATCTATTGCAATGCATTACCTTCTATGTTAGTGAAATTCTTGGACCAGCACTGAAATGATGTGTTAAGAAACCTTACCTCCATTCATTTGTGGAGGAAAGATTTTGCTTGACTTTCCAAAGCACATACTCACTGAGAGAGAAATAAAGAATTTATAATTGACCTTAAATTTAAATCTAACATGAAGTACCCTATAAGGTGACTAGCATAATCCTTTATACTGAGTAGAAACTCCAAGTCTTAGTAATAAATCTGAAAATGTAGCTATGTTAATAGAAGTTTAAAAAGGAAGATAAATCTTTTTTTTTTCTCCCAATGTCTGAGCAATATAAAATGATAAGAGAAGAGTACTTGACAAATGATTCCAATAAGAGACTCTCTAATTGTGGAAAAGAGGTTCAAAAGTAATTTTTCAAATCAAAGGGAGCATTTGGGATTAAATCTCAAAATGAAGACTGGAGCTTAAGTTTTTATTATAGTAAGAATGGTGAGCCAAGCAAGGTTGAAAGGTGGTCACGTGAAAGAGGAGAGAAAATAGAATCTTGATTATAGTAAATTTAAAATTGGCCTGACTAGAAATGATAAGTTTAGGACAAATGCAATGGAAATTACACTGGAACCTGGCAAAGCTCTCTGAAGGTAACTCAGTGACTAATAACCACCAATTTCATGGCTTTCAGAGCTAATAGAATCATCAAATATATATGTGTAGTTCCTTTAAAAAGCTATGCTTTCTATCTAGCTTTGATTTTGAGAATTTCTTTATAGATTCAGTTAAGTCAGTTCTATTAATTTATTGTAAATGTGATTAATTTTTAGTAATGTGTCCTTATGTCCCTTCAGGAATCTTGCTAACCTGAACCAAGAATAGCATCAAGTATCCATTTGGGTCCCATTGGATACCATTTAATAGTGCTTGCCTAATAATTCCACTAACATATAAAGGTAATGCCTTTCCTACCACTCAGACTAGGAGGAAAAGTAGACTCTTGACGCGGTTTATAAGATATAGCATTTTAAAAAATCTTTCATATGAGAATTAATTTTACATAACTGCTTAATGAATTTTAAATAAATGAATGTATTTTTCACATTTTATTGCTGCTGACGTTTTGCTTAACTAAACCATAAAACTCCTGTTTTATGTCCATATAATTTAGCATAACATAGTAACTACGTTTTGTTTTGACTGAGAGTAGTGCAGTGTTTGAATCCTTGCTTCTCTAAGAGTATCTACATTACTTGAGCTTGTTAGAAAGTCAAAATCTCAGACTCTGCCTCAGACCTACTGTATCAGAATGTGCATTTTAAGGAAATATGCAGGTGATTCCTGTGCAAATTAATTAATGGTCATCAGTAGTTCAGAACACTGAATTCATAGTATTATCTATATGTCATTAGAAAAGGTTTATGGTTATTGTATACCTTTGAATCTGTATGTACCCTCCAGTTTGAAAAGGAAAATGACAATTTTCATTAGCTAGGTCTTATATCCCCATATGACAAGGAATCAGCCAGCTCAGAGTAGATCCAAGTGCATTACATAACCCATGCTTTTCCATCTCCACTGGGCCAACAAAACTATGTTATTGTAAAGATATCTGGAAGAAATTGAGAAATACTTGAACACATGGTGGTTTGGTCTATTAGAGAGGAGATGAAATTTATTTTTTTGTTTCAAAACATTAAGGGTGTGTAGATGTTTTTCTTACATGGGGTGCTTTTGTAATACTTGAGTAAGGGCTATGAGTTCATCACTCAAATAGTGCCCATTCTATCTGCTAGGTAGCTTTTTGTCCCTCCCCTTCATCTCCTCTTACTTCTACTTGATTTTAAGTAACTATTAGTCCCCTATGTGCACATGTGTACCTATTATTTAGTTCCAGTTTATTAGAGAGTAAATGTGGTGTTTGTTATTCCATTTTTGAGATACTTTGCTTAGGATAATGGTTTCTAGTTCCTTCCAAATTTATAAAAAGAAACATCAATTCACCCCTTTTCATGGGTGAATACTACTCCATTGCATACATATACCATATTTGTCACGCCATTTATGACATGATGAGCACTTGGGTGAATTTCAAATCTTTGAAATTGTCAACTCTGCTGCAGTAAACATTCATGTGCAGTTGTCCTTTTGATAGAATGACTTCTTTTCCTATGAGTATATACCCAGTAGTGAGATTGCTGAATTGAATGGTAAGTCTACTTTTCCTTGAGGAATCTCTACACTTGTTTTTCATAGTGATCCATTTGTAGTCCCACTAACTGTCTGCATCCATAACAACATCTGTTGACTTTAGACTTTTTAAGAAAGGTCATTCTCACTGGGGTAAAGGTGATATCTCATTTTGCCTTTAATTTTAGTTTTCCTCATGATTAGTGACATTGAGCATTTTTTCATGTTTATTGGCCATTTGTCTATCTTATTTTGCAAGGCTTAGGCTCTTGTATGTTGTCTAGTTTTTAATGTAGTTGTCTGATTTTTTTATGCAGATTTGGTTGAGTTCTTTGTAGATTCTGGTTATTAGTCCTTTCTCAGAAGTATAGTTTGAGAATGTTTTCTCCCATGCTGTCACATCTCTATTAAAAGAACAATTCTTTTAATTATTTCCTTGGCTGTGAAAATACTTTTAAATTTAGTCAAGTCCCATTTATTTATTTCTGAAGTTGCTGTGATTGCCATTGGAGTATTCTCATAAATTCCTTGCCACAGATGATATCTAGAAGAGTTTTTCCAACATTTTCTTGTAGAATTCTTATGGTTTTATGTCTTCTATTAAACTCATTTATCCATCTTGATCTAACTTTTCTAAGTGGTGAGAGAGATGAATCCTTTTAGGCTGTTCTCTATGTGGCTATCCTATTTTCTCAGCACCATTTATTGAAGAAGATTTCATTTCACTGTCTATACTGTTGTCTGCTTTGTCAAAGATCAGTAGGCTGTCTCTGGGTGGCTTTATATCTGGGTTTTCTGTTCTGCTTTCTTGGTCTGTGTCTCTATTTTGTGCTAATACTATGCTGTTTTGGTTACTATAGGCTTTTAGTATACCTGAAAATCTGGTAATGTGATGCTTCCATATTTGTCCTTTTTCCTTAAAAGTGCTTTGACTATTTGGGCTCTTTTGTGGTTCCAAACAAAGCATGAAATTATTTTTTATAGACCTGTGAAATATGACACTGGTATTTTGATAGGGATCACATGGAATTTATAAATCCCTCTGGGTAGCATGGACATTTTAACAATGCTGCTTCTACAGATCCATGAGCATGCTATGTTTTTCTACTTGTCATCTGCAATTCCTTTCCTCTGCGTTTCATTGTTCTCTTTGTAGAGATCTTTCAGCCCCTTTGTTAAGTATATTCCCAGACATTGTATTTCCTTTGTGGCTATTGTGAATGATATTGACTCTTTGATTTGACTCTCATCTTGACTGTGTGTAGGTATGCTACTGATTTGTGTACATTGATTTTGTAACCTGAGACTTTGCTGAATTTATGTATTAGTTCCAGGAGACTCCTGGTAGAATCTTTGCAATTTTCTAGGTACAACATCATACATTTGTGAAAAGCAATAGTGTGGGCTCCTGTTTTCCAATTTGGATACCCTTTACTTCTTTGTCTTACCTGAATCCTCTTGCTAAGACTCCAGCACTATGTTGAATAGAAATAATGACAGTGAGCATCCTTGTATTTTTCCAGTTCTTAGGGGGAATGCTTTCAACTTTTCCCCATTCAGTATTATGCTGGTTGTCGATATGTCATGTATGGTTTTCATAAGTTTGAGATATGTTTCTTCTGTGCCTAGTTTAAGAGTTTTTGTCATGAAAGGGTGCTGAGTGTTGTCAAATACTTTTTTTGCCTCTATTGAGATGATGGCATGAACTTTGTTTTTGCTTCTATTTCTGTGTTGAATCCCGAATATTGATATATGTATGTTGTACCATTCTTGAATCCCTACATTGAAGCCCATTTGATCATGGTGCATCATTTTCTGATATGCTGCTAAATTTTCTTTGCTAATAGTTTGTTGAGAATTTTTGCACCTATATTCATAAGGAATGCACAGAAATTCATAAGAGATGTTCATCTGTAGTTTTTTTTTTATTGTTGTTATTCCTGTGGACTTTCATTGCTTTGTTATCAACATGGCACTGGCTTCCTGGAATGAGTTGAGAATTCCCTTTTTCTCAATGCTATTCAGTTTTTATAGGTCTGGTAGAATTTGGCAGTTGATTCATCAGTCCTGGGCTTTTTTTAATTGCAGTTTCAATCTTTCTGCTCATTATTGGTGTGCTCAGCAGCTCTATTTCTTCCTTATTAAGTCCTTGGAGGTTGTATGCTCCTTTAAATTTGTCCATTTTCTCAGTCTTTTCTAGTTTGTGTACTCATATGGAGAGATTTTCGTAGTAGCCATGAATAATGTTTTCTATTTCCATCATGGTATTGTAATATCTGCATTTTTGTATCTGATTTAGCTTATTTGGTTCATTTCTCATCTATCCCTAGCTAATCTAGCAAGAACTATGTCAGTTTTGTGTATCTTTTCAAATTAAGAACTTTTTATTTGGCCCTTTGTTTTCTTTTGTTTTCCATTTCATTTAGTTCTGCTTTGACCTTTGTCATTTTTTGTGCTGGCTTTGGGTTTGGTTTCTTCTTCCTTTTCTAGCTTTTGGAGATGTGATATTAGATTGTTAATTTATGATCTTTCTGTCTTTTCTTATGTGAGCATTTAAGGATATGAATTTTCCACTTAGGAATGTTTTTGCACAAATACATTGGTAGTGATAGCTTATGACCCTTTGCCATTCAGTTCAAGGAATTTTTTGATTTTCTTCTTAATTTTACTTTTTACCCCATAATACTTCAGTGGCAGGTTGTTTAATTTTCATATCTCTAGATTTCAATGTTTCTCATTGTATTGATGTCTAATTTTATTCTACCATGGCTTTAAAAGTTACAAGTTATGATTTTGATTTTGTTAAATTAATTGAGACATATTTTATTGCAAAGGTTATGATCAATATTGTTGAATGTTCCATATGTTGATGAGAAGAATGTATATTCAATAGCTTTGCAGTAGAATATTCTGTAACTGTTAGCTTCATTTGTTTTAGGGTCCCATTTAACTTCAAGGTTTTTCTATTTATTTTCTGCTTTGATTATTTGTCCACTTCTGAGAGTAAGGTGTTGAAGTCATCAGTAACTATGATGCTACTATTTATTTCCTTGCTTTGTTCCAGTAGAATTTGTTTTAGGTGTCTGTGAGATCCTGTGTTGGGTGCACATATGTCAATATTTACAGTTATTATTTCTTCTTATTGAGTTGCTCCCTTTACCGTTATATAATGACTTTTTCTCTATCATTTTTAGTTTAAAGTAAATTTTATCTGATATGAAAATAGCTACACCTGCTCTCTGTTGGTTTCCATTTTTGTGGAGTATTTTTTCCATAGTTTCACATTGAGCCTATTTGCATCCTTATAGTTGAGATGTCCTAGAGACAGCAGGTTATGTATGCTTAGGTTATGTTTTTTCATCCACTCAGCAAGATTATGTTTTTGAGTGGTGCATTTAAATAGTTCATGTTGCGATATATTATTGATATATGGGATTCTGTTCTATTCATCATGTTGGGCAGTACCTTATTGCTTTGTTTGCTTTATTGTGATATTGTTTTATAAGAGTTGTAAGGTCAGTTTTGGGAGGAGATTTTACACTGTTTGGCATCTATTGTGCATATTCATGTATAATTCACTTCTGTGTATTTCCTAAAGAGCAGGTCTAGTCATGACAGATTCTCTCAGTTTTCAGTTCTTTGGAAATGATATATTATATCCATTGATTATAAAATTTAGTTTTGCAATATACAGAATTCCAGGCTGACATTCATTTTGTTCAGGAAAATTAAAAATGGAGCTCTATTGCCTTCTGGAGTTCAAGTTTTCAGTGAGACTTCTGAAATTAAATGGAAGGTTTATTTTTTGTAGGCTATATGTTGATTTTATCTTGCTGTTTGTAGAATTTTTCCCTTCATTTTAACTTCGGCTAGGTTAATTACTATGTGCCTTAAATATGTTGTACTTGCTATGAATCTTCTTATTTTTTAACAATCGTCTTGTATCTGAATGTGTGGATCTCTGGGGATACTGAGGAGTTTTCCAATAATCCTCTTGAACAGATTTTCCCTGCTTTTAGCTCTTTCTTCTTTCAAAGTGATACCTGTAATTCATATGTTAATTCACTTCAAGTAGTCTCATATCTCTATTAGTAATTGCTCAGAATTTTTTACTCTCTTCTGTCCCTTTGGATCATCTCAAGAGCCTTGTCTTTAAGCTCTGAGGTTACTTCTCCTTGATTCAGACTGTTGCTGAAGCTTTCTGCTGTGTTTGGAAAATTCCTAAATGACTCTTTCATTACTTTAAGTTCTATTTTATCCCTCATTAAGTTGTCTAGTTCTTCACTTATACTATCTTTGACTTTCTTAAATATTATTTTGTTTTTGTTAGTTTTCAACTTTCTCTTCAATTCCTTTCACATTTGCTTTCTATATTCTGAATTCTATATTTATAACTTTGGGAATTTTCTTGTGATTGGAGTTCACTTCTTCTTTTTTTTTTTGCAGTTTTTGGCCAGGGCTGGGTTTGAACCTGCCACCTCCAGCATATAGGGCCAGCGCCCTACTCCTTTGAGCCACAGGCACCACCCTAGAGTTCACTGCTATATCTCCATTGCGATTGCTTGGTGGTGTCAACCTATTTTATTTTTCATGTGCTTGTTTCTTCTTATTTGAAACCTCTTTTCTGGACTCAGAGCTAATAGTTTTTCAGGTCACCTGTTCTTCGTTGCAAATCCTCATGCTTAATTAGTAGATGAGGAACTCCCTAGATTGAACTGTTTTCCTTCTCTGGAATGCTGACATGGAAGGGAGGGAGGGCTATGTGAAATAAAAGCCTATACTGCAGTTGTTCTGATTTATCCTGTTCAGCTCTAATTTTGTGTGTTCACATCTATGCTGTACGATCTTTGTGCTGGTTGGTCCCCAGATAGATGTAGGAGGTTCAAACTGAGAGCTGGGTGAGGCCCTCTCCATGGAGTTAGTATTCTGCTGATTGCTCTGCCTAGGGTCTTCCCACAGAGGTGACAGTGGCAGCTGGGTAAGGCTATTTAGGAAGTGGTTGATGTTCCCAGGCTGGCTGTGGGCATTTGCTTGAACTGGACCCCAGTACAATGGCAGCTGAAGTCTATGGTAATCTCTGATGGGGCATTGGACTTTGGAGCATTTCTGCCAGTCCTGTAGCAGTGGTGGAGACTCAGGGCTGGAATATTGGGGTCCAGATGCAGTACTGAAATCTCTGTCCTGGGCTTGGTAGGAGCGCTTGAGCCACAGGGGAAGAACTTCAGCTTCTCTTGTGAGAGCCTCAGAGTTGGGCCTGTGAAGGAACCAAAAGCTGGAATTGTAAGCAGGGTCTCAGAGCCAGAAGAAATGATGGTAGGCTGTTCTGGCCTGGAGGGCAGAGGCAGGGCTGGCGGGAGCAGACTATTCCAATCTGGAGCATGGAGGCAGGTTCTTGAGGGAAGCTACTGTTTTGCAGGCATGGGACCATAAGTTCCAGATCATATGGGCTGGACTCAGTTCCAGCAGTCCAGGGACTGGAGATTTTTCCCTTTACCACCACTCTGGGATTCACTGAAGCAGTTACCCAAAGCTTTCTCGGTGGGAGCATGTAGTGCCTAAGGCAACTCTGCTCAGATCCTACAGATCCTACTGCCCTGGATAGGAGGGGATTTGGTTTCCAGTCATGAGGTACGGCTCAGAGGAGCGTCCTCTTAATCTCCTCCTTCCCCAACTTGGGGAAGGCTAATGCTGCAAAGCTTAGTCCTGTGCCAGTTTGGTGCTGTGTACCTGAGAGCACAGGATGGTGTCAGCTGTAGAAACTCAGGATTACCTGGTGGCATCTTTAGTAAACGTGTTGTCTGGCACAATGGCTTTGCACAAATATCTCTGTAGGCAGCCTCCCTGTCAGACCAGACAGAACCCTGTGGTGGTGGAAGGAGTCCTCTTATAACTCAGCCACAATGCCTGTGGAGTGAAAGTGCCCTAGGGCTCTATCCTCTTAATCGTCTCCATGTGTGGATGCCTCCACCAGATTCCTTCAATCTTGTCTAATGTATTACCCTGTCACCTTCTTTTTCACACTGAGTTTCCCATCTCGTGCTGCTGCTGTGTAAGTGCTCCTTCTGAGAAGAGCTATCTTTAGGTATGCACTGCCTGAAATTTACACTTGTATCCTTGAAAGCAGTGTGCTCTCAGCCTGCTTCTAGTCTGCTATCTAAATTATTGTGTGGCTATGATCTCCACATAGTTTCACTGGCTTATTTTAATTATGCCCCAATTAATAACATATTGTGAAATGATAGGCACGTTACCATATTTTGTGTATTCTTTTGTTCCCTGTATTGGTATATTGTGGAATATTTAGAAAATTCAAAAATGTAAAGGAGAAAATTAAAATTATAAGTTTACTCTGAGACATAACCAATATTAGCATTTTACTTTCTAAGAAGATTCAGTGTCTTTGACCTTTTCTCTTGAGATAATAGAATGCCGTTACCTCCTGGGATTTAAACAGTGATCCAGTGAAATAGATATGGCACCTGTCTTCATGAGACTTGCATTCTACTTGAGAGAAGCAAATCCCAAATAAAGCAAATAAAAAAAGATGTTCACAGATAAAGTGAAATAAAGGTAAGGGTCAGAGAGCTGTGAGAGAGAATAATGGGTAGGTAGGGGAAGGGCAGTAATCTTTCTTGAGACTTGAAGTTGAGTTGGAGTTAATGCAGCATTGTAACCCAAAAGGGAACCAGAGTGAATAGGGCACTGGGGTTAAAAACCCCACATATATTCTCAGCAAGAAACCCAAAGTGTGTAAAACAAAGCTGTGCAACATAAGGAACTGGGCTAAGGAGTATACTCTAAGCTCTGTGTGGAAACCCTGATACTGAAAACAAATATAAAAAGTAATGTGTAGCACTCTCTGTTAGGGATGCTTTCATAGCTTAGGTTGTTCCTGAGAGAAAACTCAAGAAAAGATAACTTTTAATGAAGATGAGTTCTAGGGTAAATATTCCTAAATAAACAAATAAATAAATAGATGGAAGTACAACTCTGTGAAAAACAGCTGATAGACCTAAAAACATTAAAAAATATAGAGCTAATTAGCATATAAAAAGATCTTAAAATGCATATTTTTCCAAGTTACAGAGACGAAGGAAGAAATGACATGTTATATTCATTTGACTAGAAAGCTAAGAAGCAGGTACAAATAGATATAAACATAGTTGACAAGAAACCTTAGAGTTTAAAAATAGTAATTTATACGAATCACAAGAGTTGGGTAGAATATTACAATTCTATAAACAATTGCACTTGATACAACTGAAGAAATAATTAATGGACTAGAAGAGAAAATATATTTTTTTTCCTGATTAAAAAATAAGAACAAAAGAAAAGAAAAGAAAAGAAAAACTTACTGCTACAAGATGAAGAGAATGAGAAGTTCTATAGCATGGCTTTAAGAGGGGAGAACAGAGAGAATGTAAAAGGGAAAATAGTCAAATAAATTAAATTTTCAATGAGATTACATTCAAAGAGAAAATATGTAAGAAGATATTCCAGAAATGAAAACTTTAGAAATTCCATGGAGTGTTCATTTCAAAATCATTTTACAACAAAGATATTTGCACTAGAATGTTTATTGCAGCCCAATTCATAATTGCCAAGTCATGGAAGCAGCCCAAGTGCCCATGGGCCATGAATGGATTAACAAATTGTGATATATATATATATATACACACACACACACACACACACACACACCATGGAATATTATGCAGCCATAAAAATGGAGACTTTATCTCTTTTATGTTTACATGGATGGAGCTGGAACATATTCTTCTTAGTAAAGTAGCTCAAGAATGGAAGAAAATGTATCCAAGGTACTCAATATTATTATGAAACCAA
This sequence comes from Otolemur garnettii, assembly GCF_000181295.1. Lineage (NCBI taxonomy): Eukaryota > Metazoa > Chordata > Mammalia > Primates > Galagidae > Otolemur > Otolemur garnettii. Next base: position 11,765,917 of record NW_003852451.1, read on the forward strand.
TATATAATTACCCACACTTTCATATGAAAGATAAAACACAACTATAGCCCAGAATGAAGGAGGGAAGAGGAGGAGGACGGGAGCGGGAAGGTGAGGTGGAGGGAGGGTAATCGGGGGGAACCTCACCTATGGTGCATATTGCAAGGGTACATGTCAAATCTATTAAGAGTAGAGTATAAACGTCTTAACACAATAATTAAGTAAATGAGGTGAAGGCTATGTTAACCAATTTGATGTAAGCATTCCAAATTCTATATAAAATCAGCACATTGTACTGATGCACAAAAAAAAAAACCTGTTTCTAAATGCATTATAATGGTAAAATATAAAGGAAAAGCATAAATAGAATTAAAGGAAACTTTAACATACAGAGGAATGACCCTCTTTTCTGCTGAGATTAGTTTTCCCATTGCTTTTTTACTTGGAGTTTTTCCTTCCCTTGAATATCACAACTATTTTCTAGGTGTCCTAGCACACAAGCAACATAGAAAAAAATGAGATGGAAAGATTTAAATGAGATATAATTTATCCACTCATGCCATGGAAGTTTTGTCATAGCTAAGCCAGATTTAAGAGAACGACATTTATACAAAGTTACTTCTTATTGTTGTTAGGACTGAAATATTACAGGTACTCTGTTATCCAGTCTTATCCCAGCAGTTCTTCACTTACATTACAATGGAAAAATGGTACAGTAAGAGTATCCTTCTTCTATATTGCCCCACCAACTTTGTTCAATCCCTTGAAATTTCAAGGTTTATACCACTATCAATAAATTGACATTATATCTTGAAAATATCAGATTAACTAAATTTTCTCATCAGAGGAGATAATACCTATCCAATATATTTGGGAAATAGCAAATTTAGTAAAACAGTGTGCTGGGAATGAAATGAACAGGTAAGTCACTTTATAAATCTGTGGCTAGAGTCAAGTATTTTGCCTTAAGGAAATAGAGTAGCAGTAGAGTGTCTTAATCAGTTTGGTTTATATAACAATATATGACTGAGCAGCTTATAAACAACAGAGATTTATTTCTCACAGTTATGGATGCTGGAAATTAGATATCAGGATGCTGGCATGGTCAAATTCTGGTGAGCGTTCTCTTCTGGATTGCAGCCTTCTCTGTGTTCCCTCACGTAGCATAGAGTAGAGAGAGGAAGCAATCTCTCTCTTGACTCTTATAAGAGCACTAATCACATTCATGATGGCTCCACCTTTATGAGCTCATCAAATCCTAACCACCCACAAAGGCCCCACCTCCTAATAACATCCTACAGGGGTTTAGAATTTTAACATATGAAATTTGGAAGAATACACTCAGTTCATAGCAAGTACCAATGCAAAAGTATTCTTTATTTAGATCACTTTGATTAATATTAGGCCTCTGTAATATTAAAATAATCATATTCTTCAACACTATGATGGAAGCAAACATCCACTTACATTTATTACAGAGTTTTCATGGTTTCTGAATTTTACATTCACCTTTTTAATCTATTTGAAATTTACCTTGGTATTTGGTTTAAGGTAGGGATTTACTTAAGTGACTTACAAATAATTATCCTCTTTTCTTGACAGTGTTTAATATTTCTTCATCATTTATTGATAGTAATTGATTTTTAATGTGTTGGGTTAGTTTTTTTTTTTTAAATAAAGTCTGTTTCAGGGCAATCTAATGTATTCAGTTTAAGAATATGTTGATTCTTTTATCAATACTAAACTCTTTTAATACCTTTGACTTAGAGTTCATTTTAATATCTGGTTGAGTAAATCTTTCTGCAATGTCTTTTTAAATTTTACTTCTTAAAAATGTTCCTAGCTATTATGAAAATCAACTGTTTATTTTCTCAGAATAATACTAGAATATAATTTTAATTTGTTTTTTACTATGATATTTTGATTCCCATTACTTCTGAAACTATGAACTAATTTTATAAAAATTGATATATTTACAATATTTAATATTCTTATACAAGAAATAATTAAAAATATCTATTGTTTCAAGTTATTATCATATTTCCCAAAGAATCTTTTACATATCATTTTTATTTCTCTTTATTTAGGTTTAATGAATTTTCTAGGGGTTTTCCTAGACATTCATGTCCTCTGTTTCTATTATGAATGTAATTTTCTGCACGAATAATCACATACTCATTTTATCTCCTAATTGATTGTTGCCTGAGCCCTAACATTTTAAACTAAGAAAATGCTAACATTCTGTTTGATTTCATTTTATTATCCTTTATTTGTTTTTGCTGTATATTCCAGGTAGATCATTAGATCATTTTGTATTTTTAACATTTGTTTTGCCAGTTCTATGATTCAGAGCTTAGCAGTTCATGGTTGTTACTTCTTTGTGGTGAAAATGAATGGTATCTTGACTTAGCAAAGAAAACTTAGGTCATAACCTTTTTCTCTCAGAAGTCTATAGACATTGCTTCACTTTCTTCCAGTGCTCAATATTGCAGAGCAGAAGCCTGATGTCAGACTGGTTTTATTCCTTTGTAAGTTTCCTGATTTTTCCACTGAGCTGTACGTAGAATATTTTTTGTACATGTAATTCAAACATATCACCAGGATAAATCTAAATGTTTTTCTGTTTTCATTAGCTTTAACTGAAATACAGCAGACAGCTGATAAGCAGACTCTTTTTCAACTCAGGAAAATTTTCTCCTATTGTGCTTTTAGTTATTATTTCAACTTCATTTACTTTGGTTTCTTCCTCAGGGAAGAAATTGTAAATTACCTGCAAGTAAAATCTTTACTATCCTTCTCCTATCCCTCATCTTCTTTCATCATTTCCATCCCTTTGTTCTTGTCCTGTGTAACTAGGGGGAAAAAACACACACTTAGACAATTCAGGGTCTGAAAAAAAGTAAGAGATTAGTAAATAACTATATAATTATTATTATATTCACCAGCCCTCTTTTACATAACCTTCATTCAGTGAATGAAGTGGAACTTTTGAATTTATAAAGCATTTTACAGACATGATTTAATTTTGCCCTTATAGCAACATTTTGAAATGATAATATTCCTATTATTCCTAATAATATTCCTAATATTCCTATTTTACAGATGGAGAAACTGATGCTCAGAAAGTTTAGGTAATCCATTTAAGATTGCATAACTTGGTAGTAGTGGATATAAGAACAGGGATCTCATTCTGAGGAGTTTCCAAGTCATTCCTCCTTCCTCTCTTGGGCAACATTGATCTCTGGTTGTTATAAAACTCTGTAAAGAAAGCTTTAACTATGGAATTTCTGCTTGAGGGATTTGTGCTCTCAGGAAGAAACAAATCATTATTTGTCACTTTTTTCTTTGTTTGAACAGACATAATCGCTTTTTTTTCAAATAGATATTCTAATCACTTGAGCCCCTTTAAGCAATATGAAGCAATTGTAATCACAGATGTCCTTGATCCTTTCTGCCAGTTCTCTTTTCCAAAAATAGAAGCCTTGTTCAGGATTCCTCATGAAATAGTACAGTTGAGCCTTTGTGTTTTTAAAGCCTCATTATTTAAAAATAGCTTTATCTGCAAATTGTAATACCCCAAAAAAGAAAAGAAAAAGGAAAAGGAAAACCTCATCACAATTTTTGACATATCTCATACTTTTATAAAAACTTTCCTCACATACTAAATGGCAGTTGAATATTTAACTCTGAGATTCAGGATTTCACATTTGATGGTATAAACATTATTATACTTTTAGGATATAGAATAGTAGATCATTTATTAGGGATTTAGTATTGAATTTATGAAATATTATGATTATTGCATGATGAATTTATTTATAAAATCTATCTATATCTCAGGTGCATTTAGGCTTATGTTGCTATGCTGTAGTGTGCTATTGGTTATGCTTCCTATCCTATGCTCCCTGGGCCTTCTTGAAAAAGACAGATACACACATACATATACAAGAAAACATGGTCTTTTTTTTTTTTTTTGAGATAGAGTCTCACTATGTTGCCCTTGGTAGAGTGCAGTAGCATCACAGCTCACAGCAATCTCAAACTCCTGGGCTTAAACAATTCTCTTGCCTCAGCCTCCTGAGTGTCTGGGACTACAGGTTGCCCACCACAATGCCCAGCTATTTTTTTTTTTGTTGCACTTGTCATTGTTGTTTAGTAGGACAGGGCTGGGTTTGAACCCGCCAGCTTCAGTGTATACGGCTGGTGCTGTAACCACTGTGCTATGGGCACCAAGCCAGAAATCATGGTCTCTTAACATCCTAGAGTAACTGAGACATCACAAAGACTCATCTTATTTGGGAGAGTTTGTTATCCTTAAAGCCAGAATACCTTTTGGAAAGCACACTCTGAAATACCTTGCTCCTCAGGGAGTACGTGGTAATATCTTTTACCATGGTGAACAATAGGAGCAGAGTTTTATTCTGTGCTCCTTCCAGCCTAAACATTCAGGATAGTAACTCCCTGGTACAGACTTAAAGGGAGAGGTGAGAATTTTTCTAACTCTTGTACCTTTCCATTAATTCCAATCCCAGCTTACTTTTCTTCTTGTTAATTTGCATTCTCTAAAGTATTTGACTATCAGTAAAAATACTCAATACATAACCCCATACCTCACATAAAAAATCTTAGAATTTGTATGGAACTAAAAAATAACCCAAAGAACAAAAGCAATCTTGAGCAAAGAGAACAAAGCTTGAGGTATCACACTACTTAACTTCAAAATATGATGCAAACCAATATTAACCAAAAACAGCATGACATTGACATTGAAAACAGACCCAGAGATAATTGGAAAAGAACAGAGAATCCAGAAATAAATTCATGCATTCACAGAAAACTGATTTTTGACAAAGGTTCCAAAAACACATATTGGGGAAAAACAGTCCCTTCAATCAATGATGCTTAGAAAATTAGGTATCCACATGTAGAAGAAATGATGCCTACCTCTCACCACTTATAAAAATCAACTCAAAATGGATTAAAAACTTAAACATAAGATGCAAAACTATAAAACTGGACAAAAACATAGGAGAAAAGTTTCAGAACATTGGTTTAGTCAAGGAATTTTGGATATGACTTACCAAGCAGAGATAACAGGGCAGGGTGCTATGGCTTATGCCTATTCCAGCACTCTGGGAGGCCAAGGCAGGAGGATTGCTTGAGTTCAGGAGTTTGAGACCAGCCTTAGGAAGAGTGAAACCCAATCTGAACTAAAAACAGAAAATCTATCGATGTTGTGGCGGTACCTGTAGTCTCAGCTACTCGGGAGGCTGAGGCAAGAGGACCACTTGAGCCCAGGTGCTTGAGGTTGCTGTGAGGTATGGTGCCACTCTACCCAGGGCAATAGAGTGAGATTGTCTAAAAAAATGCAAAGATAGCAAAAACAATAAGTGGGACTATATCAGATTACAAAGCTTCTGCAAAGCAAAAAAAAAAACAAACAAAAAAAAACCACAAAAAAAAACAAGAACAGAATGAAGAGACAACCAAAACAATAGGAGAGAATAATTACAAACTATGCATCTGAGAAGGGGTTAGTAATGCACAATCTGTAAGGAACACAGACAATGTAACAGGAAAAGAATAATAATCTGGGTTGGTGCCTGTGGCTCAAAGGAGTAGGGTGCCGGCCCATATACTGGAGGAGGTGGGTTCAAACCCGGCCCTGGCCAAAAACTGCAACAAAAAGAAAAAGGAATAATTTGATTAAAAATTGGGAAAGATCTGTAGACATTTTTCAGAAGAAGACATACAAAGGACAACAGGTACATGAAAAAAAAGTTTAATAACACTAATCATCAGTGAAATACAAATCAAAACCACAATGTGATATCATTTCACTCCAATTAGAATGACTATTTTTTATTTCAAATAATATGAGGGTACAAAGTTTTAGATTAGAATGGCTATTATGAGAAAGAAAAAAACTCAGATGCTGGCAAAGACATGGAGAAATGGGAAATCTTATGTCCTATGGGCAGAAATGTACATTAGTAAGGCTATTGTAGACAACAGTATGGAAGTTCCTCATAAAATTAAAAATAAAACTATCATACCATCCAACAAGCCCATGACTGGGTGCACATCCAAAGAAAAGGAAATCAGTGTGTTGCAGGGATATGTGCATTCCCATGTTTATTATAACACTATCCACAATACCCAAGACATTCATCACACATGAATGTAGAAAGAAAACATGGCATATATAAAAAATTGAATACTATTCATCCTCATACAAAAAGAAAATCCTAGTATGTGCTACAATATGGATAAACCTAGAGAACATCTTAAGTGAAATAAGCCAAGCACATAAAGAAAAACACTGCATAATCTCACTCATATGTGGGATCTTTAAAATGTTGATGGTAATGGAGAGTAGAATAGTGGTTACTAGAGGCTGGAGAGAGTAGTGAAGAGGGGACAGGGAGAAGTTGGTCAATGGGGACAAATTCCACTTAGATGTGAGGAACAAGGTCTGGTGCTCTATTGCATAGAAAGTGACTATAGGCAACAAAAATATGTATACTTCAAAATAACTAGAAGAGAGGATTTTGAATGCAGTCATTACAAAGAAATGTTTGAGGTTGAGGTGAGGCACACAATGAATGCATGTATCAAAGCATCACACTGTAACCCACTAATATCATTTATGTACAATTATTATGATTTGAATAAAAACTTAAATAAATAACATGTATATATATATGTGAATATATATATTTTTCAAACAAATATTTTGAATGCACATAACGTGCCAGACTCTAGGCTCAAGTTATCTTAGAATAAGAGACCTATACTTTGTAAGCTTCACTGTTTTATGTTTTTTGTGTTTTCTCTCATTCATTGTCTGCTAGATTTTGGCTTATTTTCAGCAAAGTTTTCTTAAAAACTCTAGCATGTATCAGTTCATAGAAGCCTCTTAGATTTATTTATTCAAAGGGCAACCAGTACCTGTGGGAGGACAGGCATGTTGGTAGCAACAAACGTTCATGTAAGCAGACTTCAAGTAGATAGGAACCTTCATTGGAGCAAATTAGAATTGCTTGACTGTCTTACACTATCTTTTCTCATCAGTGACCTCGGTGTTCTTCATATCTTGAGGGGCTTTGTGCTTAGCTTGAACTCAGAAGATCATTCCTCTTTATGTAGAAAGTTGTCCTCCCAATATCCTTAATGTTTTTGACATTGTTTTGCAGAATACGTATCAAACAGTACTTGAATCTGATAAGTCATTTAGTACATGCAGATTTCAGATGACACTTTGACATTTAGACCATTTTTTCCTGTAGTAATATAATTAATAAGTCACTAAGCTTGAAAATGATCTCTATATAGAGATAAAATAGTTAAATTCATCAGATGTATCCTGGACACCATAAATTATTTATTACCAAACCTGGCTCTAAGAAATAATGGACCCCAGACAGAAAACTCATTTGAAAGGACACCTAAGCCCAAATCAACCATCTTAATTTAACATATGTTGCCTAACAAAGTGTTTATAATACAAATTTCCAGATCTCCCAAATGAGTAGTTTTAAATAAATAGTGAAGAATAAAAGGAAGCGCAGGTGCTGAACTACTCCATGAATTCCTAACTCATTAAAGTCTGTAAGATTTTTAGATTCGTTCTCCCCTACCCCTGAATTTCTGCCCTTAATACAGTGGTGAAAAAGAACAATATATGTTTTTTCAAATAAATCTGTTAATGTTTTTAAATAGTAACAACAAAAGAGAAAAAGAAATCAGTTGCCTTTAGCCAAAATGATGTCAGAGCTCTTTGGTAAACGTATCAAATGTATGGCAAGCTATCTTGGAACAATATTTATTTTATTTGTTGATTATTTATATTGCTTTTTCTTCTTCTATTCACCATTTTTTTGTATCTCCAATATTTAATTCTCCTGTTTATTGTTGAAACCTAGGAAACCAAGAGATCTCTTCTGTAGTTAAAATAATCAGCCTAGTTATAGTACCCCTGAGGCCCTGAAGGTCATTAGCTATGCTAATCCCTTTGTTCAGTTACTCTCCTTTCTTTCCAGGCTTACAGAAATAGCACAAACACAAAAGATAATGATAATATAAAAACAAGCACAGACACCAAATAAGTGGGAATGACCCTCCCAGGGTAGCTAAGCTAACACATTTTTGCAACTGCCTAACCATCTGAAACATGCTTTTATTCCCTGTATGTACTGATAACATTTGCAAAAGCTATAAAGTTGAAACAGAAAAGATAATTGTAAATTAAATTAAATGAACTTGTTTATTGATTAAAAATCACACAGCAAAACATCTTATCTAAATGTCTGCTGCGCCTACTATAAGTCTAATCCTTCCAGTCAATGGTCTCCAAAGTACACACATTCTATCAGTCCTTTAACCCTTGCACGAGTAAACTCCAATGACAATAGTGGCATTTCACATAAATTTGTGTAATTCTTGATTAATTTATATCTCCTCCACTATACAGTAAAATACATATGAGAAGGACCACATCAGTTTTATTCACTGCGGTATCCCTCTGCCAAGAACATTATCTGGCTTACAGTAAGTTTTCCATTAATGTGAAGGAAAAATACTCCTAAAAAAGTGAGAAGTTAGGAGACTATGATCGAAAGTCAGTTACTAGAAATGTGGAAGTAGCAAATTCTTTTATTTTCATTTTATTTTTTTATTTGTATTATTTTTTTTATTAAATGATAGCTATGTACATTAATGCAAACATGGGGTACAGTGTAGTGTTTTCATATACAATTTGAAATATTTTCATCAAACTGGTTAATATAGACTTTGTGTCATTTACTTAGTTATTGTGTT
>NW_003852451.1:11776767-11829015 GCF_000181295.1 Otolemur garnettii
AGTTTCATAGTTCTCTTTATAGAGATCTTTCACGTCCTTTGTTAGGTAAACTCCCAAATATTTCATCTTCTTTGGCACCACTGTAAACGGAATAGTGTTCTTGACTATTTTTTCACCTTGACTATTGTTGGTATATATAAAGGCTACCAAATTATGAGTGTTGATTTTGTAATCTGAGATGCTGCTGTATTACTTGATTACTTCTAAAAGGTTTTTAGTAGAATCCCTGGTGTTTTCCAGGTATACAATCATGTCATCTGCGAAGAGTGAAAGTTTAATCTCTTCTGATCCTATATGGATACCCTTGATTGCCTTTTCTTCCCTAATTGTGATGGCTAAAACTTCCATTACAATGTTAAAGAGCAATGGAAACAATGGGCCACCTTGCCCGGTTCCTGATCTGAGTGGAAATGATTTCCATTATTTAAGTCTATTCAATACGATATTGGCTGTGGGTTTACTGTAGATGGCCTCTATCAATTTGAGAAATGTCCCTTCTATGCCAATTTTCTTAAGTTTTCTGATCATGAAGGGATGCTGGATATTTTCAAAAGGTTTTTCTGCATCAATTGAGAGAATCATATGGTCTTTGTTTTTTTACTTTGTTTATGTGATAAATTATGTTTATAGATTTACATATGTTGAACCATCCTTGAGATCCTGGGATAAAACCCACTTGGTCGTGGTGTATAATTTGTTTGATGTGTTGCTGGATTCTGTTTGTTAGGATCTTGTTGAATATTTTCACATCAATATTCATTAGTGATATTGGTATGTAATTTTCTTTTGGAAGTAGCAAATTCTAAATGGAGGTTTATGGTGGAGAGAATAATGTCCTGCCCAGATGTCCATGTCTTAATCCTGGGAACCTGTGAATAAGTGACTTCACATGACAAAAGGGACAGAGAAGGTGGAATTAAATTTATCTAGATGAGCCTAATTTAATCATAAAGGGAAAAGAGAGAGGAAGAAGTCAGAGTGATTCAGGGTGAGGAGGAGTCAAACTCTGCATTCTGTCTTTAATGATAAAGAAAGGAACAATGAGCCAAGGAACACAGGCAGCCTCTAGAACTTGGAAAAAGGAAAGGAGTAGATTATCCCATAGTGCCCTCAGTATAAGTACAGCCCTGCTGACACCTTAGCATTCCCACAGTGATAACTGTATCACACTTCTAATGTATGCAACTATAAAATAATAAATTTGTGTCCTTTAAACTGCTAAGTTTGTCATAATTTGTTGCAACATCACTAAGAAACTAGTACAGGACCCATTTATTTATTTATTTATTTTTGTATTACTGAGAACTACCAGATCTCAATATTTTTATTCTTTTTTTTTTCAGGACCCATTTATAATGTTCTTTTCTGTGTGTTACTAGAGACATTTTGTTATTGATGCATCTTTGAAGTGATAGTTTGTTTAAAGAGGTAGTTTTTTTTTTTGTCTGAAGGGAATAATAGTTATAATAAGTAAGAATAATAATAATAGCTAACAAGTAAAGAATACCAATTACTATATAGTAGGGTTTTATAAATATTAAATGTGATATTATATCTAAAGTGCTAAACACATAGGGGCTTAAGAAGGTACCACCACTGCACCAGGAAAAGAGCCCCCCACAGTGAATTTAATAATTTAGAAGCGTCCTAGATAGTATAATCACAGAGACAAAGAAATTAGTTTATTTTTTAGAAAAACATGTGCACCTCTATCATCATGCTCAGTGCTGGCATGGTGGCATCCATGACACTAAACCTCTGTTTCCATCACTAACACTGTTCAATCCCCACATATCTGTCCCCAAACAGAAGAAATCTGTATGAAAATACAATTGTGCCATTGCTGACATTAGAGAAGGACACTATTTTTGCCCTACAGGGAGTATGCAAGTTGTAGAAGTGCTTAGGTAACAGAAAAGACAAATTAACCCATTTTTCTTCTCTAATAGCATGAATGCAGAGGATTGTTTCATATTGTTTCCCAGTAGTGCCAAGCTTTGATTTTCTTCTTTTCTTTTCCTTTCTTTCTTTCTTTTTTTGAATGGGTCATGGTTCTAGAAATATACACAAATTAGCATGTTCTTAACAGTTACATAGCAACTGAAAAACATTTTTCAATATTAAATGATTCATGTTTTCATAACTTTTTATTTACATAGATTAAGAGCTAAATATATGAAATGTTACATCATTTCTTTATATGAGCAAGTATAGGAACACTGCAGATGGCAGCCCTTGTAGCTCAGTGGGTAGGGCACCACCCACATACATGCAGGCTGGAGGGTTCGAACCCAGCCCAGACCAGCTAGAACAACGTCAACTGCAACAACAATAACCAAAAGTAGCTGGGCGCCTGTAGTTGTGATGGGTGCCTGTAGTCCCAGCTACTTGGGAGGCTGAGGCAAGAGAATTGCTTACACCCAAGAGTTGGAGGTTGCTGTGAGCTATGGTGCCACAGCACTCTACCCAGGGCAGACAGCTTGAGATTCTGTCTTAAAATAAAAAGAAAAAAAAAAGAACATTGACGAATAGAATGTTTTTTTTATTAAATCATAACTGTGTACATTAATGCATATATGAGGTACAATGTGCTGATTTTATATAGAATTTGGAATGCTTACATCAAACTGGTTAACATAGCCTTCACTTGGCTTAATTATTTGTTGTGTTAAGACATTTATACTCTACTCTTAATAGATTTGACATGTACCCTTGCATTATACACAATAGGTGAGGTTGCTAATTACTCTCCCTCCACTTGGTCTCCCCCCTCCCCTCCTCTCACACTCCTTTTCCATCCTTCATTCTGGGCTACGGTTGTATTTTATCATTTGTACGAAAGTGTGGATGATTACATATTGGTTTCATAATAGTACTGAGTACATTCGATACTTTTTCTTCCATTCTTGAGATACTTTACTAAGAAGAATATGTTACAGCTCCTATACAACTATTTAATAACTACTTATATTAAAAATAAGATTAAAAATTTCCCCCAAAGAATATGCTTTGTTTATATAACTTTGCTTTCAAAATTTTATATTTATTAATTATAATTTATAATTTTAAGCTTAATATATTATTTTGAATATTTAAAAGAATGTAAATTTTCTAAACATGTTAACTTTTTTTTATTTATTTTATTTATTTTCTCTTTTTGTTTTTGTTTTTTGAGACACAGTCTCATGTTCTCCTGGTAAAGTGCTGGGGCATCATAGCTCACAGCAACCTTAAACTCCTGGGCTCAAGTGATCCTCTTGCCTCAGCCTTCCAAGTAGCTGGGACTGCAGGTGCCAGCCATAACACCTGGCTAATTTTTAGAGACATGGTCTCCCTCTTGCTCAGGCTGGTCTTGAACTTGTGAGCTCAAGTGATCCACCCTTCTTGGCCTCCCAGGGAGCTTAAATTACCGGCCTGAGCCACTGCACCTGGCTATTTTTTACTTATTTTAAAATGTAATTTACATTATTATAAAAATACTATACAATTATACACATTTTTATTCTAGTTACTTTGCTAATTCTTTATATCACTACTGTCAATGAATATAAGTTATATAAAAATCTTGAATATAAGGCATAATTCAAGATTTTTTTGAAATACGGTGAGATAAAGAAATCTCTTCAAATAAATACATAATGCTTTGAAAATTAAGCGTATATTTATTTATTCATTCAAACATTACCAGTCAAGAGAAAATTTATTTCCATATAAGAAGTAGTATTTTTAGTTGTCTTTGATATTTTGGCAAGTTTTAATGATATAAAAACCGTAGCTTTATACATTTTTATGTAGTTATTATGGAGCAATAGCAGTAAAGATGAGATGATACAAAATATTTTATAAACATTTAATAGATTGATTTATAATTTTAAAACATTTATAAATATTGGTCTCTACTTTTTTTGGCTCCAAGGTCCTACAAGTAGCAGACCTAATTATTATTAAACCCATTTTACAGATGAGAAAACTAGCACTTAGGCAAAGAAACATTTTGCCCTGTCAATGGCATGCCACTAAATAGGTTCTCTGAAATGAATGAATGAGTAGTTTTGAAAAACTCTAATTTGTAGCATTTGATGATTTTAATGTAGGTATATGACAGAAAATAAAGGTCAAAGGGACCTGAGTGCAGCCATTTTGACTGATAGCAGACCCCAACAACACTGAACAAGGAAGTTGTCAGCAAGTCACTGGCCCTCGACCCTCTGAAAAATGAATGTATTACTGAACCAGATGCCTTGCAAACTATTTGTGCTTACCTTTCTGTGACAGCAGTTTATGATTAACCTTTATAACCTGACCACAAGACAATGCTGGTCACCTATGGTTGTTTCCGGGGTGGGGGGGAGTTGAACATTTAAAAATGTTACCATTGTCCAATATGGGGTTCCACTCCTGTGTGAGAGAGGACCCTACTGGTCTCTGAAGTAGGATCTATTGTTTGTCTGTATCTCAGTAAACTTACCCATTGTTAGTTGGCTTGCACTTGAATTCTTTCCTATGCAAAGCCAAGAACCCACCTGGGTTTTCTCTTTTCATTAGGACAACACATGCATCAATTTTTATGATATAGATAGTCTCAACATGGTTGATTTCAAGCTGTCAATGTTTCTTCAACCAGTTTTATAAAGATCCTGAAAACTGATTAGGCTTTCATAAGTTGGTACAAAGGTAGATGCAGCACAAACACTGCCAAGTCACCTGGTTAGCAGGTGATTGGAGCAAACATCTGATTCTGAACCATCCTTGCACCACAGGGCGCTTTTTGCAGTCATAAACATATGCCTCTCCTGTCTCAGTTCCATGGGATTCTATCTACTAATTGAGAGGTTAGCTCACTGACCTCATTGCCCTGAAATCTCTTCACTTTTACATACCTACCCACTTTGAGTTTGAAGAAAACTATACACAAAAATATGCAGTTGTATTTCACTTACTGACAGAGAACACATTTGGAGAAATATGTCATTAGGTGATTTTATCATTGTGAAAACACCATGGAGTGTACCTTACCTACACAGTCCTAGATGATGTAGCCTAGTCTACACCTAAGTTACATGGTATCACTAATTGTTCCTAAGTTATAAACCGATACAGCATGTTACTACACTGAATACTATTGGTAATTGCAACAAATGATAATAATTTGCATATCTAAACATAGAAAAAGTACAGTAAACTATGTATAATATAAAAGATAGAAAATTATATACCTGTATATGGTACTTATCATTAATGGAATTTGCAAAACTGAAAATTTCTCTTGGTGAGTCAGTGAATGGTGAATGAATGTGAAGGCCTAGGAAATTACTGTGCACTACTATAGAATTTATGAACACTGCACACTCAAGCTATGCTAAATTTGTGAAAATATTTTTCTTTATTCAGTAATAAGTCAGCTACCTGTAACTTTTTTACTTTAGAAACTAAAATTTTTTTTTTACTATTTTTGTAATAACGCAAACATATTGTACAAAAATTTTTTTCTTTATCCCCAATTCTATGAGTTTTTTCTACTTAAATTGTTTTGATAATCTTATGGAACCACCATCTTATTTGGTTTCTCCTTGACGAAAGAAGTTGTTATGATGCACATGACTGTATTTGGTTGTGAAATTTCACACTTAGTTCTGAAATGGTTCCATGCACAGTTAATTGAGCCTTTTACATAAGCATCTTTTTAATACTGCAATGCCTTACCCATTAGTGGTTAAGTGCTTTGCCTACAATTATTGTGGAAAATCTCTTTAAAACAAAACCTTCAAATGGGATAAATCTGTATTGGGAGAGTCTAAGGAGAAGAACTACTACATTTTGCTTTCAAATCCATTCTTCTGAGGAATAAAAATACGTACAGGTTATATAGGAAAAGGATTAACATCTATGCCAAAACTACTGTTAGTTCACCAATGGGAAGCTCATTGTCTGGGTTCCAGCAGGACCCTGTTTGGGACAAGGCTTCTTTTGTCCTGCTAATCTTTCTGGAATTTGAAAAATAATCAACGTGATAAAGTACAACTTAAATGCCAAGTGGGTTGATGTTGAGACAGAGTAAAAATGTCTTAACCACTGTCTTTTTAAAGTAGCAATTTTTAGTTGTTAGGGAAATATTTTTGGATGAATTTTGTTTCATTGATCTATTTTTTTCTTTCTTGCTGACCTGCTAGAAAGAAACTGATAAAGAAAAGATGAGGAATAGCCCTGCTTATCAACTGGAAAAAGTCAAGTGACTTAGCTCTCTGACAAGCAGATGCATGGAAACACAATGCACATTCTACAGTACCCTGAAAAGGCTATTAGGAATCAAGCATCTACTAGAATCCCATTACTGTACACAAAAGAATGCTGAGACCCAGAGCAAATGGAGAGTCTCAGGGACAGGTCCTGCTGGACTCTGGAGGCCTGATGTGTGTCATGGAATTGAGGCTACTCTGAGAGTGTGTTCAGGACCACAGTCAAGCTGAATACCAGGCAGGCTGTCCAAAAATAGAGTGAGTCTGGAAGTGCTAGGCTAAGAGGTAATAAGAAAATGAGATTCCAATTGGGAATATCTATATCTATTTTTTACTCAGAGTTCAGGGTAATATCCGAGTCACTGGAGCTTTTTAATATGGCTGATGTAGCCAAGGTCATGCAGTCAATTATTTCAGCTAAGAAGTTGCTTTCTCTTAGAACTGGTTGTTGTGGAAAGAGTGACTCAAGAATAAATGGATCTGGGTTCAAATCTCACCTATTCCACTGTCCAGGTGTATAATTTAGGGCCCCTTGCTACCTACCTGGGGCCAGAGGATAAAAATATGCATTTTTAACAACTACTTCAGGTGATTGTTTCAAAAGACAAATTTTTGAAACATAAGTATAGTATCTTGCTATTCAAATTATAGTTCAGGCATTCAGTATCTGCATGATACTAAAGTTGCAGTTGTTAATCTCGGAGAGGGAAATATGGCTGTTTAGAGACATTATTTTCCAGAGTATCCCAGAGAGAAGGTGAGGTTTCAGATAAAAGAAAGGAGAGAGTGGGCACAGCTCAGGTAGAATTCAGAGGAAGAAGTTTTAGAGCTTGCCAGGACTTTGTGGAGGATTACAAAGCAGAACAGGAAAAGGAAAAAGAAGAAAAGATATTAGTGAAGATCAAACCCAGAAAGGCTTGGAGCCCAGTGAGGTAGTTAAGGGGTGTTAGGTTTCTCCTTCCCACATGTCTTTGGGAATCAGTGATCTACTGAGTTTGGAAGCTTTTCCACTCTTTTGAGCCTAAGTACTGCTACAACCACTGAATTGTGTAGAGACTATCATGATCCTAGGGATTGAATATTCTGTGCAAGTTTCCTCCTAGGTAGAGGGACTAGAGGGACCTGTGACTCAGATCTCTTCCGTACATGCTCATTTTCTACATGTCCCCTCCCCAAGCCCAGCAGCTGGGAGGGCAGATTGAGAGTTTCAGGTATAGCTGCCTCTCATTAGCTTGAGTGTCCTCCAATCTGAGGTTTCCACAGAGAGTAAGACCCATGTATTTCCCATTGAGGAACTGCAGTGGAACTCACTCTGATAGTTGGTGAATTTCAGACAGCCCCTTCCACATGAGAAGTCTTTTCCATTTGAAGAGGCTGCTTATATCCAACTCCCAGGTGATTTTTCCAGGGGCCTCAGAAACAACCTCTGAGCATTGCTGATACTTTTCAGAAACATCCAGGCTTGTCCAGCCTAACACTATCCAGCCTCACTCCCCAACAACATCTGGTATGGTGGAGAGCAAGCAAACCCCAGTGAGCGATAGGGCTCCTCCCACAGCCTGGGGTATTCAAATGTTCCTCATAGAGGGCTAAAATGTACATCTCTGAATTTGGCTCTTTTCTGTAAGCATCAATCATTGACAGGGAGAAGAACTCTATAGCTTGTTACAGGATCTACAGACTCAGTCAAACAGAGAGCAAGTTGTTTCTTACAAGCACCACCCACTAACTCAGTGATTAATCTGGGGTGCCAATACAATTTACACTGGTGGAAACAGGTGAAGACAACACAATAGAAGCAACCCCAGGGGGTACTTCTTTATAGGAGAGGAATAAAAATCATAGGCAGCTCAAGCTGCAAGGGGTATCCCTCTTCCACTGTAGATCTCTGAGCTGATTGGGGAGCTGCTGAGAGTCTGTGCATAGACATCACACCAGAAAGCAGGTGTAAGAGAGATCCAGTGACTTCCAATCCTGGGTCCTCCACAACAGATGGCATCCTTACCTCCATGGTACATGGAGCCAAGCCACCCAGTACCCAGCCATTCAGCAGCAGCCTTTGCATCACTCCTGCTAGCCTGGGTAGGAAGCAGACAATACAGAAGCTC
This sequence comes from Otolemur garnettii, assembly GCF_000181295.1. Classification (NCBI taxonomy): domain Eukaryota; kingdom Metazoa; phylum Chordata; class Mammalia; order Primates; family Galagidae; genus Otolemur; species Otolemur garnettii. Next base: position 11,785,112 of record NW_003852451.1, read on the forward strand.
CCTTGTGTTGTGTTGTGACCTGAGACTGAGGGCTGAGTATGCCTCCTCTCCTGCATGAGATCTGATTAGATGAGAAGCCTCAGACACCATGGGCACCATCTGGGAAGCCTTGGGTGACAGCCTCAGTGAGTCTTAGGTGTAGGAGGAAAGGCTTGGCTAACCAGTAGCTCTGATCTGCCTATTTAATCCCTGGGCCACTGAGACTGGACATTAGCAGTCTCCATGCTGGTAGAACAGCACTCCATATGTGTGGCTCAGGCTCTATAATCCCTAGAACCAGCTTTGAAGGTCTTATTGTGCCTGTGCCCAAGGCTATGACCATGTATATCCAGGGATCCTACTGTACCTGCAACCACTACCTTGAGGTTCCAAAGTTGAACCTAGACCTTAAGTTCCCACCATTGATTTTGGTTTGGTGGAACTTCTACAAGGGCCAAAGCCTCACTCGGGATCCCCAAGCCATGAGTAGCCATTACTCATGGACCTGGTTCAAGCAAATGCTGAACCATGGTTTTAAGCAAATGGTCTTTCACAACTATAGCCTAAGTAAACTTACCTGGCTACTAGTAATACCACCACAGGATTATCCTGATTAAAGACATTTCTCACAATAGCAACCACCAAGAAGAGATCTCAAAAATCCCCCAATGTAAACTTCCAACAATGAGCTGCGGAACATCCTGCCATACCACACGAAGATTATTTAGCACTTGCTTGAACTGGGACAATCACAGGGGAATGGATTAAAACAGAGCAGCTATATTACAGGCTCTCAGTGTACCTAGCCCTCCCCTGATGGGTCAATATTCTTGAGTAGAACACAAAAGCTCCGTCTAGAGACCTCCCCTTATTCTAACTGAATAGGAGAGTTCCCAGAAGAACAGAGCATGTGCCCTGCAACCCTATTAATCCAGATATGAGAGAAGAGGAGCCAGATGAGAAAAAAAACATAAGTAGAACCCTGGCAACATGGAAAAAAATCATTTGATAACTCCCAGAGAAAACAATGGAGCTACACCTGTGAACTCCACCAACAGGGAAATTGCCAAAATGACAGAAATGTAATTCAGAATATGGCTGGCAATTAAGATGAATGTAATTGAAGAGAAACTTTAAAACCAAGAAAAAGAATCCAAGAAAATATTTCAGGAAATCAATGAAAAACTTGTAAAGAGGTAGACAATTTAAGGAAGGATGTACTAGAACTTTAAGAAATGAAGAAGTCATTTAGGAAAATTTTGAAACACAGGAGAAAGGTTAAATAATAGTCTAAACCAAGGAAAATAAATAATCTCAGAACTTGAAGACAAGGCTCTCAAGATAACCCAGTCATGCAAAGAGGCAGAGATGAGTATAAAAAAGTCAGAACTATCACTGAGAGGGGGGATTATGTGAAGCAAATTAACATTTGAATTATAGGTATCCATGAGGTAGATGAAGAAAGTTAAAAGCATGAAAATCCTCAAATCCTAATGAGGGAGTTATTACAGAAAACTTCTCTGTTATTGCCAGAGAGTCAGTCAAATTCAAGATGGACATCAAACATGAGAAAAATTCATATCAAATAGGATATCTCCAGGACACATAGTAATCACTCTTTTCAAATTAAAAATGAAGGAGAAACTTCTGTAAGCAGCAAGATGAAGGTATAAACAAACTATAAAGGAAAGCCTGTCAAGTTAACCACAGACTACATAATAAAAACCTTCCAAGACAGAAGGGAATTGGGCCCCATATTCAATCATCTTAAACAGAACTACCAGACTAGCATGTTGTATCCTGCAAAACTAAGTTTTCACAACTGATGGAGAAATTAATTCTTTTCCAGCGAAGCAAACACTATAGAAGTTTGCCGTGATCAGACCTGCCTTACAGGAAATACTCAGAACAGCATTGCCTGTGAATGAGCATAACATCTACCCACAAATATAAATTCATCCCCCAAATGGTGAACCCTCAACTTTTATAAAGAAAGCAAAAACAAAAGAGAGAAAATGATGCTTAAGGTACTACACAACAGATGAAAAGAACAGCAGGCTGAATACCAGTTCTATTGCTTAACGTTAATGGTCTGAATGCTCCATAAAACACATAGCCTAGCTCAATGAATGAAAACACACACACACAAAAACAACAATAACCCAAACATCTGCCCCCTCCATGTAGCACATCGAAACAGGGATGCACACAGATCTCAATGAGAAAGGATGGGAAAAAATATTACACATAAATGAAAACAAAAAAGCAAGTGTAGTCATTCTCAAATCAGATATAATTGAATTTAAAGGAACAAAGGTAAAGGAAAATAAACAGTGTCATTATATAATGGCAAAAGGAGCAATTAAACAGCAAGACATAACAATCCTAAATATATATGCAACAAACACAGGAATTTTAGGATATATATAAAGCAAATTTTACTAGAGCTAAGTAAACAGATGGCACCATTGTAATTGCTGGGGACTTCAACGCCCATGGTCAGAGCTTGACAAATCATCAAAGCAGAAAATAAATAAAGAAACAATAGTCTTAAACCAGCCTCTAACAGACATTTATAGAACATACTACCCATTAACTACTGACTATGTTTTTCTCACTAGCACATGAGACATTCTTCAGGATGTAGGGAACAAAACAGGTCTTAAGAAACTCAAAAAACCTGAAATCACACCATGTATCTTCTCAGACCACAGTGGAATATGGTCTGAGAAGAAATCTATTGCAAGAGACACACTCAAACATATACAATGTTATGGGAATTAAACAACCTGCTACTAAATGACTATTTAGTCAAGAATGAAATTAAAATGGAAACCAAAAGGTTATTTGAACTGAAAGACAAACAGGACACAAGTTCCCAACATCTATATGATACACAAAAAGCATTCCTCAGGGGAAAATTCATAGCCTTAAATGCCTACATCCAAAAGATAGAAAGATCACAAACTAACAACTTAAGGAATTAGAAAAGGAAGAAGCCAAATCTAGAGCTGGCAGAAGAAATTAAATAATGAAGGTCAGAGCAGAACTAAATGACATAGAAAACAAAAATAATACAAAGGATCAATGAAAAAAGGGATGATTCTTGAAGATATAAATAAAGTTAACAGACCTTTCTATAGATTAACAAGAAATAGAAGAGAAAGGACCCAAATAAGCTCAATCAGAAATCAAAAAAGGAGGTATTACAACTTTTACCACAGAAATAAAAAACATCATCCATAACGCATAAATACTATGAAAATCTCTATGCACATAAGCCAGAAAAAGTAGAGGAAATATACAAATTCCTGGAAATACACAACCTCCCAAGATACAATCAGGAAGAAATAGAACTCTTGAAAAGGCCATTATTGAGCAGTGAGATCAAAGCAGCAATAATAATAATAAAAACTCCCAAGAACAACAATGCTCCCTTGGGGGGCCAGATGGATTCACAGTTGAATTCTAGCAGACCTACAAAGAAGAGTTGGTACCCATTTTACAGAAATCATTCCACGATGTTCACAAGGAGGGAATATTATTCAACTCATTCTATGAAGCCTGTATCACCTTGCTACCAAAGCCCAGGAAGGACACAACAGAAAAAGGAAACTATAGACCAATATTCCTTAAGAATATAGATACAAAAATCCTCAATAAAATACTAGCAAATGTAAGAAAATTCAATAGCGTATCAAGAAATAATCCACCATGATCAAGTGAGCACCATCACCGTGATGAAACTATGGTCAATGTACATAAATTAATAAATGTAATTCACCACAGAAATAGAAGCAAAATAAGACAACATACCCATCTCAATATATGCCAGAAAAGCATTTGACAAGATTCATCTGTCTGTTATGATAAAAACCCTCAACAAACTTGTAATAGAAGACACATATGTCAAAATTTTAAAATCCATATATGACAAAGTCACTGCCAATATCAGGCTGAATGGGGAAAACTTGAAAGCATTTCCCCTAAGAACTAGAACAAGACAACGGTATCCACTGTCACTACTACTATTCAACATAGTAGAAATAGTCTTAGCCAGTGCAATCAGGCAAGAGAAAGAAAGGGTACCCAAACTAAGAAAGAGACGGGCAAACTATTGCTCTTTCCTGTTGACTTGATCTTATTCCTAAAAGTCCCCAAAGACTCCATCAAAAGACTCCTGGAATTGATAAATAAATTCAGCAAAATTTCAAGTTATAAAATCAATATACATAAATCTCTATATAGATATATACTGATAACAGTCAAACTAAGAATCTAATGGAAGACTCACCTTTCATAATAACTACAAAGAAAATAATATTTCTAGGAACATATTGAACCAAAGAGGTGCAAGAACTCTATAAGGAAAATTATGAAAAACTGAGAAAAAAATTGAAGATGGTTCATGGATTGGCAGAATCAAAATTATTAAAATGTCCATATAACACAAAGTGATTTACAGATTCAAAGCAGTCCTTGTCAAAATACCAACATTATTTGTGTGAGTGTGTAAGTATTTATATGTTGGTTTCGTATTAGTATTGAGTATATTGGATACATTTTTTTCCCATTCTTGAGACACTTTACTAAGAAAAATGTGTTTCAACTCCATCTAGGTATGCATAAAAGATGTAAAGTCTCCATCATTTTATGGATGAATAATATTCCATAGACAAAACACAAATATAGTCTACCAAGGGAGAGGGATAAGGAGGGAGAGGAGAGGAGAAGGAGGAGGACTACTGGGGGGAGGAGGGAGGGCATTTGGCGGGCTCTCACCTGATGTGCACAACGTGAGGGTATTCGGTACACCCCCCCCCCGGGTGAGGGGCTCTTCTGCAACTTGAACTTTACCTTGGAAGTGAGAACAATATAACCTAAAAATTTGTACCCTCATATTAATTTGAAATATAAAGGAAGAAAAAATGCCAATGTCATACTTCACAGATTGGGAAAAAATAATTCTATACTTCATTTGGGATCACAAAAAAAGCCAAAGCAATCTTAAGCAGAAAGAACAAATCTGGAAGCATCATACTACCAGACTTCAAAATTTTCTACAAGCTATAGTAACCCAAACAACATTGTATTTGTACAAGAGTAGAGATATAGACCAATGGAATACTATAGAGAACAGAGATATAAAAACCCCTATTGATGACCAAATGATTTTGATAAAGGGGACAGTAATGTATGGTGGGGAAAAGGAACTCATTTAATAAATGGTGCTGGGAGAATTGGATAGCCACATACAGAAGAATTAATCAGGACCCCTATCTCTTATCACTCACAAATATTAATTCAAGATGAATAAAAGAAATTAAACTTAAATATAAGGCATGAAATTGTAAGAATTCTAGAGGAAAATGTTAGAAAAATTTATGACTAAGACTCCATTGGCAATCACAGCAACAACAAAGACAAAGAAATTATATTTGATTAAACCATGAAGCTTCTGCACAGCTAAGGAAATAGATCAGCAGGGCAAATAGATAATGTACAGAATGGGAGAAAATGTTTGCAAGCTATACATTTGCTAAAAGACCAATGACCAGAATCTATAAAGAAATCAAGAAAATCAGCAAGTAAAAGCCAAACAATACCTTTACAATTGGACAAAAATATGAACAGAGCTTTTAAAAAGAAGACAGACAAATGGCCAATAAATGTATGAAAACAATGCTCAACGTCACTTATCAGAGAAATGCAAATCAAAAGCACAATGAGATGTCTCCTTACCCCTGATAAAATGGGTCTTATTAAAAAGTCCCCAAATAATAGATGCTATTCTGGATGCAGAGAGAAAGTAATGCTTATACGCTGTTGGTGGGACTGAAAATTAGTACAGCCTCTATGGAAAATGGTTTGGAGATCCTCAAGGAACTTAAAGTAGACCTACCATTCTATCCAGCAATATCACTGCTGGGTATCTACCTAAAGCAAAATAAGTCTTTCCGTCTAATAGACACTTGCCTTTGAATGTTTACTGCAGCACAATTCACAATTTCAAAGATGTAGAATCAACCCAGTGCCCATCACTTCATTAGTGCATTAATAAAATGTGGCATGTGTATACCATGTTATACTACTCAGCCATGAAAAAGGATGAATTAATGCCTTTTGTAGCAATTTTGAAGGAACTAGAGCTCATTCTCCTAAGTGAAGTATCTCAACAATGGAAAAACAAACACTAAAAGTACTCATTATTAATTTGGAATTAACTATTGAGCACACATGTGCAGAGAAAAAAGTAAAACTCGGTGGAAATCACATAGGGCAGAGGGGATAAGAGAGGAGGGGCAAAAATGTACCTAACGGGTACAATGAACACTGTGTGGGTGTTGGGAAGACCTATAGCTGTGACTCAAGCATTACTAAAGTGATCCATCTAACCAAACATATTTGTAGCCCCTTAGTATTTTGAAATAAATGAAAGAAATACATGATCTCAGGGTCATCCCCTAAGTTAGTATCTGTTTTTTAATGGGATCCTCAGGTAATTTCTGTACACTTTAACATTAGAGAAGCCCTGCTGTAATCTTCCACCATCACTGTGAAGTAGTTATCTGGTCTCTTCTTGGCCATCTATGAGAAATTACTTTTGGTAGTATACTCTTAAGGGTTAGAGGAGGGGACGAATATTGCTTTGCTTATGGTTGGTAACATTAATTTTTTTGCCCTATTTTTAAAATCTACACATTATCATTGAGGCCAAAAAGTATGTGTGAAATCTCAATGTGGAAGTATAATCACTCCTTAAAAGATTAAACTCACTAAATTTTTCTAAAATCTTCATTCACAAACAGTTTGGAATTTAACAATTCCATTTTCATACACCTGTAGAATTTACCAAATTCTCAGCAGGTCTTAAACATTTATTGATTTACAAATTGCTTTTCACTCTGTCTCCAATATTCGCCATGGTCCACATTCAACCTCTGGTACTGGCCTTTGCCCACAATGATCAACCTGTATTTAATGGAATAAGTATACCTTCTTGTAATACTAGCTTTGGAGTTATGCTTATTTAGTCTCCATCTCATTAGTATTATTTGATTGAGTTATTCTTTTGATGGCTCCTATTAGAGGATAATATACACAATGTTGAATTATAGTTAATAGGTACAGGTAGCATATACTTTATAGTTAACAAAATATTTCAGATATTTAATCTTATTTGATGATGAAGAGATATTTTCTCCTTAACACAGATAAGTAAACTAAAACTAATTTGAGCTCAAGAAACAATCCAAGGTCACACAGCAAGTAAACTATGATGTTAGGACCCAAATCTGGGTCTTCACATTCTAAATCTGATTTTCTTTCCACCAGGGCACAAGGCTTTCCTAAACGTTTGGATGATGACATTTGGGTCATATGCTATTGGCAGTTGGGCTAATCATTTGTTGTTATTCAGTAATACTGTCACTTCATTTGCATTTCAAATGAAAAGCCAGAAATAAAACTTGCCTTTATCCAGAGTTCTCTTCCCTATACAGTCCCAGGTTAAAATCCATCACCAAGAAGGTCACTTTTGGAAGATTTGGAATGCAGTAGAGCATTATTTTCAGGAGGTAATTCCAGCAGGCATGGACAGCCCTGGTGTTTGAATCCACTTAGTAGGGAGTTTCTAGCAGGCGTCCTCAAACTACGGCCCCTGGGCCACATGTGGCCTGCTGAGGACATTTATCTGGTCTACAGGGTGTTTTTGCTGCCGCTGCCTGTCTTGCTTAGCAGCCGACTCATCCCGGGGCCGGCAGTCTGGCCCTCCAACGGTCTGAGGGAGAGTGAACTGGCCCCCTGTTTAAAAGTTTGAGGACTCCTGTATAAATCTAGAGAATCACTTGCATCTTGAGAGGCTACCAGGAAAGCAGTTAAGAACAGCCTGCTTTGATGTTTTGTTATCAGCTATCTTGTCTGTTCTGAATTTTTTAAACTCTTTTCCACAATCACTTCTATTCCTTGAATAGGCCTCTAAGTCCCATGGAAACAAACAAACTTTACATTTAGAGTACATAATATGATTTCTATTTACCTGATTAAACCTTGACAGATGTGGGATTGTAGGTGAAATAAGCTTTCTTATTCCCATAGTTTCTAACAATAACATTCCATCTTCTTCCTATGGTTTCTAACAATAACATTTTTAGGACTATTTTGTTTCATAAGTAATTTTTTTGGATATAAAATTAATGTTTAATTCTGAATATTTGAAAATTCAACATCTTTTCAAAGCATACATAATATGACTTTACCTGGATATATAATAGTTTATCCACTCATTTGCCTATACATGAACATTCATTTGAATTTTTGTAACCATGACCTAACTCAGTCCTTTATTTGATTGCTTGAATAGAAAGCAATGCTCATAGTAAAAATGTTAAAATTCTTCTTTTCTTTTTCCATCTGTGAGCTGCACACATCTTGAAGATGCTTCCTTTCCCTTTAATTTTTTTTCATTTTAGAATAGTAGTGGATACAAATTCTTTGTTTACATACTGTGTATTTATACAGATTGAATCAAAATTATATGTGGGCTCCTCACCCAGATACTGTGTACTGTACCCAATAGGTGTGATTTTACCCAACCCTTTCTCTCCACTCCCTCAAGCTTGATTTTTATTGAGATTTACTTGCATATGTACACTTAAGTGTTAATCAATTAGTTCCAATTAGTATTGAGTACATGTGTTTGTTTCCCCATTCTTGTGATGTTTCACTTAGAAGCATGGTTTCTAGTTCCCTCCTCCTAGTTGTCACAGAAGATAGATTGCCATTTTGTATGCCTTGGTAGTAGTACTCTATGGTATGCATATATCACATTTTATTAAACCATTTATGTATTGCTGGGTACTTGGGTTGTTTCCAGGTCTTTGTGATTGAGAACTGTGCTCCTGTAAACATTCCAGGACAGGTGTTCCTTTTAGACAATGACCTTTGTTTCTTCTGTTATTTACCCAGCGGTGAGATTGCTGGATCAAATGGTAAGTCTACTTCAATTTCTTTGAGGTATCTCTATATAACTTACCATAGAGGTTTTACTAGTTTGCATTCCCACCAACAGTGTGTAAGTATTCCCTTCCCTCTGCATCCACACCACCATCTATTGTTTTGGGATTTTATATGTGAGCCAGTCTCACTGGGGTTAGGTGAGACTTTAATGTCATTCTGATTTGCATTTCCCTGATGATTAGAGATGGTGAGCATTTTTCTCATGTGTTTTTTGGCCATGAGTCTGCCTTCATTAGAAAAGTTTCTGTTCATGTCTGTTGCCTATTTTTTAATGGGGTTGTTTGATCTATTCATGAGTTCTTTGTAGATTCTAGTTATAAGTCCTTTATCAGCTGAATAGCATGCAAATATTTTCTCCCATTCTGTGGGCTTTCTATTTGCTCTTTTGATTTTGTTCTTGGCCGTGCAGAAGCTTTTTAAGTTGATGAGGTCCAATTTATTTATTTTTGTTGTTGCTGTGATTACATTTGGCATCTTCTTTATGAATTATTTTCTTAGGCTTATATCTCTAAGGTTTTTTTTCAATATTTTCTTCCAATATTCTTATAGTTTCCTGCTGTAGAGTTTTTTATCCATCATGTGTTAATTTTTGTGAGTAGTGAGAACTGTGAATTCTGCTTCAGTCTTTTATTTGTGGTTGTCTAGTTTTCCATTTATAATAAATGGTCCATACACCATTTATTGAGTAGATATTATTTCTCCCAATATACATTTTTGTCTCTTCTTTCAAAAATCAAATGGGCTTTGGAGACTATTCTCCTAAGTGAAGTATCACAAGAATGGAAAAAGAAGCATCACATGTACCTAGTACTAAATTGGAACTAGTAGATTAACATGCTCACATGAAAGAAAAACTCAATGAAATTCACATTAGGGAGAGAAGAGAGAGTGGGAGGCGGAAAGGGAGGGGGAGCAGAGAGTGGGTAAATTCTTCGCCAACAGGTACTTTTGTAGGGGTATATGGAACACTGCCTGGGTCTGAGATACACCTAAAAATTATACTTGAACCTCACAAATACAAACTCGGAATATAGCTGTTTGTATCCACACATTAGTCTGAAATTAAAAAAAAAATTAGATGGCAATATGAGGATGATTTCATTTCTGGGTTCTCTGTTCTGATCCTTGATCTACATTTCTGTTTCTCTCTCTCTCTGGTTAATATATATGCACTTCAATCTCTGTCTAAGTTTGTATTTTCCTTATTCCTTTCCTGAAATAATTATATGGAAACTACTTTTATCTTTTCATTGCTCAAAATATCTATCAATTGCTTTCTACAGACCAGATAGTATGTTAGGCAATAAGGGGTGCCCTATTGAAACAGACAAACATGGACCCCTTACTAACTGAGTTTACAGTTTAGCTGGACTACAGTAAGTTGAGAGTCAAATAACAACTGTTTGACCCTTATTCAGAGGAATATAGTTACGGAATAGAACCTAGAAGGACCTCCTGGAGGAAATGACATTTACTGAAATTAAACAATCGTCAGGAAGAAAGCAATAAAGCATGTCGGCAGAAGCAAAAGCACATTAAGGGCTGGAAAGTGAGAGAAGAGGGTACTCTGTAGGAAATAAATGGAAGTCCATAATGCTGAGCGCAGAAGGCATGAAAGGGCTGATGATGGCACAGGTGAGGAGACACGTGCTGAAGGGACAGCTCATTGTGGGCTTGATAGACTATCTTAAAGTTTCTGGATTTTAACTCAAGCACAATGGGAAGCCATTGGAAAGTTTTCAGCATTGGGATTGGGAACAATGATAAATAGTAAATTGGCTGAGGAGAGGTAATTTTAGGTTCCTCTGAGACATCCAAAAGATGCTCTCTACTAGGTTGTTGATTCCATAGTTCTTGACCTGCAGAAAGGAGATCTGCTAGGAAACATAGATTTGAAACTCATCATTTTATGTTGAGGCTGGGTACATTTAAGTGGATAGGGGTCATCTGTGGTGTGCTCTGGCTACTGCTCATATTAGAGTTATCTGCCATATGTTAGGTATGTATATAACTAAATGCTACCCCAGACCTGATCAAGCTAGCTATCTATGGGAGGTATTTATGCAATTTCCATTTTTAACAAGTGCTCCAGGTGATTTATTTGCACACTAAAGCATGAAAATCATGGCCTAGGGAAAGATTATATCAGAAATCCTCAGACCCAGTTGCACACTGAAATTACTTAGAAAGATTAAAAGTATATGCTGTTTATGCTCAGGATTATCCCCACAAATTTGGGTTAACTCTTTCTCAGCTCTTTGGTCTCCATTTAACCCAATCCCCTCCTGTGGGTAGCTATGTATTCTTCTATTATGATAGCAGTAGTTAACTGTTCAAAATTCCTCAGACATGCCATCCTGCTTTAAACTACTAGCTGTCCCTCTCATGTGGCCCTGTAAGTGGACCATTTTAACGTGGCTATCTTCTGGTCAGTCTCCCAAGAATCAGTTCAGGTATCATCTCCTTCAGGAAGCTTGCTTTTCCTAATACCTACCACAGACTTGATTGGGTGCTAACTCTTTGTGCTCTTAGAGGATTTTTATATGTTCTAACAACTAGGCCAGCAGTTCTCAACGTGTGGGTTGTGACCTCTTTGGGGGTCAAATGACCCTTTCACAGGGGTCACCTAAGACCATCCTTCATACCAGATATTTACATTATAATTCATAACTTTTGCAAAATTACAGTTATGAAGTAGTAGCAAAAATAATTTTATGTTTGGGGGTCACCACAACATGAGGAATGGTATTAAAGGGTTGTGGCATTAGGAAGGTTGAGAATCACTGACTTAGGCCATTGAGTTGACATCAGTAGTTTGCATGCCTGCTGTTCTACTAGTGGGTATGGTGTTCATGACTGTGTTTTATTTTTTCTTTCTTCTTTCTAGTTCGTCAACTCTTCCATTATGCCTACCACGTGGTAAATATATAAGATATGCTGTGTTTGTTGAACTGAACTGAAGTTGGGCTCCACTAATTACTAGTCCTATGTATTTGTGCAAATCAATTAACATATGATAGTGTCAGTTCCTTAATCTATGACTTGGAGATGTTTTCTGGCCCATCTGTGTTATATCATGGAATTGTTATGCTACTACATGACAATAAAAATGAGAGAATGCCTCTTTAATATAAAGCACTATTAAGCCATGAGTTATAATTACAAAGTGATAGTTTTAAGTAAAATACAGTATTTGTATGGGGATTTTGACTTTCGATGATGACTGATTGTATCACCATTGATAAAATGATATGGCTCTCATCTGGTGGGATTGTATTTATTTATATGATGACTGTAATCTGAGTGTTTTGAGGTTACACTGGCCTTGAATATGATCATAATAGTACTTGACTGTACTGCACCCACACAGTGTTGTGAGTGTACTTCACTCCCAATGGGTCTGAATGGATTACATTGCTCCCAGGCAGCCTTTTCAATTTTCAGATTCTTTAAAATCTACACCCTTTCATGTAATCGTATAGCTGTGTTCTATATTCCCAAAGGGAATATGGATTTATGCCAGGGAATTATAGCTATTTCAATTAACTTTGAATCTTTAAATAGCAATAGGTCTCATAGTCCCTGAAATATTCCTTGGCTCATTGAACTTTCTAACCTTTTCTGTGAATGAATGCAAATATGTTCTCTTGGAATGCCACCTTGCTAATTTATCTGCTTAGGTCTATGATGAGCCACTATTCCAAAATGGAGCTGATAACCCTTTCTTCCCTTAAGGTGAGTCCCCAATATTATCAAGATATGCTTCTCTTTATTCTTCCACTATGGACAGTACTGGAGAAATGTTGATCCTCCACTGGTACATGTTCTTGTTCCAAGTCCTAGAGCTCCCCAGATCCCTTCAAGGCCAGAGACTAAAGTTGTAGCCTCCTTTTGTTGCCCAGTAATGTAATTATAGCTCATTGCAACCTCAAACTCCTGGCTTCAAGCGGTCCTCCCAACTTGGCCTCTGAAGTAACTGGAACTACAGGGGTGCAACACCATGCCTGGTGTGTGGCCTCCATTTGACTGGTCCAGTATTTGTCATGAAGTAGGCACCTGATAAATATCTACTGAATTTATTCAGTAGAACTCTGTTCTTATTATTATATAGACACACTTTATATACAAGACCAGACTTCTTACCTGTCATAGAAACAATTTCAGCATCACAGTTACCAAAATCTGAAGTTGAAATTGAATACTGACATTTTTTTTTCCAAAGCATGAAATGCTTAGAAAAATGTATGGTACCCATTTGCCATACAAATGTGCTCTCTTTACATACTATTCCATCCTTGTCTCAGTATAAGGAGGAGAAGTACAGTCCTGAACCTTCAGGAACCACAGCTACCTCCCAAGTTTCCATCCCAGCATCAGATTGAGGTCCTCCTGCCTATATGACAGCCAGTCAGGGGAGGCTAGGGAGTGCTGGGCAGCCTCTGTAGGGGAGAATTAACTGACTGATGCATTGGAATGAAGGACATGAATTAGACACACTCTGGGAAAACAAGTGTGGGAGGAGAACTAGATAAGTCCCAGAGAGCTGAGGCAGAAACTGTCTTGAGAAGAAGAGTCAGATGACCAAGTCTTGTGAGTGAGAAGTGGCAGGGTGTTTAGGTGACAGCATAACCAAGGTATGAGTAGGAGGATAGAGGGAGAGCAGCAGTAGGGCATGGTATGTATCTGGAGAAGGGGCTGGGAGGTAGTCAGGCCACTCCACGGCAGACACACTGGCCTCCTGGCTGTCCTTGGATCTTGCCAAGCTCATCCCCTCATCACAGCCCTTTTACTGGCTGTTCCTTCATCCTACACAGCCACATCACTGACTCCCTTATGCCTTTCAAGCATATACCACATTTTATTTTGTGGCCTACACTGGCGACCCTTCTAAAAATTACAACCTGCCCCTCACCCGAAGTCTCATCCATTTCTCCCTGCCCAGCTCTGTGTGTTCTCTATTCCACAGCAGCACTTACCACTTTCTAACCTGCTATATAATTAACTTATTCATTGTATCTGCCGTCTATTGTCTGCCTCAGGGCAGTAGCAGGGAAGCCAAATGAGGACAATGATCTTTATCTGTTTCATTCACTGATACGCTTCACATGTCTGGAATAGTGCCTGGTTCTAAATAAGTGCTCTATAAATATTTGCTGAAGTGATGAATAAAGGCTTATCAGAAATAACCCAGGGCTGTATCTTTTGTATAACCTAGGATTAATACATATGCCTATGTATACACACATGCGTGTGTGTATATAAAGAAAATAAGCCATGTCAAACTTTGATATTTTGTTAGTAATGTTAAGTGTGAATGACTTCACAAATATGTACCAGGACGCTTTTTTTTTTTAGATTTTTTTTTATTAAATCATAGCTGTGTACATTAATGCAATCACAGGGTACAGTGGTGTTTTCATATACATTTTGAAATACTCTCATCAAACTGGTTAACATAGCCTTCATGTCATTTTCTTAGTTATTAAGTTAAGACATTCCTACTCTGCTTTTAGAAAGATTCACTTGTACCCTTGTAGGATAAACCATAGAGGTGACCCCTCCAATCACCCTCCCTCCACCCATCCACCTCCTTCCCCTCCTCTCTTCCTCCCCCCTCCCCATATTCTATGGCTATAATTAGGTTATAACATTCCTATGAAAGCTATAAATTAGTTTCAAATTAGGGCTGTGTACATTGGATACTTTTTCTTCCATTCTTGAGATACTTTGCTAAGAAGAACATTTTCCAGTTCCATCCATGTAAACCACTTCCACACTCTAGTGTATGGAGAAATAAAAGAAGTATGTGCCTCTATCCTCTGGAAACTCATGCTCCCCTAAGAGAAATAGAGGCACTGATGTTTAGACTAATAAAAGATAGAAGATATTCTGTGCTACCCAAGATACTGTGAGTATCTGGTAAAATTTGTTGGAGGAGATAGGATTTTAACATCGAATTGTAAAATGAGTAAGACCTAGAAAAGTAGGCACATGACATGATAAGCATCCCTACATGCCTGTCTTACTTTTCAGGTTGGAGTGAAATCACCTCTACATTGGAGTTCATGAAAAGACCTTTCATGGAGGGAGCACTAGAAGGGGGTTGGTGGTGAGGGGTGTGGTGCAGGATAGATTGGTTCAAGAAAGATTTGAGATAGGATAATTAGGTCTCCACATATACTTTCCAGATCAGTTTTCCTTAGGATTAGGCAGAAACCAGAGACTATGGGCAGGTGACCTTTTTAGGAATAAATATTCCACAAGTGATTGGCTTTTCAATTGCCAGATGCCTCCTGAAGCCATACAGATAGGTTAGAGAAGGAAAGGAATGCTTAGAAGTTTATATATGTGGCTTTGTCTTAAAACACATTACACCTTAGGATCTGTGTAACAGTAACTCAAGTGAATGCAGTGGAATTAAACCGTAAAATGTGTGCTGTTCAGGGCTGCGCCTTTGGCTCAAAGGAATAGGGCACCAGCCCCATATACCAGAGGTGGTGGGTTTTGAACCCAGCCCTGGCCAAAAACTACAACAAAAAAGAAAGAAAGTATGGGGTGGTGCCTGTGGCTCAAAGGAGTAAGGCACTAGCCCCATATGTTGGAGGTGGCAGGTTCAAACCCAGCCCTGGTCAAAAGCTGCAAAAAAAAAAAAAAAAAAATGCTGTTCAGTTGAAATGACTCATGAAAGTTTTGGAAAAACTGAAGTTACATCTGTAAATAGATTAAATTCTAGAGCAAATACTAAAAGTCTAACATTCTAACACTTTATAATACTCTAACAATGTATAACAGCTATCATTAGAACTATATGCAGCTATAGTTATAACTATATAACTGTGACTACCTAAAACTAAATAATCCTATAACTCTGTATATTATACCCCTAACCAACCTTAGCAAACTATAGCTACAACTACAACTGCACAAACCATCAGCATAACTAACATAAGTAACCACAGATCCAATTAACTGTAACTAAAAGCCATGTGTTACTTGTCACACCTAGTAACCACAGCTAGTTAACAAGATTGGTTCAGAAAATGTTCTTTTTTTTTAAAATTAAATCATAGCTATGTGCAACAATGCAAAAATGGGGTACAGTGTAATATTTTGATATACAATTTGAGATATTTTCATAAAATTGGTTAACATAGCCTTCATGTCATTTTCTTAGTTGTTAAGTCAAGACATCTATATTCTACTTTTAGAAAGATTCACTTATACCCTTGTAAAATAAATCATAGAGGTGATCGTTCCAATCACTGTCCCTCCACTCATCCACTCTCTCCCCTCCCTCTCCCTCCCTCCATATTCTTAGGCTATAATTAGGTTATAGCTTTCATATGAAAACTATAAATTAATTTCATAATAGGGCTGTGTACATTGGATATTTTCTCTTCTAATCTTGAGATACTTTGCTAAGAAGAACATTTTCCAGCTCCATCCATGTAAACATGAAGGAAGTAAAGTCTCCATCTTTCTTTATGGCTGCATAGTATTACATGATATACATATACCACAATTTATTGATCCAGTCATGGGTTGATGGGCACTTGGGCTTTTTCCATGACCTGGCAATTATGAATTGGGCTGCAATAAACATTCTGATACAAATACCTTTGTTATAATGTGATTTTTGGTCTTTTGGATATATACCTAATAAAGGAATTGCAGGATCAAATAGCAGGTCTATTTTTAGTTCTCTAAGTGTTCTCTAAATGTCTTTCCAAAAGGAATGTATTAGTTTGCATTCCCACCAGCAGTGTAGAAGTGTTCCCTTTTCTCCACATCCACGCCAGCATCTCTGGTTTTGGGATTTTGTGATATGGGCTAATCTTACTGGAGTTAGGTGATATCTCAAAGTAGTTTTGATTTGCATTTCTCTGATGGTTAAGGATGGTGAGCAATTTGGTAATAGATGAGGCATAGAGAGGATGAATGATGGCCAATAACAAAAGTGTGGCCTGGAGGACAGGAGCCATATTTAGAGGTGAGAATGGAGTACAGTGCACGGTGATCATTTGCTTCCTTACTGTATGTTACTGGGGATTGGAGTGGTGAGATAGAGTGACCAAAGCAAGGTCATTCGGAACCTGGGGAGTAGTTGCCTTGGGTATACCATTACTTGCTCATGTCATCCTTGAGAGGGCTCAAATCTGGTGGATGGAATATTATGCAGCCCTAAAGAAGGATGGAGACTTTACCTCTTTTATGTTTACATGGATGGAGCTGGAACATATTATTCTTAGCAAAGTATCTCAAGAATGGAAGAAAAGTATCCAATGTACTCAGCCCTACTATGAAACCAATTTATAAATGCCCACACTTCCATATGAATTCTATAACCCAACTATAGCCTAAGATGAAGGGGAAAGAGGAGGGGGAGGGGAGGGGAGGGAGGAGGCTGAGTGGAGGGAGGGTAATTGGTGGGACCACACCTATGGTGCATCTTACAAGGGTACATGTTAAATCTACTAAGTGTACAATATAAATGTCTTAATGCAGTATCTAAGAAAATGCAGTGAAGGCTATGTTGACCAGTTTCATGAAAGTATCCCAAATTGTATATAAAACCAGCACATAGTACCCCATAATTGCATTAATGTACACAGCTATGATTTAATAAAGAAAAAAAGAATCAGAGACTTTTCAAAATCAGAAATTTCTTCTGTATACTTGGCTGGAGTGATTTATAATGTGTGACTACAAAATAATAACTTTGAATGACAGGTGGGAATTAAAATGCACACATATTCAAAACAAAAGATCACTAGACTTCACCAAAAGTGGAAATGATTGTTTCACATAGTTGAGAACAAGCTGCAGCTGGACATGCTTAAGGGATAGACAAACAATTGCCAGGGATCCTGTAACATGTGTTGAATGGTTGGATGGATGTCTATTTATATCCTTATTATTCTGCAATAATATGACCCCTAGTGATGAAAATAATAAAATAGTAGATTCACTAAGGTCGTCATGTAACAATCACCAAGGTTCATGTTTCTCCATCTCACATTACTTTCTCATTTATCTTGTTACTTGGTCCTTTAATAGCAGTGGTCACAGCTCATCAGTGTCTACCTCCTAAATACTATCACCCCTGCCTTCTGGGATACATCTCTCTTGGGTTTGCACCTACCTTTCAGGTTTATCCTTATAATTACCTCTTGCTGGATCCTCCTCATTTCCCTAAATTACAAACACTGACATATCTAGAACTTGATCCTTGGATGTCTTCTCCTTTCTTTTCTATTCATAGTAATTCCTTGTTATCCCATCCAGGATCATGGCTCTATGTACCATCTATATTCTGCTGACTCCTAGATTTATATCCCTTGTACATACTCCCATGTCAAACTCCAAATTTATATTTCTAGCTGCTTACTGAGCACTTCCAACTTGATGTCTATTGATATCTCAAAATAAAAAGTCCTTTTAAAATTTTTTTTATTGAATCATAGCTATGTACATTTAAAAAAAAGTCTTGATTTTCCCAGCTAAACCTGCTCCTTCATAGGGTTCTCCTATCTCAGAAAATTACATTGTATCATTTTATTGGCTCTGTCTAAAAAAAAAAAAATTGGAGTCACCTTTGCTTCTCTCTTTCTCTCACATTCTACATTCAATCCACCATAAATCCCATTTACTATAACTTTATAATGTGTCTAGAATATGGATACCTTACATGGACCTACTGCTTTGACTCAAAATAAGTTATCATGGGACACAGAGCTCTACTTTCTCTGCCCCTTCTCTCTGTTACCTGATCGTCTTCCACTTTCCCACCTCATTCCATTGACTTTCTACCACATTGGTCTCTTTTGCTGTTATATACAATAGGCATGTTCTTGCCTCAAGGCAAGAACTTGTTATATTTACTGTTGTAAATATACCTTGTTAATATTTACTGTTCTCTTATTCTGGAAGGTTGTTCCTTTTGATATCAATGTTTTTCATTTATTCACTTCCTTACGTATTTACTAAAATGTCAGTGAGGCCTTTCCTGAGTACCTCATTTAAAATAGCAATTCCCACCACCATCCCCATCCTACCTGCTATATTTTTATTCATAGACTTTTTTAGCATAATCTAAAATATTCTATTTAACTTGCGTTGCCACTATTCTGTCTCCTGTACTAGAATGCAAGTTCTAGGTCAGTAGAGTTTTTCTATTATTTAAACTTTCAAAACAATGTAATATGAGCACATAATAGTTGTATATATTTGTAGGTATACAACGTGAGTTAATCAAACCAAGGTAAATGCAGTATCCATCACCTCAGGCATTTATAATTTCCTTGTGTTAGGAACATTCAAATTTCACATGTCTAATTATTTTAAAGTATACTCTAACTTATTGTAGATTATAGTCACTTTAGTTGAACTATAAAATATTGTCCACCCTATCTAATTAACTATAGTTTTGCACCCGTTAACTATCCTCATTTTGTCTCTCCCTTCCCTATTACCTTTCCTAGGCTCCGGTAATTGTCTGGACCCGTCGGGCTCCTACGGCCCTGGTCTCGGTTAGCGCAGGAAGGTACCAGGCGAGAGGCAGATTAGAAGTACAAGCTTGTGGAAGGCGGGCTAGCCCTTACTTTCTGGGTAGCCCTGAGCAACCTCCGCATCAGCCTTTTATTGAAAGGGAATGATACAGGTGAGGGGAGTAATTAACAATGACTACAGGCTGAGGGCACGGGCTCTTCTTCCACAAGGAACTCCTGTGGAGGAATGGCCTGAGGTCCACGCCTCAGCTGCACATCATCTTGCTCAAATGTCATCTGGCTCTTGGCGTCTCCTACAGGTAAACATTCTTATACTCTTATATCTGTGAGAGCAACCATTTTTAATATTTAGTTTCAACACATGAGTCTACGTATGAGACTATTCCAGGACATGTGAGATTTGTCTTTCTGTGCTTGCCTTATGTATAATATTCTCTGGATTGATCTTTCTTATTGTGAATGGCAGCATTTTGTTCTTTTTTATGATTATATTTCATTGTGTATATGTACCACAATTTATCCATTCACCCATTTATGGACACTTATGTTGATTGCAAACCTTGGCTATTATGAATAGTGCTGCAATTAACATGAGAATGGAGATATCTTTTCAATACACCAAATTCCCTTCTTTTGGATATGTACCTAGTAATTAATGGGATTTCTGGATTATATGGAACTACCATATAATAATATATGTGTTTGCAATGGAACTACCATATAATATACAAGTGTTTGCAATGATTTGTATTCCCACTAGAGGTGTACAAGTCTTCCCTTTTCTCCATGTCCTTTCTAGCATTCATTACTGCTTGTCTTTTTGATAAAAGCCCTTTTAATGGGGGTGAGATCATACCACATTAGAGTTTTCATTTGCATTTCTCTGATGACTGATTATGTTGAGCATTTTTCTTCTTCTTTTTATTGAATGATAACTATGTACATTAATGCACATCTGGGGTACAGTGTGGTGTTTTCACATACATTTTGAAACATTTCCATCAAACTGGTTAATATAGTCTTCATGTCATTTTCTTAGTTATTGTGTTAAAATGTTTATATTCTACGCTTAGAAAGATTCACTTGTACCCTTGTAAGATAAACCTCAGAAGTGATCCCTCCAATCCCCCTCCCTCCACTCATTCCCCCCTCCCCTCTCCTTCCCCCCTCCTGATATTCTTAGGCTGTTATTAGGTTATAGCTTCGAAAGCTATAAATTAATTTCATAGTAGGGCTGTGTACATTAGATACTTTTTCTTCCATTCTTGTGATACTTTGCTAAGAAGAACATTTTCCAGCTCCATCCATGTGAACATGAAGGACGTATCCATCTTTCTTTATGGCTGCATAGTATTCCAGGCCATTCACAAAAGAAGCTTCTTTTCAGAAGTGCCTATTCAGCTCCTTTGTGCACATTTTAAATTAGATTATTTGATTTTTTTTCTCTTGAGATGGGCAGATTTTTTTTCTCTTGAGATGGGCAGTTTTTTTTTTCTCTTGTCAGATGGGCAGTTTGCAAATATTTTCTCCCATTATGTGGTTGTCTTTTTATTGATTGTTTCTTTTGCTTTGTGGAAGAATTTTAGCCTTATGTGATCCCATTTGTCCAATTTAACTTTGGTTGTTTATGCTTTGGGGATATT
The DNA here is from genome assembly GCF_000181295.1 of Otolemur garnettii. NCBI lineage: Eukaryota > Metazoa > Chordata > Mammalia > Primates > Galagidae > Otolemur > Otolemur garnettii. The sequence continues at coordinate 11,806,260 of NW_003852451.1, forward strand.
ACTATTCAAGAAGCTCTTGCCCAGACAAATGTCCTGAAGCATTTCCCCAATGTTTTCTTTTTGTAGTTTCATAGATTCAGGTCTTATATTTAAGTCCTTAATCAATTTTGATTTGACTTTTATACAGGGAAAGAGATGAGGTTATAGTTTTTTAAATTAATTAATTAATTTTTTATTAAATCATAAACACATAGATCATGCATACATTAATGCATTTATGGCATACAATGTGCTGATTTCATATAGAATTAGGAATTCTTACATCACACTGGTTAATATATACCTCATCTCGTTTACTTAGTTATTGTGGTAAGACATTTTATACTCTATACTAATAGATATGACATGTACCCTTGCATTATGCACCATTGGTGTGATCCCACCATTCATCCTCTCTTGATCTGACCTCCCCTCCCTTCCTAACTGCCCCCTTCTCCCTCCTTCATCTTGGGTCATATTTGTGATCTATTCTTCATACGAAACTGTGAGTGATTGTAAATTGGTTTCATAATAGTACTGAGTACATGGGATATTTTTTCTTCCATTCTTCAAATACTTTACTGAAGGATATGTTACAGCTCTATCCATGTAAACGTAAAAGAGGTAAGTCTCCATCTTTTTTTAAGGCTTTATAATATTCCATGGTGCACATATACCACAATTTGTTAATCCATTCATGGGTCGATGGGTACTTCTTCCATGACTTGCCTATAATGGATTGAGCTGCAATGAATAATCTGGTTGAAATATTTTTGTTCTAAAGTGATTTTTGGTCTTTTGGATATATACCTAGTAGAGGAATTGCAGGATTAAACAGCAGGTCTACTTTTAGATCCCTGAATAGTCTTCATATTTCTTTCCAAAAGGGACATATTAGCTTGTAATCCCACCAGCAGTGCAGAAGTGTTCCCTTTTTCTCCACATCTACGCCAAGATCTGTAGTTTTGGGATTTTGTTATGTGAGCCAGTCTTATGGGAGTTAGATGATATCTCAAAGTGGTTTTGATTTGCATTTCTCTGATGATTAAAGATAATAAGCATTTTTTCATGTGTCTGTAGGCCATGCACCTATCATCTTCAGAAAAGCTTCTGTTCAAGTCCCTTGCCCACAATGAAATGGGATTATTTGTTTTTTTTTCTTATTAATAAGTTTAAGTTCTCTGTAGATTCTGGTTATCAAATCTTTGTCAGAAGCATAACCTATAAATATCCTCTCCCATTCTGAGGGCTGTCTGCTTGCTTTACTTACTGTGTTCTTGGCTGTGCAGAAGCTTTTTAGTTTGATCAGATCCTAGTAATGCATTTTTGGTGTAGCTTCAATTCCCCATGAGGAATTCTTCCTCATAAACTATTCTCCCAAGCCATTTCTTCAAGTGTTTCTGCTGCACTCTCTCCAAGAATCTTTGTAGTTTCATGTCTTAAGTTTAAATATTTTATCCAGTGAGAGTCAATTTTTGTTAATGGTGAAAGGTGTAGGTCCAGTTCAGTCTTCTACAAGTCACCAGCCAATTTTCCCAGCACCATTTGTTAAATAGGGAATCTTTCCCCCAACTTCTATTTTTGATAGGCTTATCAAAGATCAAATGATGATAAATGTCTGGGCTCATCTCTTGGTTCTCAATTCTGTTCCATAAGTCTACCTCTCTATTTTTTATTTGCCAATACCAAGCTGTTTTGATCACTATAGGTTTATAGTATACTTTGAAGTCTGGTAGCGTGATTCCTCCAGATTTGTTTTTATTTATGAGTAATGTCTTGGCTATTTGAGATTTTTGTTTCCATATAAAATGAAGTATTTTTTCCAGATCTTTAAAGTATGACGGTGGTGCTTTGATAGGGATTGCATTAAATTTGTATGTTGCTTTGGGTAATATGGACATTTTAACAGTGTTGATTCTTCCTAGCCATGAGCATGGTATGTTTTTCCATTTGTTAACATCTTCAGCTATTTCTTTTCTCAGAGTTTCATAATTCTCTTTATAGAAATCTTTCACGTCCTTTGTGAGGTAAATTCCCACATATTTCATCTTGTTTGTCACAACTGTAAAGGAATAAAGTTCTTGACTGTTTTTTTGGCTTGACTATTGTTGGTGTATATAAAAGCTACTGATTTGTGAGTATTGATTTTGTATCCTGAGATGCTACTGTATTCCTCGATCACTTCTAAGAGTTTTGTGGTTGAGTTCCTGGGGTTTTCCAGTTACAAAATCATATCATCTGTGGAGAGTGAAAGTTTGATCTCCTCTGACCCTATTTAAATACCCTTGGTCACCTTCTCTTGCCTGATTGTGATGGCTAAGACCTCCATTACAATGTTAAAAAGCAGTGGAGACAATGGACAACCTTGCTTGGTTCCTGATCAGAGTGGAAATGTTTTCAATTTTGTTCCATTCAATAGGATATTGGCTGTGGGTTTGCTGTGGTTGGCCTCTATCAGTTTAAGAAAAGTCTCTTCTATACCTACTTTCTTAAGTGTTATGATCATGAAAGGATGCTGAATATTGTCAAAGCTTTTTCTTCATCTTTTGAGAGAATCACATAGTCTTTGTTTTTTAGTTTGTTTATGTGATATATTATATTTATAGATTTACATATGTTGAATCAATCTTTAGTCCCTGGGATAAAACCCACATGGTCATGGTGTATAACTCGTTTGATGTGTTGCTGTATTCTGTTTGCTAGGATCTCATTGAATATTTTTGCATCTATGTTCATTAAAGATATTGGTCTATAGTTTTCTTTTGTTGTTGAGTCTTTTCCTGCTTTGGGGATCAGGGTGATATTTGCTTCATAGAAAATGTTTGGAAGTATTCCGTCTTTATCGATGTTTGTTGGTTGACTCCTCCTTATGTGTGCTTTCTTCCTATTCACTTTCTTCCATACTTTTTCCTCCTCGCTACCTCCTTTTCTATGGTTTGTGCAGAGCTTATGTGTCGAAGTGGTCTATTGGTATAAGGCCAAAAGGTAAAGAGGGATACAGAGTTAACAGGGAAAAAGATGAGAAAATAAAGGAAAGGAAAAAAAGAAAGGTGATTAAGGAAAAAGAGTTGGAGACAAGGAGATAAGATAGACAGGAGAGAAAAAGAGTGACAGGAGAAATGGTGTTGTTTGGCTGAGTGTTATGGCCACACCACAACTCTAGGACTTTGGAGAGTGGGCTGAGTAGATACCTCAATGTCTGGAACTCCTTAGCAGCCTGGGCAAAAGAAAGACCTCACCTCCTTAAGGATAGAAGAACAATAGAGGAAAAAAAATATCAACTGTATGTTGCTGTGGGTATGTACCAATACCATCTTTCCAAAGACAAAAGCTAGAAAGACACCCTAGACTGTGAGCACGTGATCTCCTTGAGCCAGACAAATGCCATGATCTCCCAACCAGATCAATGCCACAACCCCATAGCATTCATAGAAAAAGAAGAAAAGAAATAAAACGTAAAAATAGATAAAGAAAAATTAAAAATACAGCTATAAAAAGTGAAGAAAGGGGATATCTAAGCTCATATTCTTAGTATGAAAAATTTATGTGGGAAAGATGAGAAAAGTAGAAAAATCTTTACCAATAGAGAGAGAGAAAAATGGAGAGAAGCAAAAAAGGAGGAAAGAATAAACAGGGCTGAAAAATTGTAATAAGAATGGAGGAGCCCTTGGTATGGAAAAAAGCAGAAATGAAAAAAAGAAAAAATACAACCAGGTTAAAAAAAAAAAAAAACACCAAATACAACAGCAACCATGTCATCAAAAAAGAGAAAAAAAAAAACACTAAGAAAAAAACTTGTGGAACGGAGCAAAAAAATGGAAGAAATACATATATGTGTGTGTGTGTGTGTGTGTGTGTGTGTATAGAGAGAGAGAGAGGCAGAGATGGAGACAGAGACAGAGAAATGGAAGAAATATATATATATGTGTGTGTATATATATATATATATATAAAGAGAGAGAGAGAGAGTGAGAGAGAGACAGAGACAGAGACGGAGACAGAGACAGAGAAAGAGTAATATATTCATTGACAGTATATGGTGATGTTTTGTTGTTAGGAGATGGAGAACACTTATGCTATATATAAAATGGAAGCTGGAAGCCAGGAGATTGGGTCCTTGAGATTGAGGAGATTGAGTTATTTGCCCTCAATCAGAGCCTGGTTGCTTCATCAGCATCCAATCCCTGTGTGATGGGGGTCCTAAAGCTCTCATCAGCTTCCTTAAGAAACACATCAAACAGTGACCCTGACAACAACATGGCCTTCCTGGAGGTGCAGGGTCTGATTAGCTCACCTGGAGGATGATTGCCTGAGCTCAGCAAGTGTGCCATAGCTGGACGTGCACTTGGACCCTTGCATACCATTCCTCCTACACTGCCTTCCCACAATGGTGCTGCACAGTTAGCAGTCAAGCTGATGGGACATCTACCCTGCCAGGTATTCAATCCCAGCTGGTGCACACTGTTTAAGTCCCCTCACTTGTTTAAGCTCTTTAAACTGCTCACTGGAGCTATTTATTCCCCAAACAATAAACTACAGGACAGCCCTTTCCCATCTCCAGACTGTGTGAGGGCTGGTGACTGGTCCCTGCTTATATGCAAGCACTTGCCTTCTGTGTGAGCTCTTTTCAGCTCCAGACCTCCTTGTCTACTCTTGAAGTCCACCACTGCTTCCCTGTGCCCTCAGAGTGATGTCCCTATGTTAAGTTCCTCAAAGGTGGCTGCAGTACCTGTTCTCCTGTCTCACCAGGAGTGGCTAGTAAGGTTCTCTTTCTACTCCGCCATCTTGCTCCATCCCCCCAGTAAATAATTTCAGGGAAAAAGACATTTTTATGAAAGCATAAAACATTAGTCTCTACCTGGTAACAAAAATATTCCTGGCCACATGGCCCATCGCGTGTGCCTAAAGGCTGGTACTGGTGGTACACAAAGCATGTTTTCTCCAATGGAAACAAGCAATGGATTATGATACAAATTTAAGCAACCTATAATTTGCCTCCCTCTCTCTGCCTTTCTGTCTCCCTCCTCCATGTAGCCCATAATAGGATATTTTGGCCTAAAACAGATGCTGTTGTTCTCCCTGTGTGACCTGGATAGGTCTTTTCTATTCCAGGGCACACAGTCTTTCCTGAAATTAGGTGGCATTTTTCATTACAGATTGAAAGTATTGTTATGATCATCTACTTTTCTTTCATTTCTTTCCTTTGAAGTCTCTGTTTTAATGAAAGCATCTTTATATCCTTGTTTCCTAGAAATAAATGGTTTAATTCTTATGATGCTCCCAATTCACTTCAACTTCAGCCTATTTCCAGTTAATTGATGTAATCACTCAAAATTGAATAAGTGTTTTCAAAGATATGTATGTGTGTAGGAGGGACTGAGATCTCTGATTTATAATATCTACACCTAGTTAGAAACATAGCATTATATTAAATCATAACGGAACAAATGGGGCAAACACAGCTGAAATTCTAGAGATTTCAGTAATTTCACTAAACACATGATAGCAACTCCATTACCTTGCTACTACTACCAGAAATCCTAAATGAAATGGTTTTCATGTATAAATACTGTACATATTTGTTATTTCGTATGAATCCATTTATTTTAATTTTGGTAGAAGAGAGAGACATACTTGGTTGTGAATATAGCATACTCAAAGTAAAAGTCATACATGGTGATCAGCAATAGCCTGCCAACTGTATTATTAATGAGAAAGTCCAGTTGCCCTGGCAGTCATGTTTTCCTTTATGTCTGCAAAATGAGGAAAATGCAAAGTGAAAATATGCAGAAGCCTTCTAACATGCTCAGTCATCAGTTCTCACCAAACTCTGTCCTTCCAACTTAGTCTCACAAAAAACCATTAAAACCCTCTTTAATGGCTTAATATAGTTTGAGTTGATTTGTCACTTGCTACCGAAAGAATCTTGACTACTGAATCACTGTAATTGCAGCCAAAAGCAACAAAAAGAAAAGGATTGATTTTGTGCTTCAGTAATGAAGAGGACAAATGAAAGTTTCCAGACTCTAGCACTATGTAAGTACAAATACATTTTAATATTTTGTTATGCCTGATATGCCTGGCCCTCAATATGAATTTATAGTGGAGAAATTCATTTGAGAAATCAATTATTATAGTGATTTTTTTAAAATATCAAGCTTTTTTCTTCTCATTTTGCTCACTAGGGTGCTGACTAGGCATTCTTTTCCCTGTATTGTCATGCCAATGGTACTGCTGACTCTTAGATTCATCTGCTGCTACTATGGCCTTGTTCCACCTGCTAGGGAATGTGTCTCTGTGTGTGTGTGTGTGACAAGGAAATAATCTGCTTACCTGAAGGGCATTTTCATTTACATCATTGCTCCTTTCCATGTCTTAACCTCGGGGTCCTTCCCTGGAGGAAGAGGGGTGATGTGTTTGTGGGAGGACTAAAATAACTTAATCTCTCTGTGAATGAAGAAATTTATGTCTTTCTGGGTTTTCTCATGATATAGATTGCCTGAAATGTAGTGAGGTTAACACTTTATGGAAATGCAGGCTATATCCAAATACATTCCTCTCAGCTGTTCCTCTTTCATATCTGGAGCCACTGTGTGAAATAGGAGCAAGAGGTCCCAAGGGAAAGGGAAAATAACACAGCAAGGAAAATTAAGTTGCACAGGTCAGCCACACATCCTTATCACAATATACTCAGTCTAGAGCTACATGTGAAGGGTTTGGTATTATTCCAGACATTTTTTTCTGTTGCCTTCAGAAGCCTAATCCAGATTTGAAGACAAACTTTCTCTGTGCATCTCCCTTCAAATTCTTTTATTCTTGCTCAGGATTTCTCGGTGAAAATTGGAAAAGTTCCTAATAACATTTTGTGACTTGAATATGGTAATGACATATGATGAGGAGCTCATAATTTAGGATGAGGCTACTGTGTGCACAGTTATTTTTAATTCAAGAGTAGCATTAGTTAACTGAAATCCATCTCTGTAGAGGCTTTAGAGAAACTAAAACAAAGTGATGCACTAGCAGAGCAGTTAGTCCATTCACTTATTGATTATTTATCAGTAGTTTTTGGCTTATATTTTACATAACTTGACATCCATAGGATAAATATTTTTGCTCCATAATTTTATTTACAAGATATAATTTTCTTTCTAAATAAATATGAAAATTAATTTTTAAATTCTGAAATTATATTAAACACAACTATTTGCAATTTTATTTTTCTTTGATAAACACAAAGAGTTTCTCTGAAATATTATATAATTGAATTAATGCATATCAGAGATAGCTTAATTCTGAGATACCTTTGTATGTTTTGAGATACCATACACCCATCCCCATCCCCCATCCCCCCATCCATATACCATCCATCCACCTACCCGTTATCCAGTAATTTCAGTAATTCAGTAATTCAGTACACCTCAGTAATTTCATGGTTTGTATTTATAGAACCCAAACTTTTATTTTATAGGGAAATAAGGACATGATGCTGACATCATTTCTCATGTCAGTTTAAACTTTAATTTGACAATATACAAGTTTATTTGTACCTCTTTATAATGAAAATGGATACTTGATTTTTTTCAATGCATTTGAAAATAATTCTGTATTTCTAGAGAAAATAAATGCTGTGTTCAGTGCTTTGATGTTTATTTCTTTGCTTTGCTTAATTTTACCTATTTCCATTGTTATATTTGGTATACCATACAGCTCTAAATGAAAAGTGTCAGTGGATAGATAATGGGCATAAAATCACATCAAAATAGAAAGCTTGAATGTTTAGAAACCCTAGAAGCACTGTGATTAACATTCCTAAAGACTCAACTGGCAAATACAGGTTGAGCATTCAGTGTAGATTAAATAATGGAAAAAAGTGAGATGATTTTCAAAATAATGGACAGGAAATCATTCCAAATGGAAGTAGGAAGGAAGTTGACCTAAAAATAGCCATCCTGGTGAGAGAAGTTTCCTCCTCTAGCAAATTACAAGGTGGGCTTTGAGAGGCTAATGGGAGTAGAGAATGCTAGAGGATGGAATTCTCAGTTACTGCTGGATCTTTCTCTTACAAACCTCTGAAAATAATGCCTTTCTCTAGGGTCCTTTGTGTTTTTCTATTTCCCCAAATAAATAAATAAAGAGTGATGACCAGCAGCTTAAACACTGCTACAGTTCAATAAATTTGTTCTACTAACCATACCATCTTACCATATTAAAATTTGTATTGCTAAACATACAATGACAATTATTTGTTAGCTGGATAAGTGAGTGGACAGGGCAACCCAGTAGGCTCAGGAAGTGGCTCTAAGGCAGGTAAAGCCACAAGGGGAAGAGTCACCAAATGACCAATACTCACAAAAGTAATAGTTATTTCCCTTAACTTGGGTTGTGTATGTTTCTGGTGGAAAATAAACTATATACAGTAGCTCAGGTAAAGAATATCCTGGTAGGGAAACGTAAATGCTTTACTACAGTGATTATGGGGACATGCTTGCTGCATTTCACGGCTGAGGACAAATAACGATGCTATGTGAAAGGTGAATGGCTTAATACAAAAACAAAACAACCTAGGATCCAGTTGTTTGAAACTGATTGAGGCAACTGCTTTGAGTCTCCCATTTCTACTTTGCTGGATTGCCGCAAGAATTAAAAATAATGAGCATACAACTTGAACGTCACATTAGAAATGAAAACAATGTAACCTAAACATTTGTACTCTCATATTGATCTGAAATTAAAAAAACAGTAGAATGAATCAATAAAGTACAACATAATATACACTGGAAAAATAATGAGTATAAAGGTCCTACCTAGCATAGTGTCTGGTTCATAGATTATTCTCATGAAGAAAGAGTTATTGTTTTGGCTTTTTACAAACACCGGACTGTACCACAAACATTAGAAACAACATAGGAAGAATAAGAACACATTCCAGGAAGTTAGGCAGGTGGGTTATGGTATTAAAAACAAATAAACATTCTTTTCTGAATGTATTTATCTTCATTCATTCGTTACACGGTTTTTGTTTCTAGTCCTTATCTTAAACATTGTTATTGTTTCTAAATTTTAAACCTTTTTAATTCTGTGAAGGCAAAAAGTGGAAACCTAATAAACACATGTATATGCAAAAATAAACAAAAGTAAACAAAAAAATACAAGATAAAATAATATCACCACTACCAGAGAAGATGACATTTGTAGTTTGGAGTAATCCATTTTCTGAGATTTCTAGTTAACTTTTCTATTTTAATCCATCCAGCAGCTTATTCATTAGGATCTTCTTTAGAGTGTCTTCTGTGAACTCTCACTTAAGAGTCCTGCAAGGCTTTAGGCCAAACTCATCAACAGGAGTATAAAAGTACCTGGAATTGCCTTAGTAACTCTACCCTTTCTTTATAGTTGGGGGAGTATATTCACTTCGGTTTTCTAGTTCTCCATCCAACCTCATGAGACCTGACAATTTACATAGGTTTTGGAGGACCACATGATGTGACTCTCCGTTATTTATGTCCTCATTACTCTTATTGCTTACCTCACCTCTTGCCCAAACCTCTTTTATTAGTGCAAGTTTCTTTCTGTTGTTCCCTTCAGTTCCATTGCTACCTACAACCAGTGTGACACTGAGATAGTGAATTCATCCAGCCAACTTTAAATTCCTGAGTCACAGACTTATTTTCAACCTGTAGAAATTAATTGCAAATACAAAGTCTAAAAGAGGATTACTTATTATTAGGCCAGTGGTAAACAGATTTTTATGAGCTCTGGTTTTGTCTGTGTAACAGTTCTATTATCTCTCCAGCAAATTATAGAGCTTTTCTGTGTTGAACAAAGTGAGCATATTGTTCTCATTTAGATATGTTTACTTTTAATTAGAAGACTTTTAAATAAGCCTATTTGAACAATTTATGAAAAATACAAAGTCAGGGACATATAATGTACATTTATCCATTCCTACTTGAATTTTTCTATACAAAAGCCAATTTGGGATATTTCTTGATAATTTAATAATATACCCGTAACATGGACTTTGCTTGTCACTTATGACTCATTTATTCTCTAATGGAAGACATTTTACCTATAGTTTATTCTATGAAGTGCCTCAGATGAAATGTCTGCTGATCCTAGGAAAAGGGGGCTTGGATTAAGACGAGAAAGAGAAAGCAGCCACTGACATTCAGGCGCTGGCCAAATAGGATTATTGTATCTTGGTGTTGCTACAGAATAGTCAGGGACTCACTGATATGCCTTGATATTCTCTTGCTGAACATAAACAATATTACAATATTACAGAACATCAGTATCCAGCCTGGTCACACTATATCCTTGGTGGATTAAGACAAAAAGAATACCATTCCTCAATCACTACTGAGCACAGACAAAATATTAACATTGCCTAGGCTACACAATATTTAACATTCTCTCTCCTATGTGGGCCATTATGAGTGACAGAGGCTTCTTTACTAATCACAGCTTTAGCCAGATCTGGTCTGCCCGTCCTATAGATAAGATTTATTAAAATTGTCAGTTATAGAATTATCCGCTTCTGAACAGCATCAAATCCAGAGTAAAGCCCTATTTCCTTACACCTGCCCCCAAATCACCTGACACAAGCCCAAATCTTTTTGAAATTAAGTCTTTTCAATAATAAATTATTTCTACTGTATTCATTCTTCCTTGCTGCAGCAAGAAATAAACAAAATTTTTTAACCAGTATATTTCTGGTAGTCTTTGTTTAGAAAACATTGACAGAAATGGAAGTTTCACTGAGATTCACCTGAAGCATTCCCTGCTTTGGACGAGTATCCTCAACTCATAGTGTTCATATCTGAGAGTCCTTGTGTTTTGCTCTATTTGATATTCTGTCTTGTCCATGTGGGTGAAAGGCAAATTTATTCTGAATTGAGCTCCAATATTTCACTGAAATAACATTGAGTTTATTTTGTTTTATTAGAAATAAAGTCAACTGTAATATTTTTGTTACCTTATTAGATTGGTATTATTCCTTGGTAAATTGTTTTAGAGCCACATAAAACCTGCTCCAATGTTCTATCTGCTATTCTATGGTTTTGCATACTGTTTGTTTGTAAGAGGAAAAGTATACAGGAGGAGGACAAGTGTAAGTTCAGCAAGTCATCCTTGATCTTATTCTAGAGGTTGAAGGGCTTAGAATATTTCCTTAGACCATAGTTGATTGAATGAGCAATGTCAGGCATCACCGTTTTAAAAACTGGAAATGACTTCCTCTTGAGCCTTGCCTTTGTCTTTCAGATAATTTCTCTATTTAGTTCCATCTGCCCAGAATAAGAAGGTTTTTATGGCCCTGCATTGGTGATGATTGACTTTTCGCTGAACACTGGATTCACCAAGATATGGGAGAGTCATTCTCACAGGTCATTCTGTTTTCATGAGATGTTCTCCTTCTACAACTAGTAGTTCAGTCTTTTACATGCTGAACCCTGCTTCCTTAATGTTCTGTAATTATTAGGATAAATTGTATCCTTATAATTTTCTACCTGGAAGAGTTACAACAGGGAAAATTTGGAATAGGAGTAGCCACTTTGGAAGCTTTTGACATAAGCAAGATTGTTCATTTGAGGAGTATCTTAGAACAAAAGCAAAGAAACCCTTATTAGGAGACTTATTTTCATAAGATCATTTTCCTTTATGTGATAAACATCCCCTCCTTTTCTACACATGGAAGCATTGCATATTAATACATGCTGGCTTTTTACCTGTACAACATGATAAAATTGTCAAGAGCACAAGTTATGTCAAAAGCAGTTGTGTGGCACTCTCTTCTGCATGTATATGCGTCAAATACCTTTTGCTACATCTAAACTTTCTTCCCTTTATTGCAGAGAAAACATAATTAGTCTTTTACAATGATAACATTATATTTGTTTGGAGGTGACTTCCTTTCATTTTCTCTCCTCTACTTGTTCTCTTTCCTCTTTTTGCTGAAACTTTAAAGATTAATCAAAAAACTAATACACTTGTTTGGATGCACTCTAGGGATATCTAATCTAGATAATGAAAATTGTCTAAAAGTTAAAAAAAACACAAAGTTTTAAAATGCTGTTTCTTTTTATGGACACTGAAAATTACATTTACATAATAGCTTTTCTTATTACAGCCATAAGATAAGAAAAGGCTTTAGTTTTGCATGGCTCAGAGTCTTTATAAAATTATTTTGCCATATAAAAATGTTACCACTATATCTTAGTTTGTTCAAGATGAGGGTTAAATTTCTTGTAATTCAAATTTCCTATATTTCCCACATTGATCTGATGAGTTTAAAAATCATTGTTTTCACAAATTGTTCAATAGTAAAAATTATGGTATAAAATTGTGTTAATTATGTATAATAATGGTTGTCATTTAAAAGGTTGAATTGTACTAAATTCTGGGCAGTTTAAAAACAAGTGCAAAATTATTTAACATTTTAATTTATTTTTATTTTTTAAAATGACAATAGATTACATAGATTAACAAAATACAAATATGGTTTTGGATAATATTTCAAATGCATATATGTGTATGTATGTATATTTTTTATTTTAAATTTTTATAGCTATATAATAGTTGTATATGTTTATGGGTACATATAATATTTTGATATGAGCATAGAATACATGCTGATTAAATCAGGATAATATCTATCACTTAAAGCATTCATCTTTTTTTTGTCTTAGGAACATTCCAATTTCACTCTTTTAGTTATTTTGAAATATATAATAAAATTCATAAGTAATAATAATAGTTAATAAAGTATTCTTAACTTTAGTCACCCTATGGTGCTACCAAACACTAGATAATATTCCTTTTACCTAACTGTATTTTATTTTTGTATCCCTTTACCATCTCCTCTTTATTCCCCATTTACACTATCCTTCCCAACTTCTGAATACTTTCGGTCTACTCTTCATTAGTATAAGATAATTTTTTGTATCTCTGAAATATGAATCTGAACATGTGAGTTTTTTTTTTTTTTTGGTGCCTGCCTATTTCCCTTAATTTAGTGTCCTCCATTTCTATCTATATTGCTGATAATAATAAAGTCTCATTCTTTCTGAGAGCCAAATAGTATTTTATAGTGTATATTTACCACATTTTCTTTATTCATTCATGAATTGATAGACACTTACTACTGTTGCAATAAACATGGTAGCACAGATGTCTTTTTGATATAATGAATTCCCCTCCTATGGAAATATACCCAGCAGTAAGATTAGTAGATTATATGGTAGTTGGATTATTTGTTTTTGCAGGAACTTCCATAGTGATTATACCAATTTACATTCTCACCAACAGTGTACAAGAGTTCCCCTTTCTTCATCAGCATCTATTATTACTTGTCTTTTTGCTAAAAGCCATTTTAACTGTGGTAAGATGATATCTCAATGTGGTTTTGGTTTGCATTTTTCTGAAGAGCAGTGATGATGAGCATTTTTTCATATACCTGTTGAGCATTTATGTATATTCTTTTGAGAAATGTCTTTTCATAATTTTACTCATCTTTTATCAGATTATTGGACATTTTTATTGAATTGTTTTATCTTCTTATATATTCTTGTTCTTAACCCATTTTCAGATGGTAGTTTGCAAATATTCCTCCCATTGTGTGGGTTGTCTCTTCATTGTTTCCTTTCCTGTGAAAAAACATTTTAGCTTGATGTGATCTCATTTGTCCATTTTTGTTTTGTGATCCCATTTGTCCATTTTGTTTTGGTCCATTTGTCCATATTTACTGAGACCAATGTCCTGGAACATTTCCCCAATGTTTTCTTCTAGAAGTTTCATAGTTTTAAGTCTCACATTTAAGAAATACAACATACTAAAATATATGAGATACAGAAAAAGCAGCATCAAGAGGGACTTTTTTATTATTACATCATAGTTGTATACATTAATATTATTATGGGGTACAGTGTGTTGTTTCCATATACAATTTGAAAACTTTCATCCAATTGGCCAACATGGCCTTCATGTCATTCTCATAGTTGTTATGTTAAGATGTGATCCCAGCAAACACCCTCCCTCCACCCATCCTCCCCCCTCCCCTCCTCTCTCTCTCCCCTTTCCCCATATTCTTGGGCTAAAATTGGGTTATAGCTTTCCTATGATAGCTAAAAATTAGTTTCATAATAGGGTTGAGTACATTGGATACTTTTTCTTCCATTCTTGATATACTTTGCTAAGAAGAATATTTTCCAGCTCCATCCATTTAAACATGAAGGAGGTAAAGTCTCCATCTTTCTTTATGGCTGCATAGTATTCCATGGTGTACATATACCACAATTTATTGATCCATTCATGGGTTGATGGGCACTTAGGATTCTTCCATGACCTAGCAATTATGAATTAAGCTGCAATGAACATTCTGGTACAAATATCTGTATTGTAGTGTGATTTTTGGTCTTCTCAATATATACCTAGCAGAATTTTTATAGCAATAAAAGCCTACATCAACAAATTAAAGGGAGAGGAAGCAGAGAATTGTGTCTAAAAATAGAACCCTTACATAATTATTTCCCCAAAGAATACCAAATTGAACAACTATCCATGCCAGAAAGCACCACCATGAGAACCAAAAGATCAGGTGAATAATTACAGTATCTGGTTTTAACATACTATCAAGGAAAGAGGCATTGAAAAGTGTAGGAAAGAGTCTCAGATTGCCTAGACCACTCATCCCACAGTGACACATAGCTCAGCAGAGAGAGAGAATCTGTATGTGTAGGAGACAGAGAACAAAGTGAGTGTGGGATTTTGCAATGGAGCTCAGTGCTTGCCTGACACAGCAGAATATGACACAGGGTAGAATTCTGCTGGTGCATTTGGATGGAGAATTTAGGTTATCCCTGAGCTAAAGGGGAATCCTCAATCTTAGCAGAGGAACTCAAATCCTGTCGGGCTTCTCCACACACTTGATAAAATGGCATGAGGCCCAAAATAAATTTTAGTGTCAGCAAGTCTCCAAGAACTAGAGTCCTTGGACAATGCCTCGTGTTGCTTTGCTCTTGTATGCAGTGAATTGTGGTGCAGCCCAGTGAATCACTGGCTGGACCTAGGAGAACCTATATCACCTTTCTTCCAACTCCAGGCAATACAATTTAGGAACAGATTCCTTAAACTTGGGAGAAGTAGAAGGAAGAGTACAGAGGACTTTGTCTTGCAACTTGAGTATCAACTCAGCCAAAGTACACTCAATTTTAACCAAAAAATTCAGGAAGGAATTCAGCCAACGTAAAGTAAAGCACCAGGCAGACTCCTGAAGCACCCATTTACAGACAGGCCTTTGCTCCTGTATGGCATTTTTAGACATATCCTGGGACAGAAGAGAATCTGCCAACCTGATGGGAAGAACCCATTCCAGGCAGGTTTCACAACATGCTGACTAAAGAGGGCTTTCACCTTGAATAAACTTAATAGTAATCAGGCAGTACTATCTAGGGTCCTTGCGTGAGCTCCAGTATTGAGCTAGTCTGAAAGGCACTGGGCTTTAGGTGTTAACCAGCCCAGTGCAGCTGTGGTGGCCACAGGATTACTTATGCCACTCTCCTCTTCTTTATCTCCAGGCAGCTTAGCACAGAGACAGACTTCTGATTGAGGGAAAAAGAAGGAAGAGAGTGGAAATTATCTGGTAACCCAGGGTATGCTTTCCTCACTTTCCTATACTCATCAGAGCTGCTTATCTAAAAGTATGCAAGAGTTGCAGTATTCTTGGGGTTAAGGTGTCCCCTAGTGTTAAAATTAATCACATTCAACACACTTAATTGTCCTAACATTCAGTGCCCCTTGAATTCTTGCAAAGCTCTATTAAGAAGGATAAGTACAAACAAGTCCAGATTGCAAAGATCTGAATAAATACTAACTCTTCATTGTCCCATAAATTGACAAAGATTCCAAGCATCAAGAACATCCAGGAAAACATAATCTCCCCAAATGGACTAAGTAAGGCACCAGTAACCAATAAAGTGGCATTGGAACCCCAAATAAAATCACTGTAAGGATGGAGATATGTGACTTCCCAAACAGATAATTCAAAATAGCTGCCTTGAGGAAGTTCAATGAACTTCAAAACAACACAGGGAAAGAATTCAGCATTCTATCAGATAAATTTAACAAATAAATTAACATAATAAAATTAATCAAACAAATTCTGGAGCTAAAAAATTCAATTAACAAATTAAAAACTTCATCAGAGTCTCACAACACCAGACTTGGTCAAGAAATAAAATTAACAAATGAGCTCAAATACAGGCTTTATGAGCATACACTGACAGAGGAGAAAAGAAAAAGAAAAAGAAAAGAAAAAGAATGAAGCAGACCTACAAGATCTGGAAAATAGGCAGAAATGGGCATAGTAAAACTAGCTTTAAAGATGACATAGGTAGGGAGAGATTGAGGCAGAAATTTTATTTAAAGAAATAATTAAAAGGAACTATCCAAACCTAGAGAGAGAGAGCAATATGAACATCTAGGTATAAGAGCCTGAAGGAACACTGAGAAGATTCAACCCAAATAAGGGTACCTGAAGGCATACAATAATCAAACTCTAAAAGGTCAAAAATAAAGAAAGGATCCAAAATCCGCAAGAGAAAAAGAAGCAAATAACATAAAAGGAAGCCCAATATGTCTGGCAGCAGACTTTTTGGTAGAAACTTTACAAGCCAGGAGGGACTGGGGTGACATTTTCAAAGTGCTAGAAGAAAATCTTCCAATTCAGAATTTTACACCCAGAAAAACTATTTTTAAATAGGAAAGGGAAATAAAGGTTTTGAGATAAACAGAAGCTGAGGGATTTCATCAGTATCAGACCTATCTGATAAGAAATCCTAAAGAGAGTTTTCCAATCTGAAATAAAAGTTAACAATCAATAAGAAATCATCTGAAGAGTGAAAGCGCACTGATAAAAGTAAGCATGCAGACAAATATAGAATATTCTAGATTGTAATTGTGGTCTGCAAACCACTATTATCTTCAGTAGAAATACTAAAAAAAAACTATCAAAAATAGTAACTGCAACAATTTGTTAAGAAATAAGCAATATGGGAGATGGAGCACGATGGCGGATGGGATAGACAGCTAGCTCAGCTCTCCCAGAACAACAGGTGAGAGGGAGTGGGCTAGATCATTCCCTGCAAAGCATATTGGTGTAGACAGGCAGTTTGGAGTGTGCAGTGAAGTGGCAGATTGATGGACTCGAAGTGTAATCTGGAGCTGCAGAGACTGCCAGAAAAATTTCTGTATAGCTGAAGCAGCGGGCAGCAGTGGTGGTAACCAGCTCCTCCCCCATGGAAGATTACAATTCCCAGTTCGGGGGAAACTAAGTGTTGTGTGGAAAAACTGGCGAAGCTAGACTCCTGCGTGGAGTTTAGTGGTCAGATAGGGTGCCATCTGGAGTGGCACAGCTGGGGCCAGGTGCCCAGAGGGACAAGCAGGTGGGAAGACTTCCGGTCAGGAAGCAGGCATTTTAGAAATTTCGGAAATGGTGACTGCCACAGGCACTTTTGCGCATAGGCCAGGGGAGATAATTTGAGTCTCAACTGCAGGCAGCCATCCTGCACCCAAAGCAGGTCCAGGATACCCGCACTTTATGGGAACTATTGCAAGGAGAATTGTGAAACCTGCCTGTGAAGTTTTTCCTTGAAATCGGTGGAATCAACAACTCTGTGGAGTCTAAGCCCCAAGCCAGTAGCCAGGCAACCACCAAAAACACTGCAAACCGTCAATCAAGTATAAGCCTGGGAACCACTCACGGCGCCACCTGGTGTCCAGAAAGTATATTGCAACATAAACATATTACTACTAAAGTTGATCCCTATGGCCTACAAATAGTCATATGTTTATATATATGTGTGTGTGTGTGTGTGTGTGTGTATTTTTTGGTGGTGATTTTTTATTTTATATTTTTCTTTTTCTTTGCTCGTTCTTTTTGCTCTTTTGTGTTTTTTTCCTTTTCTTGTAGGAGTTATTGTTAATTTTCTTTTTAAAAATTATTATTAATACTATTTCTTTCTTTTCTTCTTCTTCCCTATTTATGGTTGCTGAGAGTGCTTACATCAGGCTATTAGAGGTTTTTATTATTATTATTAATTTATTATTATTATTTTATTTTATTTATTTTATTTTTTGTCTGTTTATCTGTGTGCTTGTGTGTCTGGTAGCTTCTTTCTTTGTTTATTTATTCATTTTGTTTCAATGGGTCTTGTGTTTTGCTAAATCCTCAGGATGGCTATTTTCCCTAACTCCAATTTTTACATCCAATAAGCACAAGGGGGAATGGGGGATGATGGCTGGCTGGAACCACCTTTCAACAGAAGCTCCAGTCCAGAGGCAGAGGTAAGAGCCAGAAAGAACCCAACAAAGCTGAAGGGTGTGAGATGAGTTGAGAGAAAAGATAGATAATTGTACTTCTCTGTCAAAGCAAACTGTGACTCTGAGGAAACAAATTTCAGGTATAGAACTCATCCCAAAGAGGATGTCTGTCCCCTTCCCCAAGAGAGTTGTTTGATTGCTGTGGGATCTCTACTAGTGAGTAATGAACTGAGGTTCTCTTCTCTCACCCCACTGGAGTGACTTTCTGGAGGCTGGGACTTCCTCTCTAGAGTGTCCTGGCTGCAAATCTAGGAATTTCCCTTTCCTGGCAGGAAGTTTGAACAAATATTTTCCCTGCCATCTTGAACTTCTAATCTACTCTTCCCCCCTTGCCTGGTGGTATAGAAGTCCAACCCCTGCAGAAACCAGAATGTCTGCACTTCTTGGCTAGGTCTGGGCATTGGGCAGACGGTGGCAGTGCAGCTATGCTGTTTCTGTGAAACCAGTAACAGTGCAGAAAGGCACAGAGGGGAAAGGGTCTGGCTTGGCTCTGAGAAAGAGTATCTCAGCAGCAGGTGGAGGATTGGGTCTCCACATGATGGGTGGAGACTCAGGAACTGCTGAGGTGTGCAAACCAAAGTGGAGACAACTCCCACCCAACATCAGCATTAATAGAGCGATTCTGCTGGGGTCTAATTTTGGAGAGTCATCTCCCTAACTCTGTGGTCTGCCAGAGGGAACCAGACCTCCCCCTATAAGGATACCAGAACAGTAGAACAGAAGCAGCAAAGGTGCAATGGCTGAGGAAGAAATACATTTGCTGTCTGCATATCCTCAGGTTTAGATTGTGCTCAGATGGAACACTCAGTTGTCATTGAGTACCCAAGGCAGGCAGGCGTCATCGCCCCCTGCTGGTTGGTGGCAGAGGATGGTAGCTGAGAGGAGGAGGCATTGATTTTACTTTGACTCTGGTAGGTGCAAAGCCCTGCCACATGTGCTTAATGGACAGAACTGGGCCACAGAGACTGGGTTAACAGAGGCTGGCAGTGGGTTACCAGAGTCCAGTGGTGAATGGGGAGCAAGATGGGGAAAGAGGCATCAGCCCCCTTAGTCCAAACCTTCAATTGGACGAGGCTTTCTGACTCCTTGGAGTGCCAGAGTGAGGACTCTCCAAGGTAATACCCTGGTTCTGTTGTAGTAGGAAGGTTTGATTTTCCTCTTCCAGTTGTTGTCTGTGTGGGGGCAGGATATCTTAGTTGCTTGTATTTCTCCACAGCTGAGACTTCAACCCAGAGTAACTGATTCACTAGGATTGGACAGAGATTAGCTGAATATAAGACAGAGCCACATTGCCCCACCACACCAAGCAGGTCTCCAGAGTCTCAAGCTATAGTAATGTATGGGTCCTTTGCAAAGCTGCAGAGGAAAAGTTGCAGTCACCATCCCCAGCTCTTTGGTAAAGGGCTGGTCAACCACTACCCTAGAAGTCCCCAATCCAACTTCACCCTACCTGCTCATCTAGGCAAATGGCAAAAAACAATCATGGGATGAAATAAGTGGAAAAACTGGCAATATGAATAAGCAGAACAGATCAACTCCCCCAAGGAATGACAAACCAACCACACCAAAGGATACCATTCATAAACAGATGTCTGAGATGTCAGAAATCGAATTTAGAATTTGGATGGTGAATAAGATTAACAGAATGGAAGTAAGGTTGGAATTAGAAATTCTAGGAATAATTCAAAAGTTATCTCAAGAATTCAATTAATTCAAAGGCAAAATCACCAAACATTTTGACACGTTGAGAAAAGAAGTTGCAGCCTTCTAAGATATGACAAATACGGTAGAATCTCTCACTAACAGAACAGAGCAGGCAGAAGAAAGGATTTCAGATATCGAAGACAAAGCCATTGAACACTCCCAAATGCACAAAGAGGAAGAGAAGTGGAGAGTAAAAAAGGCTTATTCTCTCAGAGAGCTCTGGGATAATTCCAAGAAAACTAATATTCCCCTTACAGGAATCCCTGAAGGCAATAAGGTTGCTTCAAAAGAGGCACATGCCCTTATTCAAGAGAAAATCGAGGAAAACTTCCCAAACATCACAAGACATGCTGAAATCCAGATAGCAGGCAGTTTCAGAACCCCAGCATGACTCAACCCAAATAAAGCGTCTCCTAGACATATTATAATTAATTTCACCAAAGTTAATATGAAGGAGAAAATACTGCAAGCACCCAGATGTAAGAAAACCATAACCTACACGGGGAAGAATATTAGAATGACTGCAGATCTTTCTGTGGAAACTTTTCAAGCTAGAAGAGGATGGTCATCTGCCTTCAACCTCCTAAAACAAAAGAATTTTCAACTCAGGATCCTGTATCCAGCTAAACTGAGTTTCATTTATGATGGAGAAATTAAATACATTAATGATATTCACATGCTGAAGAAATTTGACATAAATAAACCAGCTTTCCAGGATATTCTCAGACCCATCCTCCACAATGACCACTATAGTGCTTTACCACCAAAGTAAACTCACTTACAAATTTTTGATCAAAATCTAACTACCACAGTGGCAAAAGGATTAAAAATGTACACTGGACTTTCAATAAATTCAACACCCAAAATAATACCAGGCTTATCACTACTCTCAATTAATGTGAATGGCTTAAATTGCTCTATAAAGAGGCATAGGTTGGCTGACTGGATTCACAAACTCAGGCCAGATATCTTCTTATCTGCTACATACAAGAATCTCATCTTATCTTAAAAGATAAATATAGACTCAGGGTGAAGGAATGGTCATCTATATTTCAAGCAAATAGAAAGCAGAAAAAAGCAGGTGTTGCAATTTTATTCACAGATACAATAGGCTTTAAACCAAAAAAACTAAAGAAAGATAAGGATGGTCACTTCATATTTGTTAAAGGTAAAACTCAACATGATGAGATTTCAATTATTAACATTTAAGCACCCAACCAGAATGTGCCTCAATCTACTAGAGAGACTCTAACTGACATGAGCAACTTGATTCCCTCTAGCACTGTAATAGCCAGAGATTTTAACACCGCTTTGGCTGTGTTGGATAAATCCTCCAATGAGAAGCTAAGAAAAGATATTTTGGACTTAAAATTAACCATTCAACAATTGGATTTAACAGACATATACAGAACAGTTCATCCTAACAAAACTGAATACACTTTCTCATCAGTGTGTGCAACATCTCCAAAATTGATCATATGCTAGGTCACAAGGCTAACCTCATCAAATTTAAAAGAATAGAAATTATTCCTTGTATCTTCTTGAACCATCATGGAATAAAAATTGAACTCAGTAACAACAGGAATCTGCAAACTCACACAAAGACATGGAAACTAAATAATGTTATGCTAAATGATAGCTGGGTCATAGATGAGATTAAGAAAGAAAGTACCAATTTTGGGGGGCATAATGATAATGAAGACACAGACTACCAGAACCTCTAGGATACTGCAAAGGCAGTCCTAAGAGGGAAATTTATAGCATTACAAGCCTTCCTCAAGAAAATGGAAAGACAGGAAATCAACAACTTAATGGGATAGCTCAAGCAACTGGAATAGGAAGAACATTCTAACTCCAAACTCAGCAGAAGAAAAGAAACAACCAAAATTAGAGCAGAATTAAATGAAATTAAAAATAAAAGAATTATACAACAGATAAATGTATCAAAAAGTTGGCTTTTTGAAAAGGTCAATAAAATAGCTAGACCTTTGGCTAACCTAACCTGAAATGAAAGAGTAAAATATCTAATTTCATTAATCAGAAATGACAGAGACGAGATAACAACTGACTTTGCAGAAATACAAAAAATGCTTACTGAATATTACAAAAAACTCTATTCTCAGAAATATGAAAATCTGAAGGAAATTGACCAATACTTGGAATCACATCACATTCCTAGACTTAGCTAGGAAGAAGTATGAACAGGCCTATATGAAGTTCTGAAATAGCATCAACTATACAAAATCTTCCCCAAAAGAAAAGCCCAGGACCAGATGGCTTCACATCAGAATTCTACCAAACATTGAAAGAGGAATTAATACCCATATTACTTAACCTTTTCCAAAACAGAAAAAGAAGGAATATTTCCCACATGTCTATGAAACAAACATCACCCTGATACCCAAAGCAGGAAAAGACCCAACAAGAAGAGAAAATTATAGACCAATATCTGTAATGAATATTGATGCAAAAATATTCAATAAGATCCTAGCAAACAGAATCCAGCAACACATCAAATGAATTATACACCACGGCCAAGTGGGTTTTATCCCAGACTCTCAAGGCTGGTTCAATATACATAAATCTATAAATAAATCACATAAACAAATTAAAAAAAATGAAGACTATATGATTCTCTCAATTGATGTAGAAAAAGCTTTTGACAATATCCAGCATCCTTTTATGATCAAAACACTTA
>NW_003852451.1:11830404-11844716 GCF_000181295.1 Otolemur garnettii
ATACCATTTAACTCCAGTAAGAGTAGCCCACATAATAAAAATCCCAAAACTACAGATGTTGGCATGGAGTGGAGTAAAGGGAACACTTCTGCACTGCTGGTGGGAATGCAAACTAATATGTTCCTTTTGGAAAGAAGTTTGGAGAACACTCAGGGATCTAAAAATTGACCTGCTGTTGGATCCTGCAATCCCTCTACTAGGAGTATATCCAAAAGATAAAAAAATCACTTTGCAAAAAAAAAATATTTGCACCAGATTATTCATTGCAGTTCAATGCATAATAGCCAAGTCATGGAAGAAGCCCAAGTGCCTATCGACCCATGAATGGATTAATAAATTATGGCATATATATACCATGGAATACTATGTAGCCTTAAAAAAAAATGAAGATGTTACCTCTTTTATTTAACATGGAGGGACCTAGAACATATTCTCCTGAGTAAAGTATCTCAATAATGGAGGAAAAAGTATCCAATGTACTCATTACTTCTATGAAATGAACTTATATTTACTCACACTTTCTTATAAAAGACAGAACACAACTATAGCCCAGGATGAAGGAGAGAAATGGAGTGGGAAGGGAGAGGAGGAAGGAGGTTTGATAGAGGGAGGATAAATGACGTGACCACATGTATGGAACATATTGCAAGGGTACAAGTCAAATCTGTCAGGTGTAGAACATAAATGTTTTAACATAATAATCAAGTTAATGAGGCAAAAGCTATGTTGATTGGTTTGATGTAAGCACATCAGATTGTATAAAAAAAACAACACATTGTACCCCACCTATGCATAAATGTATTCATGATCTATGTGTATATGACTTAATAAAAAATAAATAAAATATTTTGAAGAAATAAACAATATAAAGATAAAAAAGAAAAACAGAATCAAAAAACAAGGTGATAGAGTGAAAATGTAGAATTTATTAGTTTTCACTTTGCTTCCCCCCCCCTTTTTAGTGGTAAGAATTAAGTTGTCATTAGTTTAAAAGCATTGATTATATCACTTGCAAGGCTCATGGTAACTTCAAAGCAAAAACCTATGATACATATAAAAATACTAAAAGCGTGAAATTAAAATATGTTAACAGACAAAATGACTTACAAAGGAAGACATGAAAGAAAGAAAGAAATCAATAAGATGTGAAAACAAATAGCAAAGCAGCTGTACAATTTCTGACCTATCAATTAGATAACATTTAACATAAATTGACTAAACTCTAGAATTAAAAGATAGAGTGACTTAATGGATGAAAAACAACAAGATACAATTTTATGCTGTCCTCAAGAAATTCAGTTCTTCTACACATGTGCGCATGTATCATGCACTTGCACACATACACACACTGAAAATGAGGAAAGGGAATGTGTCCACACTTCTTCTATGAGGCCACTATTATTCTGATACCAAAACCACACAAAGGCATAACAAAAAGAGAAAACTACAGGCCAATATCTCTGATGAACATAGATGTAAAAATCCTGAACAAAATACTACTTTACTCAATTCAACAATACATTAAAGAGATAATTCATTATGATCAAGTAGAATTCATTCCAGAGATGTAAGGATGTGTCAGTTCATTCTAGAAATGTGAAGATGTGTCAACATATGCAAATCAATAAATGCAATACATCACTTCAACAGAATGAAGGACAAAAACATATTATCATTTCAATAGATGCTAAAAAATAGTTGACAAATTTCAACATCCCTTTATAATAAAAGCTCTCAACAAACTGGAAATAGATGGAACATTCCTCAAAACAATAAAAGCCATATATGATAGACCTACAGCTAGTGTCATACTGAACAAGGAAAAACTGACATCCTGGCCTCTAAATCTGGAAAAAGACAATGATGCAGATTTTCACTGCTTTTATTCAGCATATTATTGTAAGTTCTAGCCAGAACAATTAGACAAGACAAAAAGTAAAGCACATCCATACTGTAAAGAAAGAAGTAAAAGTAATATTGTTTGCAGATGGTATAATCTTATATTTAGAAAGACCTAAAGACTCCAGAAACCTGCATTTAGAACTGATAAACAAGTTCAGTAATATTGCAGGATAGAAAATTAACATACAAAAATCCATGGCATTTCTATATGCTAACAGTGAGCAATCTGAAATAGAAACTAAGAAAATAATTTTATTTATGATATCTATAAATAAAATAAATTACCTAGGAATAAACTTAAGCAAAGAAGTAAAAGATATCTCTGAGGAAAACTATAGAACACTGATGATAGAAATTGAAAAGTACATTAAGAAATGGAAAGATATTTCAGGTTCATGGACTGGAAAAATCAGGATAACTAAAATGTCCATTCTACCCTAAGCAAGCTATGGATCTAGTTCAATTCCTATCAAAATACCAATGTCATTCTTTACAAAGATAGAAGTTAATTCTAAAGCTTATGTAGAACCAGAAGAGACTCAAAATAGCCAATGCAATCCTAAGCAAAAGGAACAAAGCTTGAGGAAACATATTACTTGAATTCAAATTATACTACAGAGTTGTAGTAACCAAAACAGCATGGTACTGGCATAAAAACAGACACATATGCAAATGTAATAGAATAGAGAACCCATGAATAAATCCACACATCTATGGCGAATTTATCATCAACAAAGTTTCCAAGAACCTATAGTTGGGAAAGGATAATCTCTTCAATAAATGGTGCTGGAAAAAATGGGTGTCCTTAATTAGAAGAATGAAACTAAAGTTCTATTTCTCACCATATACAAAAATCAAATCAAAATATATACTTGAATGTATATAGCAGCTAAATTAACAATTGCAAAGATTGGAAACAATCCAAGTGCCTATCAACCCTTGAATGGATCAAAAAACTGTGGTATAGTATATGGATACAATGGAATATTTTTCAGCCATAGAAAATATGGAGACTTTGCATCTTTTGTATTTACTTGGATGGATTTGGAGAACATTACCTTAATTATATATCTCAATAATGGAAAAGCAAGCATCCTATGTACTCAGTTCTAATTTGAAACTACTAGGTCAGTAAGTACATGCCCACACAATAGAAAAACACAATTAAATTCAAGTAGAGGGGTTCTTGGTAAGTTCCCATCTGTTGGGTACAATGTAGGGGTATATGGTACACATCCTGGGTGAATGACTCAACTGCAACTTGACTTTACAAGCACAAATAATGTAGTGCAATAGTATGTACCCTCATGATAACCTGCAATTAAAAAATTAAAAAATGATTTATCATAAACATTCAAGGAAAACAAAAACCCAGTAGAATAATTCTTGATTTTCATGTCTTAACTTCTCCTGGTCTGTTGGAAAAATAGTTGGCTACTTTGGTTAAAAGTTATAATTACTATGAGGGGTTAATTATTCTAGGTAAATTGCCATGGAAAAATATAAATATAGTAGAATCTCCATAGTTGGCCACTTTCATACACTGGCCACTTCTTTTAGTTGACCTAAGTTTTATAGACCAGAATGCACACTTTTACTAAGGCCTAGGTCCTTATGTTGACCACCTCCATATATGGACCAGTTTGTTACACTCCCGTGGGTGGTCAACTTATAGAGGTTCTACTGTATGTATACATGATAGTCATCAGTAGTTCCTGAGATTCTTTTTTATAGAAGTTGTTTATATTCATAAGTTTAATCTAATGTATGTTAATAGTTTAATTTAATATTGATAAATTAATTGTATTTTAGAGTTATAGTTAAAAGATTTAAAATTTTACCAGTTTGTACGTTTATATATCAGTGGTGCCTAAAGACATACATATCAAATATATCTGTAAAGTCATTACCACAAATTGTTGCCTGAATCATATACCAAAATTGCAAAAATTGGGGCAGAGTTGCAATTATAAACTAAGAATAGAGGAATTTTCAAGGGGAAAAGAGGCTATATCTATGAATCAAAAGAGCAAAGAAATCTAGGAAAATAAGAACTGAAAATATTCCTTGCAATACAACAGGCCCTGGTGAGATTTGACAATGCATATTTATTAGCGTGACAGGTGTTGGAATTTCACTGGATTTTGGAATATGTAGGCTATAAGCACATGTAGAGAAAATGTAAATTATTTTTTTCTAAAAGATATTTTGATATTAGTAATATATAGAATGATCACAGTAGCTAGAAGGAGATTTTAAATTTGTAGCATAAACAGCATTAATTTATTACTCTCTCAAATTTACACAGATGTGTAATTATGAGCCCTCTTTTGAAGATTCAAGCTTGGCTTATATGGAGTACAGTTGATAATACAAGTTCATCATTATTTTAAAAGTAAGCATTATGATCATCTATACATCAATATATAGTTTACAATGCACCATTATACCTGTGACAAAGTGTCTTAAGATGGTGGAAATTTTGTCGAGCATCTGTGTCAATGTGTTCTGATTATAGTTCTATAGATGACATTTTGTATAGGCAGGTAACAATAAATGCTTCATTCAATACTGTCAGAATTTTTTTGTGGACCCAACTCCTGGTGCTGGTAATATCTACTCTTTCTTTTTCTCATCCAGCTTTATTGAGGTATAATTGTCAGATAAAATTGTATAGATTTGAAGTGTACAATGTGGTGATTTGACATATACATTGTAAATTGATTACCACAAGAGTTATTTAACACATACAGCATCTCACATAGTTATCATCTTTTTGTGTGGCAAAAGCATTTGAGATCTACTGTCTTAGCAAATTTCAAGTATTCAATACAATATCATTAAATATAGTCACCAAGCTGTACTTTGAAAAGTGTAGGCTACAAAAGCACAAAGAAATAAGCAGGACTACAACAAACTAACAAGCCTCAGCACAGCCAAGAAAACAATGAACAAAATAAAAAGGCAACATATGGAATGTGAGACAATATTTGAAAACAAGGCATCTGATAAAGAGTTAAAATCCAAAAAAATATAAGAAGCTCATATAACTTAACAGCATAAAACACATCAAATAATTTGAAAATGTGCAAAGGACTCAAATATACATTTTTATAAAGAAGACAAAAAATGGCCATAGGTGTATACCTATTGCTTAACATATGCTCAACATCACTAATCATCAGGGAACTGCAAATCAAAATCACCATGACATATTACCTCACAACCATTAGGTTGGCTATTATAAAAAACAAAACAAAAAAGAAAGAACAAAAGATAACAAGTGTTAGCAAAGATGTGGAAAAAACATATCCTTGTCCACCAATGGAGAGAAAGTAAATTGATGCAGCCATTATGAAAAACAATATGAAATTTCCTTTACCATTAACAATAGAACTACTATATGATCCAGGAATCCCACTTATGAAGGAAACAAAAACCAGTATCTTAATGATATCTGTACTCACATATTCATTATAGCATTATTCACAACAGTGTAGACATGGGCACAACCTACGTGTTTGTGGATGAATGGTCACAGAAAATGTGGTGTATATACAATGGAATATTCTTCAGCCATAAAAATTTCCTGCTATTTGTGACAGATGAATCTTGATGACGTTAAACCACAGTGGAATAAATGAGACAAAGATAAATACTATATGATATTCCTAATGTGAAATCTAAAAATGTCAGACTTAATAGAAACTTAATAGAAAGTTGAATGGTGGTTTTCAGGGGCTAAGGCTTAGAGGAAATGGGGGAATATTGGTGAAAGTATATTTACTCTTCAAGGAATGGTATTAACATGCAACCACAAGTCAGTAACATGCCAGAAAAAATTACTTATGCTGCTAAGACCAATTGAAAGGAAGATTTGACTCAGCAGTAGCAAGTCTGTATCAAAGAAATTTTGATAAAAATATAGAAGCCACAGAAACTTCATTAGCACTTATATGGAAGCAGTAGAGTATAATTTAGAAAGAGTGCAGAGTTTAGAGTTAGCTAGAATTTGACTTTAATCATAACATAGATAATTAATAGTTTGGTAACCTTGAAGTAGTTCGTTAATCTCATTGAGTTTCACTTACTTTGCTGGGTTGTGTAAGGATTGCATACAGTGTATGATAAATTTCTTATCATGGGGCCTATCTCACATCAATATACTGTAAATATATTGCCTTCTTGGTGGTGTAAACACTATTGCCATTCTACCTTATCTAAGTGTAGAATATCAGAATAAAATAAATATGTATCAGAAACTCTATTATCACATTTATTTTCAGTACCTGGACTGTCTGATTGATTGATTTAATCAGCAGATATTTCTTGCATGTCTACTATGCACCACATATGGTTCCTGACTCTGGGGGAAGAATAGTAAGCACAAGAATTAATCATCCATACCCTCTATTGAAGATTACTGTCTACTGGGAAGAGATAGGTATTAAAAAATAAAATGGACTTCATAGGTCATTGAGATGGCTTAGTTTTAAATGTAAGCTGGAAAGCCATTAGAAAGTTCGTTACATATTTAAAAAGCTTACTCTGGCTGTTGTGGTTATGCAAACTAAAGTGGGGATAGGAAGCAGGGAAGCCAATAAGTTTGTTATTGCAATGATTCAGTTGTAAATAAGGTGGGTAAGGTCCTAGTGTTAGCAAGAAGTGGTCATATCCTAAATGAATTTTCAAGGTAAAACCAACAGGATTTCCTGAATGTTTGTACCTGAAGTGTGAGAGAAAGCTGAATCAAAAATGGTTTTAGTTTTTGGCCTGAGGAATTGAAAGGGAGAAACTGTCATTAACAGAGATGAAGAAGACTAAAAAGTAATATAAATTTAATTTCTAACATGTTAAATTTATGGTGCCTATTATATATCCAAGCGGAGAACAGTGAAAGCCACCCCAAAATAAGAATTGAGAATAGATTCACAGAATAAGCCGTTGAGTTTGGAGAAATAATGTAGGAGAAAATGCCTGATTTGGGTCTTTTCAAGACAGAAAATGTCTTCTTTCTGGTATTGACTATATATAGTTCTGACTTCTGGAATGGGAAATGTTGAATCACAAATCTTTTGTGGAAAATATGATTAATGGGAAAGAGAGAAGTGGGTCAGTATCTGGAAAGGGAGGTATGGTCAAGAGCAGTTTTTGTTGTTGTAAGGATAAGATGAATTATAGAACTTTTATGTTTATGGTAATAAAATGAGGGAAAAATGATGATGTAGAAGACAGAAAGTATAATTACTGGAGTTATGTCCTTGAGTAGGCAAGAGGAAATAGAATCTAATATATAGACAGAGTTATTTGCCATTGCTAGAAGCCCAGAAAGTGAATCCTTAGAAACAGAAGAGAAAGCATCACATATAGGCAAAGATTCACACAGATGGGAGCTGAGATGAAAACTAATAGAATTTATTTTTAGTTTATTTCTTTTTTCAGTGAAGGAGGAAACAAGTTCGTCAGTTGAGAGTGGGGCTGATGAAAGAGGTTTAAGTGAGGTGGAAATATGCAATAGACATTTAGGGAGGAAGGAGAGAGCATAGACCAGGGACATATACTGTTATTGCACTGGCAGCAATAAGCAACCTATTGAGGTTCATGAATTTTGAGTGGTTAGCATGATTTTGTGTTTTTCTCCAATAATGTTTAGTTGTACCTGTGCAAGCGTAAACACATGAAGAGTTGAATTTAACCAGGATAGGGGCTTTTGTTTAAGTGTGGTGAGAGAGAAGAGTAAAAGAATTGGGCACATATGTAAGGGATGAACTGTGGACTTTGAACTTGCTGAGGAAGGAGGTGAAGATGTCAAAGGAGTGAAAGAGATGTCAAGATTATAGGATTAATAGATTGTGGATTCTTGGGTGGTCAATGATTGTTGGATTCTGAAGTACTAGAGGGAATGAATGAGAAAAATAAGAGGTGATATTGAGAGTGGAAGCTTGAAATTGTAGTTACTAAGGTCATTCAGGTCATAACATAGTTTAAAGAATATCACCACGGGAGTGACTAGAGGAGATTAGGTAGAAGATAATTTCTGGGGAAGAAGAAGTCAATGAACTGAAAATCCAACGTGTTGGAGAGATCTTAAAGACGGAAATCATGAATAATTATGATAGGAGTAGTATTAGTGAAAGGCTCCTGAAAACTAAATTCCTCAAAGGTCATAGGCCCAGGGGGAGAAGAAAATATTGTCCTTGCTTTCCGTTGTCCTTCCAGACTATGATCCCTACCTCTACTCCCAAATTCCTCCCAGTCTTTGAACCAATGCCAACAATCTGTCATTATCAGTAATCTACAGACTCGGAGCCCAGTGGCACAAAGGATACAAAAAAGCCCTCTGTCAGGGGCCTTCAGGAAAAGCATTGCCAGGTTTCAGTTAAACACTAAAGCAAGAATGGAAAGAAAACATTGAGAGAAAAGACTGAGGATATTGAGAGTTTTGCTGATGAGTTCCAGAAGGCAGTGGAAAGGTTTTAGGAATTGTAAAGAAGTGAGAGATAAGGGAAAATAAACATATATCCAGATGAGGTGATGGAGGAGGAGCTTCTGAGAGTGATAAGCATCTTATAATAATTGATATGATCTGAAAAAATCAAATAAATGTAAACAGATGATGCCCACTTTACTGATAACTTTCTCCAATGTCATCCTCCCTAAACTCTGTGTGCAGAACGTTATGGAATGAGATAATGTGAATAAAAATGTGATGTAAATGATAAAATACACCACAAAATTAAAGTCTTACCATTATTACTGAGATTATCATTATTTCTTGCTATATCTGGAGTCAGAGAAATCAGGATCTTTATTCAACACTACAAAATTTAAGTTGTCAAAGAAATTTTGTATTGAAAAACTTTAATGTTCAAAGTCTTTGAGTAAGTGATTGCTTAGTGTAGCGTACTAGATGATGAATGATCAGAAATGGAAAAGATTTTGGAATCTAGTTTTTGTGAAAATTCCTGTGTGTGCATGAACTGCATAGAGCTGGCTGTAGGCTCTGAGCTCTGAGTATGGTGGTATTTCTTGAGTGTCTTATCAATGGAACTTACATAGTCTTTAGAGCAGTGGGGGTCGCCACAACATGAGGAACTGTATTAAAGGGTCATGGCATTAGGAAGGTTGAGAGCCACTGCTTTAGAGTTTAATTTACTTACCCTTTTAACCATAACCCCATAGGCATAATCTACTTACTAGTAACTGTTTTTATGTGTAGACCACTTTTATTGGATGCTCCAGGTCTCCTCTTATTCATTTTTTTTCTAATACAATTTAATGTCCTATAATAGCTGGTCAAATGTGGTACTTCCTCAAAGTCCAGCTAAATGTCAGTTTCTCCCGCAAACATTAATAGCACCTTTGCATATTTCATATAGGCTATTTTATTTAATCTTTTATTCGCAGATGGAAAAATTAACAATCATGAGATTAAAGTGATTTAGACAATGATTTACACATACTAAACATTTCATTCATTTGATGAATTTAGTTACTAATTGTTTTTCTCTCAATGGAAGCATTGTATCATAATTGTTAAAAGCATTGGTTTGAAAAAAGAGACTTCCTATCCCAACTCTACCATTTACTAGCACTGTCATTTAGAAAAAGTTAGTCTTTTATGTTTTGTGAGTTTCAGTGTCTTCAACTGCAAAAGAGAACTAATAATAATAATACCAATTTCATAAGATTATGGACATTAAATGTGCTCCATAGATGTTATCTGTGATTAATATAATAGAACATGGATTTAAAGCAATACAACAGGGATTTAAAGGTGGGTTTGTGCTTTGGCTGGATCTAAAAGAAACGACACTAGTTTAGTGGTGCCAGAAACACACAGGATTCCCAGTTAAATTTGGATTTCAGGTAAATACACACACACACACACACACATATATATACACACACATATATATGTAGCTACACACATATATACACATAATATTTAGAACCTAGCTTATGCTAAAAATTATTCCTTATTCATCTGAAATTCAAATTTAATCTGATAGTCAAAACTCATGTACTCAAAGTTATGGCTTGTTCCTTATGTGTGAACCAGTGCTTTTGAGAGTCTACTGGGGTGCCATTTGTAATCAATAAAGCAGAAATATTCTGATATTGCAATTTTCAAAAATACCGGTTATATTTCAATGCTTACTTTGTGCCATATTTGGTGTAATGTGCTTTAATTTCATTCACATATTTAGTACCACCCCTCCCAATAGTCTTATGTAATCAGTGCTATTGATATTGCCACTTTAAAGCTGAAGAAACTAAGGTTCAGAAAGGTCAAGTGACCTTTCCTGTGAGAAGAGTTAGTAAATAAGGGAACTTGCACTTGAATGGCAATAGAGTAAGTTGCACTCTCATGCTCTTATACTCTATACTACAATGATGGCAGATCATTCTCTAAGAATATACTGTGAAAAATGAAAGAGTCTCTCAGATACCAGGTTGAGGAATACAGGTGATGTGCCTGGCTCAGAGTCAAGGCCTGTTTAGAGCTCCTTTGTATGAACAACACAGCTTATTGCTTTCCTTTCTCCTTGAAGTAAAGGTTCAGATCATTTATGTGAGATTTTTACTATTATAGATGTCATTCATGAAACTAAAATCTCTGAAGCTTAAATTTATTAAGTTTATTAGTCTTATACGAAACGTAGGCAGCACATAAGATAAAAACTTTTCAGCATAGGAATCCCAGTAAGAGGCCTGACTAGTCTCACACTTTTCAAGGATGCCCCCAGGGAGGCATTTTTAATACACGTTTCATGGCATAAACCATATTAAATTGCTCTTTAGAACTGTGTGGCAGAGGGTTAATATAGACCTTGGTACTAGCCATCTTTTATAGCATTTTCTACTCTTTGCTAAGAAGTGTTTTATCAGGTAGCAATGAAATAAGCAAGAGAAGTACAGGTCTGTAGGTCCCTTACTAGAATTAAACAAAGCTACTTGACCAAAGCCACATCCTGCATGCTGACTTCTGCAATTAGAAAGTGACAAAATGAAGGGCAAACACTCAGCCATAGTTAAGGTGACCAGACATCCTGCTTTTGGGAGGACAGTCCCGATTTTTAACAATTTGTCCCACGTCCTGTGGCATTTTAAAAAAGTCCTGATTTTTGGAAAGAATGCACAACAAGCTAGGGAATGACAAGCTAGGGAACGGCAGGACAAGGGGAAGGGAATATAGGTTTTCAGCTGCTGAAAATGTTAATGTAACTCCATTTGGGAATGAAGAGGTTAATGTAACTTCATTTGGAAATGAAAAGGCTAAGGTAAACTCCCTACTCCCCTCCTGGGCAAGGTCACCCAGGTGGACTGGCGTCCTACTCCTTTGAGCCACAGGCAGCACCCTACGCATAATTTTTTTAATGTATTGTATTTGTAAATTGTATTTATGTTGAAATTAAAAATATATATATTACACTACTATTTTTGCGTTCTACAAAAATTTTTGTTGCTCCATATAGACCAAATTTTTAATTAAGAACACCCACACCCTCACCCCACCCCCCAACCCCGTCAATGGTGTCCCTCTTTACCAATGTTAAAATCTGGTCACCTTAGCCATAGTACTTTCTGTTAAGCCAATCCTACCCTCCCTCCAATGTTTCCCCTCCCCTGGTTTGCCTACTAGTGATCTACCTTTGATCCCCATTCTTCATTCAAGTTTCAGGCTCCATAAATCCCTGCCTGGATGAATTATTCAGTCTTCTTCCCACTCACTGTGAGAAGCAAGTACTTTTAATTTGTTTTAGGAGAATGTCTCATTCTCAGATTATTGGTCGCAGCAAAGACAGCATGATTAGCTTGCATTGCACACTATACAATCTGAGGACAGTTCCTCACAAGGATTTTTAATAAGGGTTGTTCTGGCTTAGCTCCAGAATCCAAAGTGCCTGCAATTGCATGCTCCCAGGCACTTCACTTGCTCTGCAATGTAGACAGTAGTGGTGGAAGTGAACTCTGGCAGAGAGAGACGCCAGATTGCAGCTCATATGTAGGGACACTAGGACCCAGGCATAGAGTGATGCTCTTGAGTCCAGACAGAGACCCAGTCAAGCTTCCCTGAGAACTGCATCAGCTGGGGGCCTGGGAAATTTTCACATATAATCCTTGAATCCCCTAAAATGTTAAAATCAGCCATGCAGCTTTTAAATTTGTACATTTTTCATTGACTCAGCAATAGACACTATCCAAATCAGAGTTTTGTTTCCCAGGACAAAATAGATCTTAAGAATTTAAATTCTCCCTGATATAAGGAACAAATTAAATGCAAGCGTTCAGAATGGGGAGGTTTTGAAACTTAGCTTTTAAGAGCATAAATCTTGTACTTTCAGAATAAGTGTGATTTCTTCTTCCTAATGGTATCCTCTTCTTACATTCTCTAATATTTACCCTGTGTAAAGTGCTACTCAAAGACTGAGCCATTTATGATGCCCTCTTTAACATTACCTGTGTGAACCCTCTGCAAAATACAACGGGTATTTCCGACTTTTTTCTTCCAAAAGGGCTACAGAGTACTAAATAGCTCTATACATCCAAGGATTTAGTTTCCTGTGAGTTCTTGGTGATCACAAAAAGACATTGAGCACAAGTATCCCTCTGAATTGTTAATTCATGTCAGTTTTCTTTGGGCTGGATTGGATGATATTCATTAATTTACATGACATCCTAGAAGACAGATCACAATTCATACTTTTTACAAATACTATAGCCTTGTTATTTATGGTAACACAATATGGATATTAGCTGTTCTTTGTGTATGCCATTGGTCAATAACATCTTAATATGAAAACACATCTTGCCTAGAGTTTTGTTACACATGAGAAATCACCAAAGGTTGATTTAAGCTCCTAATATAGCTATGTGTGAACTTTCCAAGAACAACTCAGACACCTCTTCCTGCCACTTTATGCATAAATTATCCTATCAAAGAGCTGGTATTTATTCTGAGCTCTTTGAAATTCTAATCACTTTTATACACCTCCCCAGGCCAGTTGTCTTTTGAATTTTGGATTACTTACAATTGGCTATTCATAAGCATTGGAATATACAATGTAGAGTGCTACCCATTTAGGAGCATTTAAAGATTCATTGTTCCATTTTAATTAATGGAAATTTAAATGTTTGATAATTATTTTAAATTACTCTGAAATTTCCTTTATTTTAATATTAACATCTTCATAATATCTTCTGTGTATGCCAAATATCTTTTTAATTAAATAGATATGGTACCCACAAATCATAGACTGGAAACCACCTGAAGATTGTATTCACCTGGATAGAACTAGAGATCATTCTTCTAAGGGAAGTATCACAAGAATGGAAAAAAAGTCACATGTACTCACTATTAAATTGGAACTAATCTGTCAATACGTATGTGTGCATATGTAAATAGTGCTCTTCAGAATCAAGCAGGTGGGGGGAGGAGAGAATGGGTAAATTCACATCTAATGTGTACAGTGCACATTATTTGGGTGATGGGTAGACTTACAGCTTTGACTCAAATTGTACAAAAGCAATTTAGATAAACAAAATGTTTGCACTCCTGTAATATTCCAAAATTAAAAAAAAATGTCATCTAGTTAATTTCTCTTGATTTACCCTGGAGATGCGCAGGAACATATACAAACCCATGTGCACACACACACACCTACATATACATATATACACATACACACACATACTGTTTCTTCTCCTAAAACTATCTATAGAAGAAAGCTTTATGGTCTTTTATTAATTCTTAGATATTGAATTTCTGTTTCACTCAGTACTCTTTCAATAGATTTTTTCTCATATATATTTGGATATCCTCTTTGCACAATATCAGTTCTTGCCCTGCATCTGAGGTGAAATATACTGAAACACAACTGTTTTGTGGTTTGCTAGAGGACCATATTTGTAATCACTTAGGTTCATACTGGATGCTGTCAGGAAACAACAGCAAAACTTTTACTTATAGGAGGTCCTGTGTCACTTCCTACTTACGAGTTTTCTATGATATATTAGTTTTTATGTACTACCACTCACACCTAGGTTAATTCTCATCGTTCCATGCATGGATTACTACAGCAACCTACTAATGTACATGTATTTACCTACTTTGAGACTACTCCCAATATTACTTCGACCTCCATCCACCTGATATGTACTTCTAGGTGGCTCTACTATAGTCATTCTTTAATCAGATCACTTTTCTTTTCAAAAGACTTCAACAACTCCTTGATGGTTACAGGTAAATAGAAATCTCCTTTCCCTTGCCTTCAGAATTATTTACAGTCTGGCCTCAACCTACCTTCCAAGTCTTCTCACCCTCTACTCACTAAGAGAATTTCTCTTGCTGGGCCCTAAGGCACATGATGTTGGGATCTTGCCTCTTTACCTTTCTTTTTTTTTTT
>NW_003852451.1:11844736-11853172 GCF_000181295.1 Otolemur garnettii
TGGGGTACAGTGTGGGATTTTCACAAACAATCTGAAACACTTCCATCAAACTAGTTAACATAGCCTTCACGTAATTTTCTTAGTTATTGTGTTAAAACATTCATATTCTACTCATAGAAAGATTCACTTGTACCCTTGTAAGATGAACCACAGAAGTGAACCCTTGAATCCCCCTTTACCTTTCTTAATATGATTTATCCAACCAAAAACATCATTTTTCCCTATACTTATGTCAACCCTTCTCACTGTGAAGGGTTAACACCATGTTTTGTTCCTTGCTTCAAACTTGCCTTATCCTTTCCAACTCATAGTTACCTTTCCTTCTCTTACCCTCTAAGTCCTCTGAAGTGAACATTTATTGCCATTCTGTTCTTGAATAAGAATTTTGAAATTAATGTTTATTCTTACTTACCAGCTGCATATGTGTGTCTCAATCTACTTATGGGAATATTAAGTCCCTAGGGTAAGAATTGTGCTTCATACTTCCTAGTATTCTTGGAGGTATCTGACACATGATTTTGAGTAGGATAAGTTTAACTTTCCATTTATATGCAAATGAAGAAAAGCAACTAAGATTACAGTAGGCTATCCAAATGTATGTGATGCCTTTATATATATATATATATATATATATGTATGTATATATACAAATGTATATATTTGCGTGCTTCATATTAGCTGTGAAAACAAAACAATGTTTTAAGTAATTTCAATTGAAATAACTAAATAACTCACGGTCTGGGATGTGAGGTACTTTCATTATTGAGTATTTTCTATTAAGATTTTCATCTATTGAGTCAGAAATGTAACAAATATTAGTTTCCTTTTTTCTGGGCTCTTTAAATGGTCATTGCCCACGCATACAAGCATATTCTATTAGCTTATAATATCCAGTCCCAGGGTTGCCTCTCTTTTCCATAATGAGTTTACAACACATCCTATTGCATTCACTTTGAGCAACCACTATTGATTTTCCTTCTCCCTAGAATTCTTATTTATTTGACTTTATACCTTAACTCATGAATTGTTTTTTAGATACTGACAGATAAATTACTCCAGTTGTGGAAAATTTTTGGATTGGCCTAGCACTCTGTTATTTTCCCTCTCTTATCATATACTACAATTGAGACAAGAGACACATCTACAACCTTAGGGAGAAGATCCAAAGGAACTACATAATATATATTAGGCCTTCATTATATTGGAAAACAATGCAATAATAGTTCATTGCTTCTACCTTTCTTATGTACTTTCAGTACTAAAACAAAGTACTTATACATTGAAATCTTTCTACATAGATAGAGTTAGTATGACTTATTTGTATTACATCTAAGATATAGGTCATACAATATTGGCTCCGGCATTAATCAAATAAATTTATGTTTTCTGAAAAATTTGTATTATATTAATGAGAAAACAATCTATTCTGTGAATTATTCAATAAGCTTAACACTTCTTAGAAACTGTTTCTAAGAAGAGGAAAGTGTTTAAAGTATTTCCTCCCTTGTGAAAATTAACAGCTGCTTATTTTTGCATTTGAAGCAAAGAAATAGACTGTTTTTTATTTAATTTTGCTTCCATTAATGTTTCTAAACTCAAAAGTTTACTGTTTGTTAATAATTCTACACTGGAATATTTTAGGCAATCACAAAATATTATCTTTTTTGGAGCATTATGTCAAGCTTGTTTAATCTTTTGTGAAAAACTAAATTTTGAAATAGGTTTCCAAGTTCTAAAGGCATGAAAGCAATCTAAGGTACTATAGCAAAGCATAATGTTTTGATTAACATTTTCAATCTTGTTTCATATTATAAGTTCGGTATAATCACATAAAAGCAACTAATGTGTTAAGGACTTCATCTTATATTTCTGAAACATAGTTGAAGGATAAGCTTTCCATACTCAATCAAAATTTAAGAACTAAAGTTTTGGCTGCACAGTATTCAATATCAGTGATACTAAGGCAACAAGTCTCCTAGTGTATTTTAGAAAATAACTTGCTTTTATTTTCAAACATGAAATTAAAGTTTCTAGAAATTATTGGCTTCAGTAGAACATTCATGAAAATCTTAACTTGGAATTAGGTTTAACCTAATGTATTAGGATACATTTTGGCTATAAATAATAGACTATCCAAGTAAAAGTGGCTTAAAAATAAGGACATTTATTATCTCATGTAACAAGTCTACAGGTAGGTTTGCTTTATTATGAGGCTAAAAGACAATTTCAAAGGCCCAAGCTCCTGCTATCTCCCTGTTCTGCCATCCTTGGCTTTACCTTCAGACTTACACCGTTAATGGTTGTAAAAAATGGCTGCCAAGCATTATAACCTTACTGGTCATGTTTGCAGACAATAACATTGATAATGTTCATAGATTTTACATCATAAATCTCTTTCATTGGAGGGAAAAATATTCTTCAGAAACCTCCAAATTCTTATATTTCTAATAATTATATTTCTAACCATTATCTAAGGTTAAATCACATCCATGCCCTGCTTCCAGAGAGACTGGAAATGTATCTGGCATCTAAAATACAAGTTAGGGGGACTTCTCCTTTGATAACAAAGGAGTGGATATATTGTAAATACTTTCCCTTATTTTTCTTGCTAAATACAACTAGAAACCCTGGGCATTATATATGAAAAAAAAAGTAGGCTCTGGAGGTTGAGAAAAGAAGGTAGACAGGCTAGGGACCTCAGAACACAAGAAACAGCATAGTAGTGAGTTTCCTGGGTTTTCCTATTTGCTTCACTCATTTCATGATTGGAGGCAAAGAAATCAGCAACTTGAAATACCAATTATCTCTGACAAACACATTCCCCTTCCCCTCAAAAGCCTATTGTCTGTAGTTAAAGGACAAAGAAAAAGGGCAGCCAAGCAAGAGAGAAAACTTTTAGAAAATAATCACTCCCCTCCAGCCAAATACTACAGAAAGAACTGGAGATCTACCCTTAGCAAGACTGGTAAAAGCTGAGTGGTGAACCTTGACTTCCACCCTTGCCAGGCTGTAATAGGCATCCCGACCTTTACCAAACCTCTGCTAGAATTTTGTCAGGCAAACAATGGGGAGTTAGATTTTCATTGCCGCTGTCTGGTAACAAGGTATCTCCTCGCTTACAGCATCAATAAAGGCCAGGTGGAGAAGCAGGACTTTCCCCCTCACCCAGAAGTAATGACATGGAGACTTTG
This sequence comes from Otolemur garnettii, assembly GCF_000181295.1. Taxonomy (NCBI): domain Eukaryota; kingdom Metazoa; phylum Chordata; class Mammalia; order Primates; family Galagidae; genus Otolemur; species Otolemur garnettii. Next base: position 11,847,928 of record NW_003852451.1, read on the forward strand.
TGCCTCTTTGGTGGAGTGGTGTGATAAAGGGCCATTAGAAAGTCTGAAATTTTGCCTTCATAGCAATGACGAGGGTATCCTATCAGAGTCCCCGGAGGCCACCTGGGAACAGTAATGAGACATTCCTCTTATTCAGGGAAGCCAGATGGGGAGACAGGCATTCAGCACTGCAGGACAGAATGAGGAACCCTTCTCCCTTAATGGAGGCCAAGTGGGGAGTGTGAACTTCTACCTGTACCTGTCAGTAATAGGGTAATAGTCCTTTCATTCTTTTCCAAAGGGGAATCATAAGAAGTACTTATCACACCAAAGACCAGAAGGATCTCAAACTCAGTGAAAAAAAATACACTGAGGCGACAAAGATGCTAGATTTATTTGACAAAAACTTTAAAGCAGTGATCATAAAAAATGCTTCAATCAGCATTTATGAACATGCTTGAAACAAATGAAAAAAAATAGAAAGCTTCATCCAATAAAGAGAAGATATAAGGAAGAGACAAATGGAAATTTTAGAACTGAAAAATACAGTATAATTATATTTTAATATCAATAATGAGTAGTATTTTTATTAATTGTTTGCCTTAAGCAGAGTGACATAACTGAATTTTGTGACTTAGAAAGGCAATTCTGGATTTCTTGCATAGGATGTTTGACAGTGAGTCAATGATAAAAAGTGACTAGCTAAAAGATTATTAGAAAGTCCTTCTATGATTGAGTTAAATCCTATCTGACTAACTTTCAATAATATGGTTCTTAATTTAGGAATTTATATGACATACAATTTTACTGTGCTTTGTTGTATTTGGCACCTGCTATGCCTACGGTTGAATTCTCACTTGACACCTTACCAAACTGAAGATGTTTTTATGTGCTAAACACAAATTTAGTCATAAATTTGTGAAAGTTGACTATTCATTATTTTCAGCTTATTAGAACTTAATTTTTCCTTCTTAAATTACAGTATTCAGGAGTCTTTTGAAGTGGGAATAGCTCTAGAAAGGAAGGCCTTCTAGTGCAAGGAAATGATGATCTTGAAAAGCCATCTTTTTAAGTGGTGATTCTTAGGCAGAAGAAATATACATTTTATAGAGTTTTTCCTTGATAAGGATGGGCTTCACGAAGCCCATTTGGTGCTTTAGCTTTTTTTGAGTTATTACTGTATTGAATCCACTCTGGAACGTATCCCTTCTTCTCTCCTTTTGCAAGTTTTTCTCTTTACATAGTTCCCTTGTTTCTTCTTCACCAGTATCATTGGTAACTCTTTCACCTTTGAAAAAGTATTGTAGAGGTAATATAACCACTTTTAAAAAAATATATAGAAGGATCATATGCAATTCAAATATTATAGAATTATATAAAATAAAAATATTTAGAACTCTCTTTCTACCTGAACTCTACCAATTACATTTCCCAAAGTTAATGAATTTGAATAGTTTTTTTGATAACATAAATGCATTTTACTGTAAATATCCATTAATATTTTCCCTTTATCTTAATACTCACATTATCCTTTGTATGGCTGCACCATATTTATTTAATAAGGTTTCTAATAATGAGCACTTAGAATATTTTTAGTTTTCATTATTACATCCAATATGGCCAAAAATATGATATTAAACAGTTATTATTATAACTAGTGGGCAAATACCTAGAAATTACATTGGTGATTTAAAAAGTATATGCATTTTTCCACGTTTTCCAGCTTTATTGAGGAATCATTGATCATTTAAAAGTGTGTATGTTTAATATGTATAATGATAATTTGATAGATATGTATACATATATTATGAAAGATTCAGCACACTCAAGCTAATTAACATATCTGTGATCTCAAATACTAATTTTTTCATGGTAAAGACAATAAAGATCTACCCTCTTAGCAAATTTCAAGTATATAATACAATATTGTTAGCTATATTTAAATTGTTGTATATTTGATCTCTAGAAATTATTAGTGTTGTGTAATTGAAACTGTATACTTCTTGACTTATAGCTCCCCATGCCCCAAGCCCCTAATAACCACAATTCTACTCTCTAGTTCTACAATTTTGACTATTTAAGATTCCATATATATGAGAACATGCATTATATATATATATATATTTTTTCTTTTTTAGAGACAGAGTTTTACTTTGTCACCCTCAGTAGAGTGCGGTGGCATCACAGCTCACAGCAACCTCCAGCTCTTTGGCTTAGGCAATTCTCTTGCCTCAGCCTCCTGAGTAGCTGGGACTACAGGCTACCACCACAATGCCCAGCTATTTTTTTGTTGTAGTTTGGCCAGGGCCAGATTTGAACCCACCACCCTCCGTATAAGGGGCTGGCACCCACTCACTGAGCCACAGGTGCCGCCCTGCAATATGTTTTTCTGTGGCTTTTTTTCACTTTGTATAATGTCCTCCAGGTTTGTTCATTGTCATTTGTAACAAATAACACCATTTTCTTCCTTTTTAAGTTTGAATATTCCATTGAATATATTCACCTGGGAGGGACAAGGAAACATGGTTTTGCAATGTGTATCTATGACAATAACTATCATCCTGCAATGTGCTGTTATGAGATGAAGATGCAAACATAATTTACTTCCCATAGCTTCCTGCCAATGTTACTTACCTGGGACGGTCCCACATGGTTGCAGCCTAAGCCACTATTTTGAGAATTAATTCTTGTTATGCACCCCACTCTTGAGCTGAGTTCTTGCAGCTGCCACCTGGTTATGGAGGAATAGGGGAGACTAAACTCTCTTAAGCACACTTCAGGGCATTACTCATCATCTAGCTGCAGGAACCTGTGGAAAGCTTGCCCAACACTTTGGAGCTACCAGTACCACCAACACAAACTAGGTCCTAGTGAGTGGCTCCACAATACCACTGCTCCTGCTACTATCAATATCACACTAGCTACCTAGTGGCTTTAGAACTTCCTACAAACTCCCACTGTTCCCACGATTAACCTCTGAGTAATCCACCTGAAGCTGAAGACTCAAGAATTGGCCCTTTAGGACCCACTAATACCAGTGCCAGTATAAGCTGCTCTGAGGACAAAAAATAGGCATGCTCAACACACAACTGGTAGTACCAGGGTTGAAGACTGGCTCAGCTACCACCCATGTCCCCAGAAAACCTTCACCTTAGCCTCAAGTAATAATAATGCCTTAAGCCACCCATGAAATCACAGATACCATAGACTCTGTGTACTGCCAAAGAAATCATACAAATATCATACTACCACAGGCAATCAAAGAAAAGTGTCCTAGTCAAGCAACAACACATGTACATCTTCAGGAAAAATTATCCAGTAAAAATGCAATTTGAAAAACATGAAACAAGTGACTGCTACATCAAGTGCACAGATATCAATGGAAGTACATGGGAAACATGAAAAAGTAAAGAAAGTGACATCACCAAAGGAACACAACAATTGTGCAGCAATGGATCTCAATCAAAATAATTCCTTGAAATGCCAGGTAAAGAATCCACAGGTTTAATTTAATATAAGTTCAGTGAGACGTGAGAGTAATCTTAAAACCAATAAAAAGGTATCAGAAAATTAATCTAAAATAGGAATGATAAATTTACCAAAGACATGAATATCTTTAACAATGACAATGATAACAATAACAAACTAATAGAAATTCTAGAGCCAACATATTCACAAAAGGAAATATGAAATACATTCAAAAGCTTCATATCAAACAGAATAAATAATCTCAGAACCTGAAAACAGATAATTTACAATAATTCATACAGATAAAAATAAGAATAAAAGAACATAAAAGAATGAGCAAAGCCTTTGAAATATTTTGGACTACATAAAATAACAAAATTTATGAAATATTCGTATTCTTGAACAAGAAAAAAGATCAGAAAGTTTAGAAAAATCTATTCAAGGGAATAATCTATGAAGATTTATCATTTCTAACAAGAGTTAGGCATCCAGATACAGGAGGTCCAGTGATCCTCAGGCACATACATATGCATAAAGGACTTCAGAATGGCAAATTATAATCAAAATGTCTATATTCAAAGTGAAAGACATAGTTTTAAAATTAGTAAAAGTTTCTAGTCACCTATAAAGGAGACCCCATCAGACTAGAAGAAAGAAAGAAACAAGAAGGAGGAAGGAGAAGAAAGAAGGAGGAGGAGAAGAAGGAGAAGAGGGAGAAGGAGAAGAAGAGGAAGAAGAGAGAAAGATGAGGAAGATGAAGGAGAGGAAGAAGAAGAAACAAAACTAGTGTTATATACTAACAGAATAAGCTTCATAAATGAAGGAGAAATCAAGTTTTTCCCAGAGAAGCAGATACAGAGGAATTTTCACCACTAGAGTGGCCCTACAGCAAACACTCAAAGGACTCTCAAATGTGGAAATGAAAGGTTGATATACACTATTACAAAATCACATGAAAATATGAAACCTGTATATCTTATAAACATCACAGAAAGATGGAAGAGAAAGGGATCAAATGCCAACATGGGATATTTTCATTAAAATACAAAGGTCACAAACAAACAGAAAGAAACAGACAATTTATAAAGCAACTAGAGCACAATTAACAATATGACAGGAACAAAGTTGCAAGTATCAATATTAACCTTGAATGTAAATGAGTTAAACTGCCCTTAAAAGATATAAATTGGCAGAATAGATTCAAAACAACATGATTCTACTATATGCTCCTTACAAAAATATCATCGTACCCATAGAGACACATATAAATTAAAAGTAAAGACATGAAAAAGATATTCCATACAAATGGAATCTAAAGGCAAGCAGAAGGCAGAAGTAGCTATACTTATATAAGAAAACAGATTTTAAATCAAAAACAGTGAAAACAGGTGAGTAAAAGAAGGTCATTATATAATGATAAAGTGATCAATTCAGCAAAAGGATATAACAATTTTGAAAATATGTTCACCCAGTATTGGAGCAAAAAGATTCTCAAAACATTCGTGGACGGGCACTTGGACTTCTTCCATGACCTGGCAATTATGAATTGGGCTGCAATAAACATTCTGATACAGACATCTTTATTGTAATGTGATTTTTTATCTTCTGGGTATATACCTAATAGTGAAATTGTAGGATCAAATGGCAGGTCTAGTTTTAGTTCTCTAAGTGTTCTCCAGACGTCTTTCCAAAAGGAACATATTAATTTGCATTCCCACCAGCAATGTAGAAGTGTTCCCTTTTCTCCACATCCACTCCAGCAACTCTGGTTTTGGGATTTTGTGATATGGGCTAATCT
>NW_003852451.1:11854718-11863238 GCF_000181295.1 Otolemur garnettii
AAAAAAAAAAAATTCTGGTGGTTTTCATTTCTATTTATTTAAATTCAACAGTATTCTTTTTTCTTTTTTTATTTCAGAATGTTAGGGGGTATACGTGTTTTGTTTGCCTACTTTGATTTTTTTTTATATGGAGTCAAAGTTGTAAGTGTGCACTGTATCCAATATGTTTGAATTTACCCATCCCATCATCACCCCGCCTCCCATCTTGATTTTCATTGATATTTACTTCCATATGTATATGATATGTACTTCCAACTTAAGTGTTGATCTATTAGTCCTAACTTGGTATCAAATACATATCTTTTTTTCTCTGTTCTTATCATGTTTCATTTAGAAGGATGGTTTCTTTTATATTTTTGTTCCTCAAAGTATTCCATAGAAGCAATGAGTTTTGTCCAGTAATTATATGTTTCCTGTTGTCCAAATTCATTTTCAGAGAAACCTTCGGGAAAACCCATTACAAATTTATCATACTGATGGTATCGTTACATTTAGAAGCATCTGTTTAGTAATTTGTATCAAGAGAAATTAAAATGTGAAATAGTATTATTAATGGAATATTTAAAAGTCATCGTTTGGGTGATAACGGGATATACATATTAAATTATGTCTTCTAGTTAATATAAATATACTGTTATAGAAACCATTTTTAAGATTTTCAGTCAAGGCTTGGAGCCTGTGGCTCAAGCAGCTAAGGCGCCAGCCACATACACCAGAGCTGGCAGGTTTGAATCCAGCCCAGGCCTGCCAAAACAAGGACAACTGCAACCAAAAAATGGCCAGATGTTGTGGCGGGCACCTGTAATCCCAGCTACTTGGGAGGCTAAGGCAAGAGAATTGCTTGAGCCCAGGAGTTGGAGGTTGCTGTGAGCTGTGATGCCACAGCACTCTTCTCAGAGTGACAGCTTGAGGCTCTGTCTCAAAAAAAAAAATTTTTTTTTCAGTCAATATCTACATATTTTCACTGAAAATATTTTTGCTTGCCTTCCTTTATTCCATAGTTTCATCTGTATATGTCTGTTTTGATGCAAAAGAATCGAGTGAATGTTTATGCCAATAATGCAGTATTCATTTTGTTTTCATCTAGCACATCTATCACATGTTCACCCTGTGACAAGCAATTAGTTCCTGTTGTGTAATTATTAAAATCATTTTATTCCATTTTTTCAAACTGTCACAAAATACACAAATCACATTAATTTCTATTCTACTAAAGTGTGTAATGCTGTTCTGTCTATATAAATAACATTGGTACTTAATGAAAAGGAGATGGATCACTGTCAAAATGTAATTTTCCTTCAGATAATCTCACAGAATATTTTAGCAATACTATCTCTATATTGGTGAACATTTTTTCCAACTGAATACATGTACATTCATTAATAATTGATAAAAAAAAACCCAGTTCAAATAAATATATTGATTTTCCTAAAATTTTCAAGGTTTAAAAATTAGCGATACAGTTACTATTTTCAAATACATGTTTCAGGTGCACATTTATCAAAATTAGAGGTCATTATCCTTGCAATTAACAGCAGAAGACAGGCCAGGTACTGCACAAGGAGACCGTTAGGTATAGAAAGGACCTAGATACATACATACTTCATGAGAATTGATCCAGTTCCTACCATGTACTAGGATAGTGGGTTAGGATGTTTTGTAAGTAACAACAAACATTAATTGGATTGAACCTTATTTAGAGGACAGCTCTTTGTAGTGCGGAACTTTTACCATATACCATAGCATTTAACTGTTCCTCACATGAGGAAGCATACAGATGGAATGAAACAATGACTCATGATAGGCTGGGATACTGCCAAAATGAAGAGGGCAGACTATGTCTAAAGGAAGCAACAGCCACTCAGCTTGTCTCTTAATTTCTACACAAAAATCCAGATCCAGTGCTGTGATAACTTCTGATTTTTCAAGTGAAGATATAAATGTAGCCTTTTATATTAACTTTCCTACTTCACAAAATATCAAAGCTACTTCTTCCTTTGTAATCTGGAAATGAACTATATGCAAAGAATACAAAGTTGCATTTTCAAATAGCTGTATTGAGAAACAATTACACATCATAAAATTAACCCATTTAAATTATTGATTCAGTGATTTTTTAGTTTATATACAGAGACGTGTAACCATCACATTATTGCACATTTTCATCTCCCAAAATAATTTCCATGTTCATTAGCAATCACTCGTCACTCACCATTCTATTTTACACCAAGTACCCAGAAACTAATTGTATAGTTTTGTCTCTAGTTTATCTATTCTGGAAATTTCATGTAAATAGAATTGTATAATGTGGGACTTTGTGTTGGCCTTTTTAAACTAGTATGATGTCTTTAAGGTTTAACAACATTGTCGCATGTATTAGCATTTTGTAGCTAAATAATATCTGATAGTATAATACATTGTAATATACCACATTTTGTTTATCCATTCATTACTTGATGGACATTTGGGTTGCCTACACTTTTTGCATATTATTCATAAAATTACTATAAATATTTATTTACAAGTTTTTGTATGGACATATGTTTTCATTTCCCTTGGGTATATACCTAGGAATGTAATTTTGGATCATACAGTAACTCTAATTTGAATATTTAGAAGAACTTCTGGACTATTTCCAAAGTGGCTGCATCATTTTACCCTACCAGCAGCAGTATATAAAAGTTCTAATTTTTTTGACTTTCACATCGACACTTTATCGTTAAGTCATTTTGATTATAACAAGACCAGGGGGTATGAAGTATCTAATTGTAGTTTGATTTGCATTTCCTTAATGGTTAATAAGATTGAGAACCTTTTCGTATACTGATTGGCCAAGTGTTTCTCTACTTTGGAGAAATGTCAGTTGAAATCTTTTCTCCATTTTTTAGTTGGGTTATTTGTCTTTTTCTTTTGAACTGTGTTCCATATGCATTTTGATACTATATACTTATTAAGTACATAATTTTCAAATGTATTATTCCAGTCCATCAGTTGTGCTTTAACTTTTTTTGATGGTTTCCTCTGAAGCATAAAAGTTTTAAATTTTGATTAAATGTAATTTATCAGCATTTCCCCCTGCTTATTCTTTTGATGTCATATTCAAGAAACTATTGCCTAATTGAAGGTCATGCAGATTTACTCCTATATTTTCTTCTCAGTGTTTTGTAAGTTAAATGCTAACATAGATGTGTGATTCACTTTGAATTAATTTTTGTATATAGTGTGAGGTAGGGGTACAGCTTCATTCATTTGGATGTGGATATTGAGTTATCCCAGCACAATATTCTTTTTGCTTGTTTGTTTTTGAGACAGAGTCTCATTATGTCACCCTTGGTAGAGTGCTGTGGTGTCACAGCTCATAGCAACATCAAACTCTTGGTCTTAAACCATTCTCTTGCCTCAGTCTCCAGAGTAGTTGGAACTACAGGCACCCACCACAATGCCCGGCTATTTTTTGTTGTAGTTGTCATTGTTGTTTAGCTAGCTGGCCCAGGCTGGGTTCCAACGTGCCAGCTTCGATATATGCGGCTGACACCAAAATCTCTGTGCTACAGGCACCACCTGAGCCTCCAGCACAATATTCTGAAAAGATTTCCTTGGCCCATTGGTCTTGGCTCTGCTATCAAAAGTAAATTAAGCAACAATGTAAGGCTATGATTCTTCACCCTTGATTCAATCTCATTGATTTAAAAGTCTGTTCTCATGCAAGCTACACACTGTCTTGATTGATTTATGTTCTTTGTAATAAATTTTGGTTGGGGAGTGTGAGAACTCCAAATCTGTTCTCATTTTTCAAGATTATTTTGCCTTTTCTTGGTCCTTTGAATCTATCAGTAAATTTTATGACCAGTTTGTTAATTGTGAAAGAAAAAAGTCAGGTGGGATATTGGTAGGGATTAGATTTAAACTGCAGATCAAGAGTACCAATATGAAGTTTTCTCATCCATGAACCTGAATGCCTTTCCATTTCTTTAGGTCTTCTTTAATAAATTTCAACAATATTTTATAGCTTTTAGTGTACAAATTTTGTATTTGTTTTAATAAATTTGTTCCTAAATCTTTCGCTCTTTATGATAATCTTATAAATACATTGGTTTTATTTCATTTTCAAATTGTTTATTACTATTGTATAAAAACACATCTGATTTTTGTAAATTAGTCATATATCCTACAACCTTGATGAACCAATCCTATTTTTTTTTTCTTTTTGGTGCATTTTTTAGGATTTTAAAAGGATTTTCCATATACATGTTCACATCAATTGCAAGTAGAGAAAATTTTATTTTTTCCTCTGTAATTTGAATGCCTTTTATTTCTTTTTACTTTTCTTTTTCTAAATTTTCTTGCCAAATTGCCCTGGCTAGAGCTTCCAGTACATATTGAATGGAAGAGATGTCATAAACCAATTGTATTCCCTTCCCCAAATCCATATATTGAAATTTTGACCCCCCCATATCTAAAATGTGACCACATTTGGCACAGTGTCTTTACAGGGGTAATTTAGTAAAAATGAGATCTTATGGTGCACCCTAATCTAATTCGACTGGTGTCCTTGTAAGATGAGAAAATCTGGACACTGGCATGTACAGAGGGAAACTAGTGTGAAGGGGCAGGAAAAAGATGGCTGCCTACAAGCCAAGAATAGAGGACTGTAAAAGATAATTCCCGAATGGTCCTCAGAAGAAATCAGTTCTGCTGCCTGACACCTTTATCTAGGACTTATAGACATCGGAACTGTGGGACAATAAATTTCTGTTACTTAAGCCACCCAGCCTGTGATACTTTGCTATAGCAGTCCAAAAAAACTAATAGAAGTGACAAAAGACATACTTGTCTTGGGGCTAATCTTAGGGAGAACGCATTTAATATTTCACCAGTAAAGCTTTGATGAGATAAGACGATTTAGGGTCTCATCAAGGAAAATACATGACTAAGATGTGGCAGTACTGCAGAGTAAGATTTATTAGGCAATGCTTGGACTGGATTGCATGAGAGGTGAAATTCCTCTCAGTGGGATGCCTGGGGAGAGAGGAGGCTGATGGGTGTAGGTGATGTTGCTCAGCAGCACAGTGGGCAATCTCTGGTCACAAAGCTCCAAAAGGCAGCAGCCATTTGGGGTCTTTTATAAACAATAGAGTTTGTTTTATCTATGGCTAGCAGATGGTAGGTGCAATTTTGCAGGATATGCAAAACAGACAGGCTCTACATGGCTAAAAATAGACTTTTAAGGGCTACATTTAAAGCAATAGGAACTGTAAAAATTTAAGCTTGGTGCCAGTGGGCTTTGAGCTAAGGCTCTTAGCCTGCTATGAAGCAGACAACAAAGAGACCAAGATACAGAAATTATCTTTCACCCATTTATATAACAAGTGTGATGTTATCTGTGAGTTTTTGTAACTGATCTTAACATGCCGAAGAAGTTGTTAACAGTTCTAGTTTGTTGAGTGTTTGTGTCATGCAACAAAAAGTCTAACGACTTTTCTGCTCCTATAAAGATGCTAATGTTTTTGTCTTTTGCGCTATGATATACGACTAATTAATTAATTGGTATGAACTGATTTTCACATGTCAAATTAATCTTGCCTTCCTAGGATAAATAGCACTTTGTCATGGTGTATACTTCTTTTTATTGATTGCTGGATTTGGTCTTCTAGATTTTTTTGAGGATTTTAGCATCTGAATTTGTAAGAGATGCTGCTGATCAGTGGTCCTCTCCTCCCCTCCCCTCCCTCCTCCCCTCCCCTAACCTCCTCTCCCCTCCCCTCCCTCCTGCCCTATCCTCTCCTCCCCTCCCCCCCTCCTTTCCTCCCCTCCCCTCCTCTTCTCTCTTCCCCTCCTTCCCTCTCCTCCCATCCCTTCCTCTCCTCTTTCTATAGTCTTACTCTGTTGCCTAGGCTACCAGAGGTCCTCAAACTTTTTAAACAGGGGACCAGTTCACTGTCCCTCATACCGTTGGAGGGCTGGACTGCGGACCTAGGGATGAGTTGGCTGCTAAGCAGGACAGGCAGCAGTGGCAAAAACACCCTGCGGGCCGGATAAATGTCCTTGGAGGCTGCATGTGGTCCCTGGGCCATAGTTTGAGAATGCCTGGATTACTGTCATGGCATTAGACTAGCTTACAGCAACTGCAGACTCCTGGGTTCAATCAATCCTTCTGCCTCAACTTCATGAATAGCTGAGGACTACAGGTGCCCATCGCAACACTGGGCTGTTTTTCTATTCTTAGTAGAGACGGAGTCTCACTCTTGTTCAGCATGGTATCAAACTCCTGACCTCAAGCCATCCTCCCTCCTCAGGCTCCAGAGTGTTAAGGTGACAGAGTGAGCCACCATACCTGGCTGGTTTTCTTTACTTGTGATGTCTTTGTCAGGGTTAAGTAACAGGAATACTGACTTTGCAGGGTTATTTGAAAAGTAATCCACTCTTTTATATTTTTTGAACAGATGAAAAACTTGTCGTTAATTCTTCTTTAACTTTTTGGTAGAAATTTCTAGCAGATGCATCTGGGCCTGGGTTTTCCATTCAGGAAAATTTCAAATAAAATAATATTTTATTGCCTATATTCAAATTTCTCTTTCTTCTTATACATGTTTTGGTTGTTCGTTTCTTTATAGGAATTTGTCCATTTTATCTAATTTATTTAAATTATTTAATTTGTAGGCATATAGTAGGTTATTATATTCTCTTAATTTTTTTATTGCTATATATTTATGCTATAGTGGTGCCTGCCTCCTCTTTCATTCCTGATTTTTGTAGTTTGACTCTTCTTTCTTTTTTGGTTTGTCAAGTTAGCTAAAGTTTTTCAATCTCTTATTTAAAAAAAATCTTTTTTGTTTCATTGATTTTCTCTATTCTTTTTGTAATTTCTATTTTATTGATTTCTGTTATATTCTGTATGATTTTTTTCTCCTGATTGGTTTGAATTTAGTATGCTCTTCCTTTTCTAGTTTCCCAGTGTACAAATTGAAGATACTGATTGGAGATTTTTCTTATTTTTTAGATAAGCATTTACAGGTATAAATTTCTTTTAAAATACTGCATTAACAGCACATCCCCTTAATTTGGTTTGTTGTTCTTTTATTTACTGTCACCCAAAAGCATTTTCTAATTTTTCTCCAATTTATTCTTTGAGGCATTTATTATTTAGCAGTGTGTTGTTTACTTTTCAGGTATTTGTGAACTTCTTATGTTTCCTTCTGTTATTGATTTCTAATTCAATTCCCTTGTGATTGGAGAATATGGCATAATTTTAGTAAATGTAAGTTGCTTGTTCTATGGACCAGTACATAGTCTATTCTGGAGAATGTTCTACACGTGCTTCAAAAAATGGATATTCTTTTGTTGCAGGGTAGAGTCTTTTGTGGATGTCTGTTAAGTCTCATTGTTTAATTGCTCAAGTCTTCTCTATCCTCTGACATTATAATTTTCCTATACATTATTGAAAATATGATATAAAAGGCGCCAACGATTGTTACTGAATTGACTATTCCTCAATTTAACTCCATCATTTTTAGCTTCTTGTTCTTTGGTCCTCTCTTGTTAGGTGCCTACATATTTATAGTTGTTTTATTTTTTGATAGCTTGCCCATTTTGTTTTTTAAAGTCTTACTCCTCATGTCTATTAACATTATTATTTCGTTCTAAACTATATTTGTGTGATGTCTCTTTAGCCACTCCAGAACTCTTATGGATGGTGTTTCATGATATACCTATTTCCATTCTTTTATTTTCAAACGATATCCACTATTTCTAGTTTTGAGATCTAAAGTATGTCTAGTGAAGACAGTAAAGATAGCATAGAATTGGGTTCATTTAAAAAACTCAGTGTTGGGCAGCGCCTGTAGCTCAAAGGAGTGAGGCGCCGGCCCCATATGCTGGAGGTGGTGGATTCAAACCCAGCCCGGCCAAAACAAAACAAAACAAAACTCAGTGTTATAGTGTTTCTTATTAAGATTATTTAATACATTCACTTTTAATTGTATTATTGATGTGGTTGGATTTATGTCTACCATTTAAGTTTTTATATTTTTGTGCCTCATATTTACTTTGTTCTTATATTCTTCGTAAAGTTTCTTCTTTTGCCTTAAGTATTTGCTATTTTGAAAATGTAATTTATTTAAACATTTTTAACTATATACATATTTTGTCTTATTTTTCAACTATCTTCTTAGTGATTATTGCAAGTTTGACCTTATGTATGTCTTAGTTTATCCGCTTATGCTTCAGATACTAACTTGATTACAATAAGCTTTATAAAGATTGCTCCCATATAGCTCTAGCCTTCCCCTTGTGTGCAATTATTGTTATGTATTTTTTGTATATGTGTTACAGACTCAACATTAATTACTATTACTATAATAATTATTTTGTATTGTTTTATATCTTTTGAAGAAACTGGAGGAAGGCAGGACAGCACATATATATTCTTAGTGGTTGTTATAGTACCTTCTTATTTTTCATTTTTGATTCTCTTAATTTCTTTTTTTTTTTTTTTTTTTTGAAAAAGAGCCTTAAGCTGTC
>NW_003852451.1:11863373-11911186 GCF_000181295.1 Otolemur garnettii
CTGGATTCGAACCTGCCAGCTCAGGTGTATGTGGCTGGCGCCTTAGCCGCTTGAGCCACAGGTGCCGAGCCACTCTTAATTTCTTCCCGTAGTTTTGAGTTACCATCTTGTGTGATTTCCTTTCTCTAATACAGCTTTTTGCTCTCACCTTTTTTTGCTGCTGTTGTAAACCATGTTATATTTCTGTGTGTTATAGGCCTAACAGTTTGTGTGTGTGCATGCAAATAAATTTCTTTTTAAACATAATTGACATTTTAGAGGAGTTTTGGATTTATAGTAAAATTGAACAGAAAGTGCAGAGAGGTCCATATACCCATGCTCCCATATAAACATCCCACACCTGAGTGGTACATTCGTTAGGATTGCAATTGTGTTTTAAATCACTTAAGAGAAAAATAAAATATACAACTGTACTATTTTATAGTTACTTTCATAAATTTCTTCGCCAATTCTCATTGTATTGTGTGTGTGTGTGTGTGTGTATTCAAATTATAATCGGTGTTACCTTTTTTCAGTTTGAAGAATTTCCTTTAGTGTTTCCTGTAATCAGCTGGCAATGAATTATTGCAGTGTTTGTGTAAGGATGTATCTATTTTGCATCTTCCTTGAAAGTTAGTTTTGCTGGATATATAAGATCTGTGGTTGACATTTCTTTTTCTTTCAGCACTTTGAACATGTCTACATTCTAGCCTACATTGTTTCTGAGGAAAGTCATCTATCCAACTTATTGTAGTTCCCTTGTATGTGATGAGTCATTTTTTTCTCTTATCGTTTTCTAGATATTCTCTTTTTTGTTCTTTTTTGAAAATAACAAATAAAATTTGTGTATGTATTTATCACGCACAACACATTGTTGAAATATGTGAAATATGTGTGAAATATGTACACATTGTGAAATATGTACACGGCTAAATAAAACTAATTAACAAATAAGAAAATATGATATATATATATATACACAATATAATATTATTCAGGAGAGGGGAGAGGGAGGGGAGGGGAGGGGGAAGGGTGGGTGGAGGGAGAATGATTTGTGGGATCACGCCTATGGTTCATCCTACATGTGAATCTCTCTAAATGTAGAATATAAATGTTTTAACACAGTAACTAAGAAATAGACATGAAGGCTATCTTAACCAGTTGGAGGAAAGTATTTCAACTTGTATATAGAAACAGTACACTGAACCCCATGATAGTATTAATGTACACTGCTATGATTTAATTAAAAAAATGAAAAAAAAGACAATTATGTAATTTGTTATGACCTGGATGAACCTGGAAGACATTATGTTAAGTGAATAAGCCAGACACAGAACGGCAAATACCACATGGCCTCACTTATATGTGGAATTTAAAAAAGTTGAATTCATAGGAGTTGAGAGTAGAATGGCAGTAACCAGAGGCTGCAGGTATTTCTTAGGGGAGACATTGGTCAAAGGATGCAAAGGATAGGAGAAAAAAGCCAAAAGATGGCTCTGGCTTTCATCTTTTTTACTATGATGTATAAGAGTGTAGATCTGTTTGTGTTCATCATATTTGGACTTTGTTGAGGTCCTTATGTGTGGAAAATAATGTTTTTCAACAAATTTGGCAAGTTTTCACCTATTGTTTTTTGAATATCTATCTTCCTGTTCCTTTTGCTCTCTCCTTTCCTTCTCTTCTTATTACGTACGCGGTGGTAAACTTGCTTAGTGTTTGCCATTTCTCTTATACACATCTTTTTCATTATTTTTTCAGTTTATCAGATAACATACTTTCTCTTGATCTATCTTCAAATTTGTTGATCATCTTTCCTGTCACCTCAAGTCTAATGTTGGTGCTCTGTATTGAGTTTTAAATTTTAATCAGGGTATTGATGTGAAATATTTTCAACCCTAGAATTTCCCCTCAATCTTTATCCATGTTCTCCTTTTGATGAAGCTGTGTCATCATACCTTCTTTTAAGTTTTTAAAAATAATTCCCTTTAGCTTTTCCTAACATTATTATTATAGAGGTTGCTTTGAATTTCAACATTTATTTTCCCTCAAAGGCCATGTTTACTTCTAAATGTTGTCATATATATAACATATATATATGTATATATATATAAAATTTATGCTTTTGCATACTTCATACTTTTTTTGAATAGCGGACATTTAATATATATTCTAGCATGTCTGGATGCTGATTACAGCAACCCACTGTATCTGTTGTTGTTTTTTTGGCTTTGTCTTAATGATTTTCCTGGACTACTAGAATGGAATTTATTTCACCCAAAGTATGAAACCTCTGACGTTGCTCATCAGGAAGAGCAACCTTAGACATGTACACATGATATTAACAAATAAAGGGTGACTGGTTTTAGCCAGGGTCTTCCTGTCTTACCCTTTTTCTGACCTCTCTATCAGACTTGTTTGCCTTTATTAGTGTCATGACCAACTATTAGCTTACACTAATTGCTATCTGATTTCTACATTGTTTTTGACAAATTCCTGAAGCATGAATTTCTCCATGGTATGATGAAATAAAAATTGGCATCTTTTTAAGGGGCACAATGTTTCTAGTCTTTGGAACATTCTCTGAAGACCCACAAAGGGTTCTGTCAGTTTTTCTCTTTCCTGCCCTCTCTGTTAAAATTTTAGCTGATCTACACCTTCATTTCTTGCTACCATGGTTTCTCTTATTTTTCTATAGTTCCCTTGGCTATTAACTTTCCCATACTCTGTTCCAAATAAAATCAGTGTGCTCAGGAAGTATTGTGGACTTCAGTGTTCTTGTGTCCTGCCTTCTTACCTGAACACAACCTCTGCTCCACTGTGGCTGAGATGAGGAAAAAAATGGTGTTTTGCTTCACTTGGAGTGCATTTCTGCTCTGAGAGAGGGAACTAGGTCATGAAGGTTAAGCCCAGGTTTTCCCTGCTTGCCACTTTTATCATGAAACATTCATCTTATGAGGAAGCTGGAGCAGGGGCTGTTGGGTCCAGGCATTCTCAGCCTGTCTTGCATGGAATTAAATCATCCACTATGCAAACGGGGGATAGTTAAGGGAAAGGAGCACCAATGTTCTAGGCTGCATATGTAAGGAATAGAAAGATGGTGGAACAAAGATGCTGTCAGCCTTATCTCCCATGGTGTATCAATTCCAAGATGCCATCAACTGTAATATTCTTAAATTGTAAGTTGACTGAACTCATGTATTAGAAAAGAAAAACTAGCATATTAAATTTTAGGTTTCAGAAACTTCAAAATACTTGACTCAAAACCAAGAAAATAAGAAATTGTGAATGAATCCATTTTGTGAAAGTAGAACTCCATATAGATATTGAAGCTGGGTGCCAGTGACTCAGCCTGTAATCCTAACGCTCTGGGAGGCCAACGTAGGAGAAACACTTAAGCTGAGCCTGAGCAAAAGTAAGACCTTTTCACCTAAAATAGAAAAAATAGCCAGGCATTATGGCAGGTGCCTGTAGTTCTAGCTACTTGGGAGGCTGAGGCAGGAGTATGTCTTGAACTTAGGAGTTTGAGGTTGCTGTAAGCTAGGCTGATGCCTCAGCATTCCAGCTTGGTCAAAAGAATAAGACTCTGCCTCCAAAAGATTCACATATAATTATTGAATGTATAACATCATTAATAACCTATTATGTAGAATTTTTATGATTGAAATTTATAATTAAGCTTAACATAACAGCATGTTTTCCTTCTGTACTGAAATTATTGCATCAGTGCTTTATGATGCTGAGAATTCTCTGAATTGCTCAAAGTTTTCATATCTGTGCTTCCTTAAATCCAAGTATTTTATCTTTAACTGCATAGAACTTAAGATATCTGTCTCTTTCCAAAACATCCTACAAAATATCTTCCACCTATTACCTTTGCCCTGGCCCTTCTTTCTCTTCCTCCTCCTCCTGCTCCTTCTCTTCCTCTTCTTCCCTATCCTTTTCCCTCACTTCCCTCCTCCCTTCTATCTGTCTTTTTCTCTCCTCTGTTGTGCTCCTTTTTTCACTATTGTATACTATACCCAGCTATGCCTTGTGGTAAGAGAAGGAAACCATTTGGATTGACTCTTCTATAAGAAATGTGGACAGTATTGTAAAATTTAACAAAGGCTCTGTAGTACCTATTACTCACCAAGAGCTCATTTCGTCCTCCTAATAACTCTGGGAATACAGATTAAGGGATTATCATTATTATCTATATTTTCAGGAAGTTAACTATTTTTCTATAAGATTCCTAATTGGCAATTCAAAAGCTGGAATTAAAACCTATGAAATCAGGCTTTAGACTCCACACCCGTAACTACTATACTCTATGAGGAAAAGTGAAGTTAAGAGAGATGGAAATTAGCCAAAGCTTTCTAAGATTTCTCAGAGGAACCAGAATTTCACTTCTGTTCTGGCTCCTTGTCTGTTGTTTCTTCAGCTTCCTCCATCCACCTCTCCCATGCCATTACCTTGTCACTCCACCATAAGGGGCTATATAATAGGTTGGAATCTTTTCTGGATGGCCTCCAAAGAAAATCTACTTCACAGCAGAGAGCTAGAGGGAAGCTTGTGTATATTGGTTCCCAGGGTCTTAAGCTTTAGTTTTCCTGCCACTCCTGCTGCTGCTTCCATTCCAGCTGGCTCCTCCACTTCTCTTAGATGGCTGCCTTCATTCACCTAGCTACTGAAGAATCACAGCTGTGCCCCCTTTTCAGAATCCCCAAAGCTCTCAAACCAATATTCACTTGAACAAACTTCTATCATCCTGTACACATACACACTAGAAGCTATTCCTGGGTAACATGAATGAAATTGTTCTTTGTTGCTATGACAAGTTCACAGGCAGCCAAAATTTCCCTATCCCTTTTAGAAACAGAGGCAGGAAGTTACTAACATCTATATAACTACTGAAAATTAACTGATTTCATGTTAGATGCCCTTGGGGTACCCCGGCCTCCAGCCAACTTAATTCCCATTGTCCCTCCTCAACCTCAGTACCTTAGACATTTTGCCAAAGCTGCTTGCTCAGTTTTAAGATCTCACGCTGTGACTAAGATAACTGACTGTATAAATTAGAGGTAGAACTTGTAGCAGGCACAATGAGAGCTAAATAATCCCACAATCTAAGAGAATGTTTCACACCTATCTTGCCAAAGTGAGTGTATGTTAATGAATGAGGGTACTACTTGACTAGCAAAATCCCACTTCTGTATTACCATGTTATATTTATTTATTTTCCTCAAAAGTATTATTTTTTTCTCAAATATTTTTCAGAAGATAATATAGAGACAGTAAATACTGCAACTATCCTAAATGCTACTTTAGTGAAATTTATATTATGGTATTTTATCCTGTAAAACTATCAAATCTTGAAATGAACTCATTCTCAAAAATGGACAGCCTCTTTTTTGTAATTCTGACTAGAGAGTTCACTGTGTCTTTGCACTTGATCTTAGCCAAAAGACCGAGAAGTGATGTGTCTTTGTTCTTACCCTCATGATCCTTCATATATATTTATAAACAGCACTTTCATTAAAATTTCAAAGCAAAAAATGAACAATGAACTCAATTATTGATTATGAGTTTTTAAATTTTTTTTGTAAGAAAAGGTCTTTATTGGTAGGGGAGGGAGGCTGCAGAGCAGTAGGAGAGAAAAAGAAGAGAAAAGAGGTGTGGGGAGAGAGAGAGAGAGAGAGAGAGAGAGGGATTGTGAGTTTTTAATGGAGTATTATTGGAATCCTATTTCAAGAAAGAAAGCAGGCTTTCAAGTTCATCTTTTGTCTGAATTAGTCATGTCTATATCTACCTATATCTGTATCTCTTATATTCTGTATCTCCAAAAAGTGTTTTAAAGTAAAGTAACAATCTAAATTATTTATAAAATTAATAATTCAGCAGGGCTCAACCTGTCAAAGGGTATTATCACTAATGAGAGAGCTCTCACTTATGTCAAGGCCATCCCAGTATTTAGACCATGTTCCAGAGCCTGGGTAAAAGGCGAATAAAGCTATATAAAGAGTTGTTACATAAATAATTATATTCCTTAAATATGTATAGAACTTATTAGTTTCCAAATATTTTTATTTATTTATTTTTTATTTATTCAAATATTTTTAAACCCAGTATTTCATCTGATACTCAGAAAAAACAAAAAAAGTGGAGAAAGCAAATTTTACTTTTCACATTGTGACAGAGAATTTCTGAGAACTAATTTACATCTACATATTTTTATGGAAACAATCTGGCAACTACAAATTCTATTTATCTCCTTGAGGTCAGGCATGTATATTCCCAAAGCCTAGCACAGGGTGGAGCATATAATTGGTGCTTAGAAAATGTCTGCTGAGTGGATGAATCAAAGACCTATTATTAGATTGAAACCCCATGATAGGTTTCCCTTCCCTCTTTTGCTCCTCTGTGAGGATCTGTGAGTGAGTATAGCTCTCTGCTGAGGCCTGTCCTTAGTATGCTGCAAGGTTACAAAAATTGGGCACTAGGACAAAAATGAAAAGCCAGAAACTGTTTTTCTGTCTGTAGTCCTTTGCTTTTCACCTTAGCAATTGTGGTCACTCACTGGTTACAAGTGTCTACACGTACTCAGGATGGACTGATTCTGGGACAGTGTTTCATTCCTCTGTAGAAATTTAATGTGATACACTTAAAATGTTATTGCTCACAGAGTAATTCTGACATGGTCTTAATCTTGCTTTTGGAACCCCAAAATATTCCTGCTTGTTATGATCTGGGATAATCTCTACTGGGATATCCATTGCTTCCTTCTGCCCCTTATTAGTAAAGATACTATTCCCAACATTCACCTCTGATTCTAATGACTGATTCAGCAATTTTCTACTTTCTAATATGAACAGTCTGGTTTGCTGTTTATGTAGTAAATGATTTCTCTCTTCATGATTAAAATTTTAAAGCCTAATTTTTAAGGAGGAGGCTTTCACACATGAAGAACAAACTTGAAATAGATATATTTGTGCAGCATTTGGAGGCTGCCTGGGAAAAAACATTGAGCATTTACCATGTGTGACATCCATGGAAATCCACCTCCTAGATTTCACTTCAAGAGAACCTGCTTCAGGGAGCACCGTAGATCAGCAGCCTCCAAATATTGTGCATTTGGAATTGTTGTGGCACTTGTTTCAAGCCTATATTTCCCCTGGAAGGATACACCCAACTTAGTACTGGTTACAACAGGGATACCAGAGCCAGGCTATTTCTGCTTGATGCAGGACTCCTCTAACAGGCAGCCTTTGCATGGGGCCTCCTCATTTGGTCTGAGAATTTCTTGGTAGTATGCTGCAATAAGAAATCTGTATCATAGTCTGAAGCCTTTTCTTATTTATTTCTGCTTCTTCCTCTTGAATGTCTTATCCAATCTCTAAATCTGCTTCTCAGAGGACCCAAATTGACTCAGAGTGTGCCAAGAGTGTTCTCAGAAAAAAAAAAAAAAAGATGATAAGATGGGTTTGGGGACTGGCTCACCCACTGCCTGGCTGGAAATAACAATCACTTTCTAAGAGAAGTATGAGGTAAGGATAATCCCTGAAACAACATCGCAGACTAACTACTGAAGGTTCTACCAGTGGTGACTTAAAATAGTGTCCCAGTAGAGAGGAATGCACTTGCTGGAGTGACAATTCAGGCATTTGAAAGATTTGGCGGCAAGGGGAGCAATGCCTATAAGCAGCAGAAGAGTTGGCTAGTTATCAGTAACTTGTATTGCCACTATGTAGAAAGATTTGGAAAAGCCGAGTGTGATTAAGAAATAATTATGAGCTAAGTGTAAGATCCAGGGAACCTTTCTGATAGCTTACAAAAAAGCTCCTTTCTACAGTGAAAGAGTAAACATAGCTAAAGATACGATTTAAAATCTGAGAGCTCAAGACACATTTTAATAGTGTTTGTCTATGCTAGTCTGTTATGCTAACTTACAGGCCCTGAAGAGAATGACGTAAGATCCCAAAATATGAAATGGGGATATCTTGGTGTATGAACCTACGATGTTTGGGTCTGAAGACACTATCAGGCCTCTTTCACAGAAGGCAATATGTGATCCCCTCAAGAATAGCATCCACTTGCTTCCTTGATTGGTAGGCAAATAACCAGGATTAAATCCTAGTAAAAGACAGGTAAGGAAGTTTTAAGCCTGATAATGTAGAAAAGAGATTATACCCCAAAGGAGCTGCAAGAATTAGCTAGCTGTCTTAGTCAGTTAAAGCTGCTATAACATTGACATTGACTGGTGGCATAATCAACACACACTTATTTCTTAACAGTTCTGGAAGCTGGAAACTTATAGATCATGGCACTAATAGTGACAGAGTCTAGTGAGGATCTTCTTCCTTGTCTGAAAATGGCTCTCATCTTGTGTCTTCCTATGGCAGAGAGCAGTGAGTATGAATAATCACTCATGTTTCTTCTTATAAGGGCATGAGTCTCATTCATGAGGGCTCTATCCTCATGACTTAATCACCTCCCCAAACCACACCTTCTAATACAGTCATATTATTAGGGTTTAGAATTTCAACATGTGATCAAACAAATTATACACCATGATCAAGTGGGTTTTATCCCAGGATCTCAAGGTGGGTTCAACATACGTAAATCTATAAATGTAATTCATCACATAAATTAAAAAACAAAGTCCATATGTTTTTTTCAATTGATGCAGAAAAAACTTTTGATAACATCCAGCATCCTTCATGATCAGAACACTTAAGAAAATTGGTATAGAAGGGACATTTCTCAAATTGATAGAGGCCATCTACAGCAAACTCACAGCCAATATCGTATTGAACAGAGTTAAATTGAAATCATTTCCATTCAGATCAGTAACCAGGCAAAGTTGCCCATTGTCTCCATTGCTCTTTAACATTGTAATGTAAGTTTTAGCCATCGCAATTAGGGAAGAAAAGGCAATCAAGGGTATCCACATAGGATTAGAAGATATTAAACTTTCACTCTTTACAGATGATATGATTGTATATCTGGATAACACCAGGGATTCTACTCCAAAACTCTTAGAAATGATTAAGGAATACAGCAGAGTCTCAGGCTACAAAATCAACACTCATAAATCGGTAGCCTTCATATATACCAACAATACTCAAGCTGAAAAAAGAGTCAAGGACTCTACTCTGTTCACAGTAGTGCCAAAGAAGATGAAATATTTGGGAGTTTACCTAACAAAGGATGTAAAAGATCTCTAGAAAGAAAACTATGAAACTCTAAGAAAAGAAATAGCTGAAAATGTTAACAAATGGAAAAACATACCAGGCTCATGGCTGGGAAGAATCAACATTGTTAAAATGTCCATATTATCCAAATCAATATATATTTTTAATGCAATCCTTATTAAAACCCCACTGTCATACTTTAAAGAACCCAAAAAAATAGTACTCCGTTTTATATGGAATCAGAAAAAACCTCTAATAGGCAAGACATTACTCAGAAATAAAAATGAAGCAGGAAGAATCATGCCACCAGACATCAGACTATACTATAAATCGATAGTGATCAAAACAGCATGGTACTGGCACAAAAACAGAGAGGTAGATGTATGGAACAGAATAGAGAACAAAGAGATGAACCCAGTTACTTACTATTATATGCTCTTTGGCTCAAGTAGGAAGAGAATTAATTACTTGTAATACAGGAAATATTAAAGGAAGTTATTTAGGCAAAGAGGTATGATACCAGAAAGAAACTTGAATCTACCAAAAGTAATCAAAAGCTTTGAAAATGGTTAAATGAAGGGAGGTATGAAAATTGCATATTATTTTATTTACTTTAAAAAGAATTGTGTAAATCACAAACAATAGCAATACATTCTGAATTTCTATCATATGCAAAATAAGGATTTATTTTATTTATTTATATTTTTAAGGATAAAAAAGAAACTATTAGTGGAGATAAATGGAATCATAAAAATCTCAAATACTTCTAGAAAAAGAAAGCAAAAAGGAAAAAATTAGCTAATAACAGTGTAATAAATAGGAAACAAATAGTAAGATGTTAGACTTTAATTTAAGGAAATCAACAATTACATTAAATGTAATGCACGCCTCTTAAAAGAGATTGCTAGATTGGATAAAAGTAAGGCTCAATTCTCTGCTGTCTATATGAAATTCAAGTTGAATACATAGAATTAGGCAGTTGTAAGTCAAAGGACTGAAAAAAATGTACTATGCTAATGGTAATCTAAAGGAAGTTGTAGTGACTTTATTCATATCAGACAACATTGATTCAAAAAAGGAGGCTTTACTATGAATCAGATGGACATTAAATAATGATAACAGGATCAAATTACCACAAAGACATTCACAGTCCTATGTGAGTACTAGACAATACAATTTGCAAATACATGAAGTAAAACCAGACAGAACAGAAATTAGAAATAGAAAAACTCACAGTGATAACTGGAGACTTCAACATTTTCTGTTTCAACAACTGATTAAACTACTAAACATTGAATTAGTAAGGAAATGTAAGCAACCCACCACTATCTATCAAGCAGAATGTCCCAATTAAGAATTTTAGGAACATTCCATTTAACAACAGGAGAATACATTTTCTTTTCATACACACAAGGAATGTCATACAAGATATTGTGAGCCACAAAATAAACCCCAACACATTTAAAATTTATTATAGAAACTATAATAAATGTATACTTTCATTATAACAATGAAACTATAAATTGGTAATGAAAATTATGTGGAAAATTCCCCAATATTTGGAAATAGCATGAATCCCTAAATAACCTGTCAATCAAGGAGGAAGTCATAAGGTCAATTAGAAAATATTTTGAATTCTTAGTAAAGTATCTCAGGAATGGAAAAAATATGTCCAATGTACTCAGTACTACTGTGAAACCAATTTATAATCACTCACACTTGCATATGAAAAATGAAACACAACTGTAGCCTAGGATGAAGGAGGGAAGGGGAGGGAGAGGGGAAGGGAGGAGGGTGGGCTGATAGAGGGAGGGTTAGTAGGGGGACCACACCTATGGAGCATATTGCAAGTACAAGTTGGATCTATCAGGTATAGAATGCAAATGTCTTAAGACTGCAATTGGGTAAATGAGGTGAAGGCTATGTTGATTAGTAGGATGTAAGCACTCCAATTTGTACATATGATCAACACATTGAATCCCATAATGGCATAAATGTATTTATTATCTGTGTACAAATGACTTAATTAAAATAAAGAAAAAAGGAAAATATTTTGAATTAAATGTAAATAAAAACAACATATCAATATTTGTAGAATGTAGCCAAAATAATGTTTAGAATTAGATTTATAGCATAAAATGTCTATATAAGAAAATAAATATGTTCTTAAACATAAGTTCTGTGATATAAGTTCTATATTGGAAGGAAGTTCAAAAACATCTATCAGTTAAAAATCATCAAAAGAATAAATTTTACTGAAAGTAAGCATAAGAGCAATAGTCTGTAAAATTTAAAAATATAAAATCAATAGAGAAATTCAATAAAATCAGAATTTGATTAGTTAAGATCAATAAAATTAATAAAGCTATAGCCTATGCAACCAAGCAAAATAGCACATGCAAATTATCAATGTCAAGATTAGAACAGAAGACATTGAAACATTCTAGACATTAAAACTATGCTGAAGAAATACTACAAATAAGTTTACGGTGATAAATTAAGCAACTAAGTTGAAATGGATATTGTATTCTTTCTGCCTTACATCTACCAATTATTCATCCTCAGAGGATAATTTTCTATTCTGAATATGTTTTAACTTTCTTGCTTTAGATCCCTTAGTCACCAGAACAATTAAACTTTAACAGTTCTCAACCTGTGGGTCGTGACCCCTTTGTAACAATGAAAATACATCCTGCATATCAGATACTTACATTACAATTCATAACAGTAGCAAAATTACAGTTATGAAGTAACAACAAAAATAATTTTATGGTTGGGGGTCACCACAACATGAGGAACTGTATTACAGGGTTGTGACATTAGGAGGCATTAGGAAGGTTGAGAACCACTGCTTAAAAGCTTATAAACTTCTTAATCTATAGCAATCAAATCCCACACGACATAAGCATCAGACTAAGTTCTCTTTGGAGTGAATTAGATCCATATGAGTGTGGTGCCATAACAATGTCATCTCCTGGTCATATCATTTAATGTACTTTCCAGTTTGGACAGGAAACACCTACTGAAGTGATAGCTAATGTGAAGCTTTGGAGATAATACTCTGTAAGGATGGGAAGACCCACGAGGGGATTTGTGTTTCCCTATTCTTATCCATTTGGGTCCTGTGAAGTTAGAGTTCATGTTTCTACTCTTGTCATGAGACAAAGAAAGGATGCCATTGAAATACAACCTATGGCTATTGCTTGGCCACTTTGAATTCCATCTTAGCTGAGGTAATTGACCCTCTTCAGAAAGAAAAGGTAAGCCCCTTTCTACACAATGTGAATTGAGAAGACTATTTGTGGACCTACGAGATTTATTTTGTAGTTTTGATACTCCATTTTTTCCTTTATAGCCGTTAAAGAACACCTGCATCAGGCTTAACTTGAGAATGTGTGAATATCAAAGGCTTAGACCCTCAGGAATAAAAGTTTGGTTTACATCACCAGATAAAGCAAGGAGATTTATAGAGGTGACAGTTGAGGGTAAGAGGAATTTGGGATGTATATTTAAAGAGAAAGAGCACGAATTACATTTGTGGCCGACCCTGAGACTTATGCAGTGATGTGATGAGAGCTTTGTGGTTCATCCTCACTGACTTCCCTTTCTGTGAGAATAGAATACCATGGAAGCCATTTAGAATATATTCCACAGACATGCAGTGAGAAGTGTATCTATAATAGAGCACACTCAGATTTTTCTTTGAAAGAACATGCTTCAGGAAGCACATGTGACTCACAGTGTATTATATAGGTGCAGCGCCTTTGGAGTTTCTATTGGGGGCTGTTTTTGTAAGGCTGTTTTTAGCCAATGACTGAGGTTGGAAGGAATACTAGAGGCATATATTTTCTGTCCAAATGGAATTTTTCTATAAAAAATATTACAATGTTGTGGCTGATAATGTTTTAGAACTCCACTGCCATCTGAATGAAGGTCTTAACCAATCCATTTTCCTTGCATTTTTCCTGTTATAAGTGTCAGACCTGCATTGATGTTTAAGGGCTCTCCAACTACTTATGCTTCCATCACCTTCATACTTCACAATTGTATTTCACAATAAATCTCTTAAAAATCTAATCCCATCTTGAAGCCTGATTTTTGAAGGTGCCAAACAGATATATCAGGCTATGAAAGATCTAGACATTAGCTTCTGTGATGGTTAATTTTATGTGTCAACTGGGCTGAGCTAAGGGATGCCCAGACACTGAGTAAAACATTTCTAGATATACATGTGAGATTATTTCTGGAAGAGATTAGCATTTTAATAGGTAGACAAAGTAAAGGAGATTACTCTCACCAATGTGGGTGGGCATCACCCAATCAGTTGAGGGCCAAAATTAAAGAAAATATGGAGAAAGTGTGAACTCACTATCTTCTTGAGCTAGGACATCTATCTTCTCTCAGATGCTGGTGTTCCTCGTTCCCAGGTTTTTGAAGTCAGAGGTTTCTCTGGTCCTCAAGCCTTTGGGCTTTGACTGGAACTACAACACTGGTTTTCTTGGCCTCCAGCTTCTCAGCATCCATAACAACATAAACAAATCCCTCAAAACAAATCTCTTTATGTAATATATACCTAAATATATATCTTATTGATTGTTTCTCTAGGGAATTTTGAATTTTACAGTATTTAAATAAGATAACAGGTGAAGTGTCCAGAACAATGCTTGGCATACAGTATATACTCAATAATTAATTTCTTCTCACTCATCACATATTTACTAACCATTTCTTGTGTGCTAAATATTGTGCTGGGCATTATGAATACAGTGGGAAATAAGATAAAAATAATGTATCCCTACTCCCATAGAACCACAGTTTAGTAGAATATTCAGATAAATATGTAGTCAATTACAATGCATTCTATCCATGTTATGATAAGAAAAGTCAAGTACTCAGAGGGCATGAAACAGAGCCCTGACTAAGAGTTTCTAAGTCAGTACAGACTTTCCAGAGGAAGTGATATCTAAGCTGTGTGCAGAAGCACATTAGCTATATGAGGGAGATGAGGAAAGCTCATTTGTAGTAAGAAAATGGAGCTTAAATGAAAGTTTCATGGTGAGAGAGATAACATGAAACCCCGTTTAGGCATTAAGCTATTCCTTTGGCAGATTTCTCTTGAATGTGGAACTAATCTGCACCTCAAGAAATTCAAACTTTCTCTTAATTAATTCTTTGAAATGTAAAGTTCCTGAAACTGCCGCCTTAATCTGAACCCATGTGGACAATTACCTTAATATCATTAGTAACTTCATTTATTAGCTTTTCAAATAATATAAAATTATTATTCTATTATAGAATAAAACATTTCTAGAAAGCAGAAACTACGTTCACTCCTACATACCTAAAAATACCCCCTTTTCTTTGACACAGGGAAAAGGCCATTTTTTCCCTCAGCCTCCTTGCAGAAATTCTCAGACAGGACTCATTCAGCTTACCCTATGTCAAAGACCATTATAGCAGCATTTTTTGGGAGAAAATCAATCCCTAAAAAGATTTCCTAAGGAAGCACAAAGATCACTGACTTATTTGCCAATGCTAGGTAATAAGATCTACTAATAGATCTTATTCCTTATAAAGGAATCTGATTGCCTTTTTCACCCCTCTGCTCACCAAAGACTTGAAAGCAATGTTTTAATAATATCTTTACTTATTTTACTGTGATATTAGTGAAATTATGGTATAAATTAAAATATTATACTATGTATATAAATATACATACATAACTGAACAGTTATTAGAATAATTACGACTGCAATAAATAAAAACATTATAGAAGGTATAGTTTTAAAATAATCTTCCAACACTGCACTAAGGTCTGATAGAGAGACTTCTGTTCAATACTAATCTGGGTCCAATCATGTTCATTTTGATCATCTATTGTTCATCAATCATATTCTGCACCTCAAGCTGACATACATTCTGATGCCATCTGCATTGGAATGCTGATCATGTATCATTCTTTATCCGTACTGGTGGCAGGGAATCCTTGGTAATTCTGCCTACAGTAAATAACCTGAAGGTCCTATGTTGATTTCAGAGGCTTAATCATCTTTATTTGCATTTCTGGGGGTAGCTTTTCTTCAGTATACACTCTCTAAAATTCCATCTGCCAATTTTTAACCCTCTGACATTCACTGTCTCCATTTTTGCTGTGTGAGAAGGTTTTGTTATCTTCTTTTGAGGAAGATAATTCTTAGCAGTTTTTGTACACATTTTTAAAATCACATGATCCTTACTGAAAAAAATCATGATTCTATTTAAGGTAATTCAATAAAGTATATTGTTAAAATTGTTTCCCTCTATATTTCTCCCTTGTTTTTACTCTAACAAAAGTAAAAAAGAATATTTAATTTTCAAAAAATTTCTTAAGATTCTTAAATTCAATAATTTAATTAATGCTTCTGTAGTGTATCTTTAGGGTGACTTTTGAATAAAATAAGGGCTATTGGGCGCCTTTTAAAGATTGAGCCTCCTCAAATCCATTCTGTTACCCTTTCTGCTTGAAGCCCTTGCCTCTGTCAAGCACATATAGCCTAAACATGGTGAGAATAAAATAGCTAATGTGGAAATCACTGGAAACTATAGTGTACAGTGACAGATGAAGAATCTTCATTTCCATAATTTCTTTGCAATGGATGATTTTAATCAATTCAAGTTGTATTTTAGAAAACTGTCTTTAATATAAAAAGGTTCACAAAATATCAGTCTCTGTACACCTACCACCAGGCACAACTTCCAAAATGTTGTCACAAAATTTATCCAGTGATTGGATGTAAGAATTAATAAAGCTTCATAGTTTATACTCCTAGGGCTGTAAATATTTCCATAGATGTTTTCTTTCTTTTACTGGATTGTGACCTCCAAAGGTCTTGGAAGCGTAGATGGTCATTGCTAATTCCCAGTACAAAAGACAATGTCAGGAACATATCAGGTGTAAAACAGTGTAGGTTGAGTGAGTAGTAGTATGGATGAGTGAAAGGATGAATGAAAAAAAAAATCAATAATTATACTTACAATTATCTTATTCAAGTTAAAATTACTACTCAGAATTAAGTTGTAATGTAATCACATGAAACAATTTAATAAGATTCTAACCTAAATTATGACTATAAACTATGCTATAACACTTTTAAAAGGAAAATTGAGTATGAATTTCATTGTTTTGGTTTAAAGCCATAGTGCAAAAATTTTATGCTACCCAGAAGGTTTTCACAGTTTAGAGGGCAAAGAAGTGGGATAATTGGATCACTATTTCAACATTACTTGTTTTGCCCCTTTCCAAATATTTTTACTAATGTATAATTGAGCATCAAGAAAAACTCCTATCATCTACAATAATTATCTCAGTTTTCATATGAAAAACCTATTTTGAAATAGTATATGAGATAAAGTCATTATATGGGCTAACGTAGGCTTTTTATTTCAAATACATACCAAGAGTCTATTATGTAGTTGCTATTATGCTAGGAATTATTGATACACGATGAAAATAAAATCTAATTTTTTCCTTTGAGGAACTCATCATTTGCAAATAATCTCTCATATTGTACAATGGTCTGGAGTTGCCTGAGTACTTTTCTTTTCAGGTTAATGTGAGCGTAAAAACAACCAGATCACAATATTTGAAGTTGTTAGGCAGAGGCCATCTTGTAGTTATGTGCCACACTCAAAAATGTGCCATATGCCCCTACATTGTGCCATTAAGTGATAGCATCCCAAGCCACCTTTCCTGCCTTCTCCCCCTCCCTTTATTCCCCTTCCCCCCAACTTGAATTGAATTGAGTTTTACTCCTCTGTGGGCATGAATTAGATCATCTACTACCTTCATATTAGTATTGAGTACATTGGATATTTGCTTTTCCATTCTTGTGATACTTCACTAAGAAGAATGTGTTCCAACTTCATCCAGGTTAATACTAAAGATGTAAAGTTACCATATTTTTATGGTTGAATAGTATTCCATGGTATACATGTACCACAGTTTATTAATCCATTCCTTTTGATGGGTATTTAGATCGTTTCTGCATGTTAGTGTTTGCAAATTGAGCTGTAGTAAACAATCTATTGCAAACGTCTTTATGATAAAATGATTTTTTTTTCTTCTGGGTAGATGCCTAGTAGTGGGATTGCAGGGTAAGATGAGAGGGCTAATTTGAGTTATTTTGTGATTCTCCACACTTCTTTCCAAAGATGCTGTATGAGTTTGTAGTTCCACAGACAGTGTAAAAGTTTTTCCCTCTCTCCATGTCCATGCCATCATCTGCAACTTTGGGACTTTGTGATATGGGTTAATCTTACCAGGGTTATGTGATGAGGACAGGGGAGGTCAAACTCTCACTCATGCTAATCATATGATCTGCTACTTATCCAACTTTGGAGACTCAACCATAAGATTCCTGGAAGTGACTGAGAAATACAGTAATGTCTCAGGGTATAAAATCAATATCCACAAATCAGTAGCCTTTGTATACTCCAATAACAGCCTAGTTGAGAAGCAAATCAAGAACACAATTCCCTTCACAGTAGCTTCAAAGAAAATGAAAAAGCTAGGGATACCCCTAACAGAAGAGGTGAAAGACCTCTATAAAGATAATTATAAAAACCTGAGAAAAGAAATAGCAGAAGACATTAACAAATGGAACAACATACTATGCTCTTGGCTAGGATGAATTAACATTTTAAAAAAGTGTATACTGCCCAAAGCAATCTACAGATTCAATGCAATTCCCATTGAAATGCCAACATTCTTCTTTGAAAAACTTGGAAAAACAATTCTTCATACCATATGAAAGCAGGAAAAACCCTATATAGCCAAGGCAATTTTTAGTAATAAAAACAAAGCCAGAAGCATCACTCTACCAGACTTCAGGCTACATTACAAGTCCACAATACTCAAAACAGCATGGTATTGGCACAAAAATAGAGACATAGCTATATGGAATAGAATAGAAAACCAAGAGATGAAACGAGTCTCTAGTTGCCATCTGATCTTTTATAAATTAAATAAAAGCCTGCACTGGGGAAAAAATTCCCTGTTCAATAAATGGTGTTGGGAGAACTAGAAAACCACATGTAAAAGACTGAACCTGGACCCACACCTTTCACCAGTTACAAAAATTGATTTGGGATGGATAAAAGGTTTAAATATAAGGCATGAAATGACAAAATTCCTAGAAGAAAGTTTGGGAAAAAGTCTTCAGGATGTTATCCTGGGGAAATATTTTATGAAGAAGACTTCAGTAGCTATTGCAACAATAACAAAAATTAACCAATGAGAGTTAATTAAACTGAAAAGCTTCTGCACAGCTAAGGACACAACAATTTAAGTAAATAGACAACTTTAAAAATGGGAAATGATATTTGTATGTTATGAATCTGAAAAAGGCTTGATAACTAGGATGTATAAAGAACTCAAATTAATCAACAAAAAAAGAGCAATCAATCCCATCTATCATCGGGCAAGACACATAAACAGTATCTTCTCTGAAAAAGACAGATGCCTAATAGATATATGAAAAAATTCTCATCCCTAATCATCAGAGAAATGCAAACAAAAACCACCCTGAGACAATTCTTAATTTCCAATGAAGCACTGGGACTACCTACTCTGAGCTAGCATTTTTCAAATTTTATTTTATTTTATTTTATTGTTGAGGATTCATTGAGGGTACAAAGAACTAGGTTACAGTGATTGCATTTGTTAGGTAAAAATCCCTCTTATAATTGTGTCCCACCCCCAAAAGTTATGTCACACACCATGATCTCCCAACTCCTTCCCTTCTTTTGCTCTTCCCTTCCCGGACCCCCTCCCTGCTACCCTCTCTCTGATCATCCCTTCCCTCACTCCCACCCTCCCTCCTTCCCTCTCTCTCTTCTCCCCTTCCCCCACCTCCCTACCTCCTTCTCTCTTTTAACTCTCCCCTTTCCTCATCCCCCACTGGGTACTAGGTCATTAATTGTTCTCATATCAGAATTGAATACATAGGATTCTTGCTTCTTCATTCTTGTGATTCTTTACTAAGAAGAATGTGTTCCACTTCCATCCATGTTAATACAAAGGCTGTAAGTCTCCATCTGTTTAATGGCTGAATAGTATTCCATGGTATACATATAACATAGCTTGTTGATCCATTCTTGGGTTGGTGGGCATTTAGGTTGTTTCCACATTTTGGTGATTGTAAATTGAGCTGCAGTAAGCTTCTGTACAGCTAAGGAGATAGCAGCCAAAGCAAATAGACAACCTACACAATGGGAAAGGATATTTGCATATTTTGAATCAGACAGAAGCTTGATAACTATGATCTACAGAGAACTCAAATTAATCCACATGAAAAAAAGCCAACAATCCCATATATTAATGGACAAGAGAGATGAATAGAACCTTCTCTAAAGAAGACAGACAAATGTCTAACAAACATATGAATCATGCTCATCATCCCTAATTATTAGAGAAATACAAATCAAAACCACCCTAAGATATCATCTAACCCCGGGGAGAACGGCCCACATCACAATAGCTCAAAACTGCAGGTGCTGGTGTGGATGTGGAGAGAAATGAATACTTTTACACTGCTGGAGGGACTACAAACTAGTACAACCTTTTTGGAAGGAAGTATGGAGAACCCTCAAAGAACTCAACCTAGACCTCCCATTTGATCCTGCAATCCCATTACTGGGTATCTACCCAGAAGGAAAAAAAAATCCTTTTTTGCATTTTTTATATTTAATTTTATTTCAAAATATGAATGGAGTATCTATGTTTTTATTACATGGATAGCTTTTATAATTCTTGAGTCATGTCTATAGGTGTGCCCATCACTCAAATAGTATTCTTTGTGCTTATATGGAAGGTTTTTGGCATCTCCTTCACTTTCTACCCTCTGCTTGGTTTCCAACCACTTTTACTTCCTCTGTGCACCTGTGTGCTTATCAGTTAGTTCCAATTCATGAAAGAGGGTGTGGGGTGCTCCAGGCTCCTCTGAGTCTGGTCCACTCCATATCTGCCCTCTGCTCTCTCACTTCCTCTTTGTTATCTTTGTCCTCACAGTTTGTCTCAGGGAGGTTGTTGAACCGCCCTAATGCCTTCTCTCTGCTTCAACACCTCTCCTGTATTTTCAACTGCTTCAACTTCATTTCAGTCCAGTTTTCTTCCTTCTTGACAGGATAGTGTGACAAAACATGTCTGTAGTCAGCCATCTTGCCCCCATGGATCGAACTACATTTTCTTTATCTACTTATCAGTTGATGGACACATAGGTTGTTTTCATAACTTTGCAATTATGAATTGGGCTGCAATAAACATTTGAGTGGAGGTATCTTTTGATATAATGATTTCCTTTATTATGGGTAGATACTCAGTGTTGGGGTTGCTGGAGAATGATAGGTATACTTTTAGCTCTTGCAGTAATCTCTATAGTGTTTTCCATAGAGGTTGTACTAATTTACATTCCCACCACCTGTGTATAATCAGTCCCTTTTTACCACATCCATGCAAACTTCTATTATTTTTTGACATTTTATTGATAGGTATTCTGGTAGGGATAAGGTGGTATGTCATTTTAGTTTTCACTTCCATTTCCCTAATGATTAGTGATGATGAGCAATTTTTCATAATTGTTGCCCATTTGTGTATCTTCTTTTGAAGGAAACTTATTCATGTCCTTTGCCCACTTTTTTTTTTTTTTTTTTTGGCAGTTTTTGGCTGGGGCTGGGTTTGAACCTGCCACCTCCGGCATATGGGGCCAGTGCCTTACTCCTCTGAGCCACAGGAGCCACCTCCTTTGCCCACTTTTTAAATAGGGATATTCATCTTTTTCTTGATGATTTGTTTGAGTTATTTGTAGATTCTGAATGTTAGTATTTTATCAGATGTGTAGTTTGTGACTATTTTCTCATATATATAGATTGTCTCTTTACTTGATTATTTCCTTTGCTGTGCAAAAAACATTTTAATTTAATTAAGTCTCATTTTTTATTTTTGTTGTTGCTGTATTTGCTTTGGGAATATTAGTCAAATTTTTTTTTTACCTAGACAAAGGCACAGAAGTATTTTCCTACATTTTCTTCTAGAATTTTTCTGGTGTCATATATTACATTTAAGTCCTTGATCCATCAGGTTCATTTTTGTATATTGCAAGAGATAGGCATCCTGTTTCATTTTTCTGCATATGGCTTTCCAATATGTTAGCATAATTTATTGAATTGGATGTCATTTCCATATTGTATGAGTTTGTCTACTTTGTTGAAGATCAGTTGGTTGTATGTTATGGTTTTCTTTGTGGGTTCTCTATCCTATTCCTTGGAGATGTCCTTTTTGCAGTCTGATGATTATGCATCTTGGAGATGTCCTGTTAGCAGTAAATCTTCCTGGAGTTTGATGTTTTTATTGTATTTGAATACCTAAATCGTTACCTAGGCCAGTGAAGTTTTTTCTCCATTATTCCCACAAATAGGTATTTTGTTGTTGTTGTTGTAGTTTTTGGCTGGGGCTGGGCTCGAACCTGCCACCCTCAGCATATGGGGCTGGTACCCTACTCCTTGAGCCACAGGTGCTGCCCACAAACAGGTATTTTTATGCTTTTTCTTCAGGGATAGCTATAATTCTTATATTTAGATATCTTACATATTCTCTTGTTTCTCAAAGACCTTGTTCATTTTAAATTTTTGCTGTATTTTGATTGAGTGTATTAATTAAAAAGTTTTGTCTTAAAGCTCTAAAATCCTTCTTCTACTTTATCTAGAATGTTGTTTAAACTGTCCACTATATTTTGTACTTTTCTAAATGATATTTCAATTGCAGAAGTTCAATTTTTTCTAATATCTATACCTTCAGTGAATTTTTCATTTATGTCCGAGAGTTTTTGGATTATTTGTGTAGATTTTCAAATTTCTCTTGGAATACATTAAGCTTACTTGCAGTCCATATTTTGAGTTTGTTATTGTAACATTTTACTAATTTCCTTTTATTTGGAGCCCTTTGTTGGAGAGTTAGTTGAACTCTTTGGATGTGTTGTTACACTGCTTTTCATACTACCATAATTCTTGCATTGATTCTTTCTATTCTATAGAAGCTGTCATTTCTGGGTTTTTTTCGCTTTATTTTGTTTAGTTGGAATTTTTCTTCCCTTCTTAAGGGTTTGATACAGGAGTGTATGATATAGGAGCTTTGGTTTTGTTTGTGGGTCCATTGAGATAGCCAAGGCTCTGAATAAATTCCTTATTAACAGATAGAATAATGTGGTGGCTTTCTTGAATGTAATTATTTTTAGGCTGTAATGGTGATAAACTGTACCTGTGGGCAGGTTCTCTGCCTCATGCCATAAAACAGAGATATGAGTCTTTGGAATTTTGCCTATTTTTCTTTTTCAGCCTGTGTGCTTCTAACAGCAAGAATTGTGTTGGGACATTTGGTTCTGTTTCAGATAGGTAGGTGACACTTGCAGTTTAGAGTTGACTGAGTACTGTACCAGTGAATCAGCAAATGATGAAGTGGCCTATACACATTGATTTTCCCCTCAGTAGGTGGTTTTCATTGTGTCTGTGGGGCCTATTTCTAGCCCTAATTTATCAGAAGAAGCACTTAGCCATCTCATGCACTAGGAAGACTCCTGGAACTACTAGGAGGCTCCTTCTTGTTATCTTCCATCACTGAGTATGATTTGGTGGGCAGAGCCATGTGGAGCTAGCTTTAGCAAGTCTGTGTCCAGGCTCCCCAGAATTTGTCAAAAGCACTGTTTTAGTGGGAATTAAAAGTAAGTTCTCAGACCACTGGGGGAATCCTGAGTGCATCTGGAGATGCTCTCAGCACTCTAAAGAACCTATTTATGGAAATATGGCAGTCCAGAACTCACAGTTTAGCAGACAGATGTGGGTTCAAGTTGCTCCCCCTCCCTGCTTCTTGCCAAACAAGCAAGGCTAGTCATAGGGTAACTGTTTCATCAGTGCAGTGGGACCCTGGTGTAGGAGCCTCCACTGCCAGGACAGAAAGGGAATCTGTGTTTCCAAGGGAGAAAGGTTGCCCCATACATATACTTCAGAAAAAACACACTCAGCAATCCCTTTTCAGTTCTGTCCAAGTAGAACCCATCCTCACTCAACATACGTTCACATATGTCCCCTCCACATCCAAAAATAAAATGATTGAGTCCTGGGAGTATAAGAACAGGCCTACAGATCCATTTCTACATCTCTCAAATCCATGTGCTATTCTAACTAGAAATAGTCTGGCCCCAGATCCCTGGAAGACACAAAGCCAGCCAATTGGAGTGTCATTGCAGTTAAGCTGGGGGAGGGAAGAGGAAAGATGCCATATTATATGGAAGCACACAGGCTTTGGGAAAGGCTGGCAACTATAGAGCTCCTGGTCAAAAAGCTCCTCAATTCTGCCCCAGCTGACAGTCACTGTGGAGAAGCAGGAATTTTCTAGGTTCCTGTTTTACTCTTTGGTCTGGAAGCCAGGCAGTACTGTGTTTACGGCAAGGCTCAGAGGATTGGGAGAAAACTCCCAATTAGTTCTAGGCACCAGTGTCTAGGAGGTGGAAACTGTAAGAAAAAAATGTAAGCCTCCACCTGAACTTCTCATAGCAGTTTAATGGCCCATCAGTGTTAAGAAACTCCTCTTTAGTCAAAACTACAAAGGTTCCAAGCTGGAATGTAGAGCCCTGGAAGTCTCTTGCTTACTTCTTCCCTGCAGTATGGTCCAGGTGACACTCAGGAAACTCCGATAGCTCATGTAGGCTTTCTGCCCTGTAACCTAACCCTCAAACCTCCTATTGCCTCTCTGTTGTCTTCACCCTTCCACTCAATAATGATCAACTTAAAATATGAGTTTTTGATGTATATCTTCATTATTTCTAGAGAAGCAGCATAAATGTGCTTCCTCTAGTCCATCATTTTCCCTACTATCTCCTTGTCTGATTTTAACATAGCTACTTCAGCTATCGCATGGTTACTGATTAAATGCTATATCCTTTTTCATACTTTTGCTTTCAACTAATTTGTATCTTTGACTCTAACATGGTTTTCTGCTATAGATAGACTTTACTTTTTAAATCCATTCTCCAATATCTGATTCTCAGTTTGAATAATTTTTACCAATCAATAAAGGCTTTCAAAATAAGTAAGTTTTTGTTTTTGTAGAATATGGGCATATTTTATTAACTTGTCACTAATTTGCAATTTTCTTAAGATGTTGAATTTATAATGGTGACTAAAGGTGTTTACTTGCTTTCATTAAAATTGCCATTTTTCTGCCAAAAAAAGGAATTTATTCTTTGACCTTTAAATTATCACTTCCATAATGCATCAAAGAACATGAACAAATTGTCCATGAACCAACAGGAAAATTCTATTAATCTACATAACAAATCAGAAATGGACTTCAGGTCAACAAAAAATTCAGAGATGAAATATAGGCAATAGTCATTCTATTAAAAGAAAAAAAAAACTTTCAAAGAATTTGTTGAGGGGGATCCAAGATGGTGGATTAGAGACACCTTCTTACTAAATGCTCTTGGTGTGGTCAGGGAGAGGAGGAGCCAGCCTCCTCCATCTGGACACTCCTTTCAAGAAACAGTTATACAAAGGCACAGAGTGACAGCGTGGAACACCAAAGTGAAAAAGATAAGAAAGGAGGGAGGGCAGAAAAGAAACTGGGTACAGGGAACATGGCAACCCAGGGATACAGTCTACATACAGAATCCTTGGATTAAGGCCACTGAAGAATCTCTCCACCCACCATGGCACCTGTGTGGGTGGACAGAGACCAGCCTGAATTCTGTGTGGACTTACAGTTATGAGCCAAACCTATCACTCTGGGTGAAGGGATATGGTGTGAAATTAGAAGGAAATGGGGACCCACAGGACTGTCAGGGGCACAAAACCCAGCCATTTTTTAGAGGGCCAGAGAGAGTAAAGACAGCCCATAGCTTCTTTGAAATGAAGCTCATGTTTGCAGCCAGGTGCTCCCCTACTCAGCACATGGGCAGGTCTCTGTGAGGAGCATGGTTAGCTGAATACCTAGCTGCCTCATGCCTCACCACTCAAAGTCACACTTGTGGAACAGAGATTGAGGAGGCTCTGAATTAGCTGACACCCATGGAGGCCCAGGTTGGCACAGTTTTCCATGTACTGGTCATGCGTCCAAATTCAGTTCTGCCTGAGAAGTTCTTCCCAAGCTTGAGAAGCCATCTTTAGGCTGATCCTACTGAGCCACCAGCCACATTGGGGAGGTCCTGACTTCCACATAAAACAACTTGCAATCTCCAGGTATCATTTGTGTTACTGAAGCATGTCCAGCCCCTCAAAAAATCTATATAGCTCCCTGTTTGGCCATAGAACTGGGTAGCAATGCCCTAGAACATCTGGGTTACTCTCCAGGACTATAGCACCATGTCACTGGGGCTTCAACTCTAATGCAATGACCACACCAGGAAATCTAGAGCTGATATCTATAGCAACCAGATGAAAAACATCCCATCCTGAGTATCACACCCAGAAGCAGCTGTGTTTTCTCTTCCTAATATTGGAGTGCCACCTAGTGTTCCTCCTAAAATTATGTTAACTCTCTGAGACACCTAAGTTCATAGTAATAACAATTAAAATTATTTCATTTTTCGTTTCTCCTTTCATTATCTCTTGCACAGAACCAGAGGATTATAGTAACCTCAGATATATGTATAGCTATGTTTATATATTTTTATTTTTCTATAAGTTTTACCTGATTATTATGATTTTCTTCCTTTTCTTCTTTTTCTCATCTATGTTTTCTTTCCCTTTTTTCCCTGTACCAAAGGGTTACTTCAACTTCAAAGCATAGAGGCAAAGAAGATCAAAGAGAATGAATAAATGATAGAAGTATGCAATTGAAGGGAAAAAAAAGTTACACATGAGACACACGAGGAGGAACCAACAAAAAAACACTAGCAACATGAAAAATCAGAAAAGATCAACCCCCTCAAGGCACCACAGTGCAGCTACCACTGAAGATCCTAACTATAAAGAAGAAATCACTGAAATGACAGAAATGGCATTCAGATTATGTGTGGCAAAAATGATGAAGAGAATTGAAGGGAAAATGGAAAACCACCAAAAGGAAATACAAAAATTGGCCCAAGAAATAAATAAAGATAAAATAAAGTCTCTAAAGATCTGGAAAAAATTAGAAAGAATATACCAGAGCTTAAAGAATTGGAGTCATTCATTGAGTTTCAAAATGTAGAAAGTTTCAATATTAGATTAAACCATGGAGAATAAAGAATATCAGAGTTTGAAGACAAGGTATTCGCGCTAACTCATTCATTTAAGTAGCCAGAAGAGAATAAAATAAGATAAATCTCTTAGAGAGTTATGAGATTACACAAAGTATACAAACATATGAATTATAGGTATCCTTTAAGAAGAAGAAAAGAGTCCCAATAGCTTGGCATATTTCCAAAGCATATCCAAAGATCAGACATAAACCTACTTAATGGGTACGTAAACCTGGGTCAAGTCAATTCAAACAGAGCATCTCCCATCACCTAAATACATTGGAATTAACCTGAAAAAGAGTCAAAATGATAGAGAAAATTGTGCAAGCAGCCAGGCATAAGTAGCAGTTGACTTACAGCTGATTTACCAGCTCAAACTTTATAAGCCAGAAGAAAGTTGGCAACTACCTTCAATCTTCTCAAAGAAAACTTCCACTCTGGTATTCTGTATCCTGCAAAACTAAGTATCATATTTGATAGAGAAATCAAATATAATACTGATGAGTAAACATTGAGGAAATTTGCCACTACAAGATCTGCTCTGCAGGAAGTATTCAGACATGTACTATATACAGACCAACGTGACGGACAACCAGCCAAATAAAGACACTAGAAATTAAAGGCCAAACCTAGCTACCACATGACCCAAGTGATAAAGTAAGGTAACCAAGCCCCACAAAACAAGATGAATAGAAAACCACAGTACTTATCAAATATCTAAATAAATGTGAATGGCTTTAATTCTCTGCAGAAGAGGCACAGGCTGGTTATCTTGTTAAAAATATACAAACTAAGTATTTCCTGCTTTCAAGAAATACTTCTAACCACCAAGGACAAATCAAGGCTTGGGGTGAAGGTTTGGAAAACAGTATTTCAGGCAAACGAGAACAAAAAAGTAAGAATTACAACACTTTTCATGGATACAATTGTCTTTAGAGCAACAAAAGTAATGAAAGACACTATATACTAGTATCAGAACAATAAAATAAGGAGACAGTTCAATCCTAAATATTTATGCATTCAATGTTTATACCCAGAGATTTATAAAATGAGCCCTACTTGATTTGAATAATATGATAACCTATAGTGCCATAATAGTCAGGGACATAAACACCTCACTGACAGAAGTGGAAAAATTTTCCAAGAAGAAACTAAACAAAGAAACATAGGACTTAAACATGACTCAAGACAAAATGGGCTTAATAGACGTATATTAAGAATATTAACATTGAGACATATATTAAGAATATTTCACCTCAGTACTACTGAATATGAATTCTTCTCATCAGCTCATGGATCACTTTTTAAGATCAATCACATCCTGGGACACAAATCAAAGCTCAGTAAATTTAAAATATTAGCAATATTTTTATCATTATGGACCACAATTGAATAAAAGTAGAACTCAACTCCAACAGAAATGAACATTCCCACAGAAAGTCCTGAAAACTAAAATATTCTTTGTTGAATGACAGTTGGGTCAAGGTAGAGATACAGAAGGAAATCAATAGATCCTAGAACAAAATGACAACAAAGCCACAAGCTACCAAAACCTGTGAGACACTGAAAAAGCAGTCCTAAGAGGGAAATTCATCATATTAAAGGCACAAGTCCAGAAATATGAATGAGTGCAAGTTGACAATTTAATATATCATCTCAAGGAACTGGAAAAGGAAGAATAATCTAATTCCAAACCCAGTAGCAAAAAAGAAATAAATAAAATTAGATCATAACTAAATGAAATTAGGACAAAAGAACCATTCAGAAGACTAACAAAACAAAAAGTTAGATCTCTGACAAGATAAAGAAAATTGATACTCATTGGCCAAATTAACTAGAAACATAAATATACAATCTGTAATAATCTCAGTCAGAGACAAAAAGGGAAATAACAACAGATACCACAGAGATATAAAAGATCATCATTGAATACTATAAAATATTCCATGCCCAGAAATCTGAAAATGTGGAGAACATGGAAAATTCTTGGAATCACATTATATCACTAGACTCAACTAGATAGAAATTGAACTCATAAATTGAACACACATATCAAGAACTGAAATTGTGACAAAAGTAAAAATGCTTCCAACAACAATAACTAAAAAGTCCTGGACCAGACAGTTTTACATCAAAATTCTACTGAACCTTCAATAAGAGCTAGTACCTATATTGCAGAATGTATTCCAAAACATTGAAAAGAAGGAACCCTCCCCAAATACTTCTATGAATAAATATTACCCTAACACCAAAAAACAGACTCCAAAAAGAAAAAAAAGTACAGATCAATATTATTAATGAATATCAATGCAAAAATACTTAATAAAAACTTAGCAAACAGAGTACAGCTACAAATAGAAAAAATTATAATACATCACAACCCAATGGACTTCATCCCATAAATGCAAGTTTTGTTCAACATATGAAAATCCATATTTGCCAAAAAAAAGAAGTATAAAAAGGGCCATGTGACGCTTTCAATAGATGCAAATAAAGGATTTGACCTAATTCAGCCTCCTTTTTTTATAAGAACACTTGAGAAAATAGGCATAAATGGGGCATTTCTTAAACTGATCGAAGCCACCTATGACAAACCCATAGCCAATATCATATAGAATGTAGAATGGAGAAAATCTGAAAGCATGTTTGCTTAGAAGTGGAATAAGAGAAGTATGTACACTATCACCAATATTATTTAACATTATGCTAGATGTACTAATGGAGAGAAACAGGCAAAAGAAGGAAATGAAATGTACCCAGATGGGGACAGAGGAGGTCAAACTAGATAAAACTATTGCTTTTTGTTAAAGATATGATCTTACACTTAGAAAATTCCAAGGACTCTTGGAAGTGATCAAGAAATACAGTAACATCTCAGGATATATTAGCCTTCATATATGCCAACAACAATCGAGCTGAGAATCAAATAGAAGATACAATACCCTTCACAGTAGCATCAAAGAAAAGGAAATAACTTGGAGTATACAAAACAAAGTTTGCAAAAGATCTCTACACAGAGAGCTATGAAACAGAAAAGACATACCAAAGGACATTAACAAATGGAAGAACTTACCACGCTCATGGGTGGGAAGAATTAACATTATTAAAATGTCTATAGTACCCAAATCAATCTAAAGATTTAATGTAATCCCCATTAAAATATAAATGTCAGAAATTGAAGAACTTGAGAAAATAGTTCTACCTATCATATGGAGCCAGAAAAAACCCAAATTGACAATGGAATTATTCAATAAGAACAAATCTGGAGTATTATGTTAATAGGGTTCAGGTTGTGCTACAAGTCTATAGTTATCAAAACAGTATGGTAATGGCATAAAAATAGGGATATAGATCTATGGAACGGAACTGAGAACTTAGGAATAGAATCAGCCTCATATTACCAAAGAAAATTTGACAAAGCAAATAAAAGCATTCACTGGGGAAAAGAATTCCTCTTTAATAAATGGTGTTGGGAGCACTGGTTAGCTATGGTAATACAGCTTTGTCCTTTTCCTACAATGTGTATATTTATTTCATTCTTTCTCTGTTTGTGCGCGCACACACACACACGCACATACACACATTTATGATTTCTATAGATTTAGGGGTACAAGTGGCTTTTGATGACATGGGTGAATCATATATTGTGAAATCTGAGCTTTTACTGTATCTGCCACCCAAATAGTGTTCATTGTAGCCAATAGGTAACTTTGATTTTTTTCCTCCAATATCTTCCTTTTTGAGTTTCCAATGTCCATTATTACACTTTGTATGACCGGACATACCCATAGCTTAGCTTCCACTTGTAAGTGAAAGTCTGTGGCATTTGATTTTTTATTCCTAAGTTACTTCACTTAGTATAATGGTCATCAGTGACATCCAATGTGCTACAAAAGACATAATTTCATTCTTTCCTATGACTGAGTTATTTTTAAACTATACTTTTAAATTAATTTTTATTGTTACAAAGATTAAGGATTACAAGACATGTTTTTAGGTTTTTTTCTTTTTGCTCTGTGTTAATACTGACTTATTCCAATATAGTGTGGTAACTGAGCTACAAAGTTGCCCCATTCATTTACCTAATTATGCTAAATGTGTCATATATATACATATATATCATAAAACTAACAATATATTGTTATAATTATTGATTTTAATAATAGCATATTTATGAAAGAGTTAAAGAAAGAGAGAATATTATAAAGTCTTTTATATTTATCTACATTTGCCATTTCTGGTGGTCTTCATTTTTTTCTGTGGTTACAAATTACATCTGATGTTATTTTCTTTCAGCCTGAAAGACGGCCTTCAGAATTATTTAGAAGGTTCAATTTATCTTCAGATATTGCTTATCTGAGAATGTCTTTATTTTGGCGCTATATATAAAAAAATGTATATATATAATTTCAATCTATTTTATAATTTAAAATAAGTTTCAAAAATAGTACAGAAAGATATTGTGATTTTTTGTAACCATAATTCATTGACAAAACCATGACATTGATGCACTGTTATTAATGCATGTACAGATTTTATTCAGAGGATTCTGAAGCCAATTTCCTCTCTCAGAATACAGAATAGTGCCTAGCCTTTGCTCAGTTTTCTATACTGAATGCAGAAATGCATAAATTGAATGCAAATTTACAAATAAGAGTAACCAAGAAAAGAATTATGAAGAATAAAATATTTCAGCCAGAAGCTGAAGTCTTGGTGGGTTTTTAGCATGCTTGTAAGAGTGAAAGAATGGCAAATGAGGAATAATAAAACACATGTATTTCACGAGTCTAACGAATATATTTTTATATTTAAAATTTAATTAT
Organism: Otolemur garnettii; assembly: GCF_000181295.1. Taxonomy (NCBI): domain Eukaryota; kingdom Metazoa; phylum Chordata; class Mammalia; order Primates; family Galagidae; genus Otolemur; species Otolemur garnettii. The sequence goes on from NW_003852451.1 coordinate 11,894,595, forward strand.
ACTCTGCTTCAATTGATACGTAAGCACTTATATAAATGTATATATTACAAAAATACTATAGCTGAGACAAAAGGACTATTTGATATAAGTATAACAATATTAGTAAGAGTAAAATTAATATATAAAAAATTGACTTCAGAATTCTCTAGTAATAAAAGGTGGCTTGCAAATGTGACATCTTTCACTATAATGTCCCTAGAGATGTTTGAGGCAGATCTGTTAACAGATAAATCATAATGAAATCTCGTAAACGTTCTGATAGAATTAAATATAAGTGGAGAGTCTTGAGGGGTAAATTAGTGCCTTAGAATATCAGAATGTGGCTCGGCGCCTGTGGCTCAAGCGGCTAAGGCGCCAGCCACATACACCTAAGGTGGCGGGTTCGAATCCCCAGCCCGGGCCCGCCAAACAACAATGATGGCTGCAACCAAAAAATGGCCAGGCGTTGTGGCGGGCGCCTGTGGTCCCAGCTACTTGGGAGGCGGAGGCAGGAGACTCGCTTGAGCCCAGGAGTTGGAGGTTGCTATGAGCTGTGATGCCATGGCACTCTGCCCAGGGGGATAGCTTGAGGTTCCGTCTCAAAAAAAAAAAAAAAAAAAAGAATATCAGAATGTGTTTCTGATCGTCAATGGTTAGATTGTAGTTTTCAAATAGTCATAATAGATAGTCATTTTTTAAAAAAGTAACTGATGTGTTTAATGGCACGGAGTTATGAATGAGCAGGGCATATTTGGGAATAAGACAAATTTCAGTGTAGCATGGTTATAGGATACAAGTAGGTAAAGTGCTGGTATGGTTTGTGTTGAAATAATAAAACAGATTTACCCTGGCTGCTAACTCCCTTATATACCAGGTAAGGAGATTTTATTATAACCTTCAGTATCCATATAAGCTGTGTTTTGACTCCATACTAACATTTGTCACACTCACTTATACACTTAGTTGAATACATGTTCTTTTCTCCTCACAAAACTGAGATCTTCTCAAGCAATGAACATTTCCTGTTGATCTTTGCATACCCTGTACTTAAAAAGCATTGATTATACACGGTATCAATGCTTGTTGACTTGCTGAAGCAGAGACATCTCTGGTCATTTACAACTAAAGGATCCCATGATCTTCTCCTTTGTTTGCAGCATTTTCTTTCACAATTACTGATTCACAAATGCCATCTGCCTGTTTTGTGATGGTAGACAGATAATAGGTATCTTAATCTGTGCTGCAAACTTCCAGCTCTGCTGTGTCACAAAGTAACATGATCCTGGTAGTTGCTATAGTACAGAAAAGATTCCAGCTGCAAAGCTTGTCTTTGAAACTATTTTTACAAATGACTCAGAAACTCAAATTAAATATTTATAGCCATTCATTGTATTGTACAAGTAAGAGTGTCCATATAGGCTATCTAGTTCAACCACCTGATATTTTATAATTTTAAATTGAGTCCAAAGGAGGTAATATAAGAGAAAACAACAATAAAAAAATCAACCTCACCTGACTTCTTGCATTTAGAGATTCTGAGTCCTAATTCCAGGCCTTCTAACACTCTGTCTACCTCCTTGAAACTTTATTACAAAGCCTGGGAGGGAAGCATTGCATTTAAGATGTCACACTACTTATATTCCTCTAAACAGGGAATTGATATCTCAAGAATATAGGCTTCTACAATTGGATGAATGACAGTCAACCTCGAATTTTATAAGCTTCACTTGTAATTTACTGAAAGTAATTAGGCTAAGAATTTGAATAGATAATGTTAAAATGTGGGATTTGATTATCACTACAGCTCTTTTCTTGTAGACATCATACAAAGAACTGCTAGACTTTACCTGGAAGCTGTAAAAATCATAGTTTAGAGACATTTACAATAAAATGATTTAAACTTTTTTTCTATACAAAGAAAAATTAAGTCCACTTATTAGAAAAGAAGATGAAATTTCGCTTTTCAATTTGTGTTCTCATTAGTTCTTTCCCAAGTAATGTTAGTAATGTTTTAAAGCTATGATAGACATTTTTTCCTCATAATTAATCCTCTCAGGACACTGGGTAACCAGTGGTAAAGAGAAAGGGAGAGGGAGACCTTTTTAACTTGAAAAATTATTATTAGGGTATATAAACTTCTCTATTTAAAGCCTTTTCCTCTTGTTCCATTAAGAAAAAACATAAATAAACATAGCTATGCAGTTTCCAATTTTTTAAATGTAATGTTACTTATGATAAGTATTTTGCATAACATTATATATATATTGTATATATATTCCAAGTTCCGGTTAATATCTTTGATTTGTGCTCTAAATATAAAGAACAGAGAATATCACAAAATTAGTAATATCCTTAGTTATAACCACAGAGATAAATAAACTGGCATCAGTATTAAGTGCCATTTTGTACTTTTCCCATTATGTTTTCTATATGATACCACCTAACTCCCAAGTCACTGAACTACTCCTTAAAAAAAAGAAGAAGAACGAGGTAGAGAGAAAAAAATTGAAGAAAGAAAAATAAGAAGGAAAAAAACTTGACATTGTTTTCTGACATTATTTTTGTTAAATCACATACAAACAACCAGGTAATGCAAATGAGTGAATATATATTGAAATCTTGGATTTGTATTTCTAATAAGTAGAATTATATAGTCAAAAAGAATCAGATTTTCCCTGTACTGGTTCTTATGTCACCCATATTGCGGAATAAATTGTTAACCCATTCATCAGTGAACCAATTGTGACTGAAATTATCAATTGATTTTTTTTTCAGTGCTAATTGGAAATTGTTTTGTAAAATATGTCTATCTAGAGAATAAAATTTTATAAATTCTATAAAATAATTTATCCAGAGTATTTTTTTTTTTTGAGACAGAGCCTCAAGCTGTCCCCCTGGGTAGAGTGCCATGGCATGTCAGCTCACAGCAACCTCCAACTCCTGGGCTCAAGCGAGTCTCCTGCCTCAGCCTCCCAAGTAGCTGGGACCACAGGCACCCACCACAACACCCGGCTATTTTTTGGTTGCAGCCGTCATTGTTGTTTGGCAGGCCTGGGCTGGATTCGAACCCACCACCTTAGGTGTATGTGGCTGGCACCTTAGCCACTTGAGCCACAGATGCTGAGCCTATCCAGAGTATTTTTGAGCATAATTTCAATCATTTAAAATTAATTTGAAATTAAAAGTATATTTTTCAAGCAAGAGCATGAATTTTTTTTCTTTTTTCTTTTTTCTTTTTTGAGACACTTTGTTGTCCTCAGTAGAGTGCCATGGCATCATGTCTCACAGCAACCTCAAATTCTTGTGCTGAAGTGATTCTCCTGCTTCAGCCTCCCAAGTAGGTGGGACTACAGGCGCCCACTACAATGCCCAGCTATTTTTTTAGAGATGAAGTTTTGCTCTGGCTCAAGCTGGTCTCCCAACTCATGAGCTCAGGCAATCCACCCGCCTCTGTGTCACAGAGTGCTAATATTACAGGCATGAGCCATCTCACCTGGCCTCATTAATTTCTTAGTTTGTACATTTTTTATTTCTTATTTTAGGAATTGAAACAATTTGAAACTTTTTTACCATCACTTGTCTTTTATCTTTTTTTCTATAACATGAATACATCATTTAATAATTAAAAGATACACTATTTTTTAAAAAACATTTTAAGGATTTGGTTTAAAATATACTGATATGGTATATAATGTTGATTAAGAAGTAACTTGGCCTAACATACCTTTAAAAATCCACCTAAACAATGGGAGTTTTTTTCCAAATCTTATACTGGATATGGGATATGAATACAGACTATAAAAAGAATCCTACAACTCAATAATAAAAATATAAATGATCCAATTTAATGTGGGTAAAGAATTTGAGCAGACATTGTCTATCGAAGATATATAAATAGCCAATAAATATGTGAAAAGATGTTCAACATCACTGGCTATCAGAAAAATGTGAACCAAAACTGTAATGAGACATCACATCATATATATTAGCATTGTTATAATCAAATGACAGATAATAAATGTAAGTTAGGATTTCTAGAAATTGGCATCCTCGTTGTACGCTACCAATGAGAATGTAAAATAGTGCAGTCTCTGTGGTAAGCAATTTGATGCTTTCTCAAAAGGTTAAACATGGATTTACCATATGATCCAGCAATTTGACTCCTAGACATATTCCCAAGAATTATAAAAACATGTGTCCACACAAATTCTTATATACAAATGTTCATGATATTGTTATTCCTAATAATAGTATAAACAGTACCAATGCCCATCAAACAAAATGTGGCATGTTCCATAAAATGTAACATTATTCATCTATACAAAAGAATGAAGTACTGATACATACATGGATTTACTCTGAAAATATTATATTAGGTGAAAGAAGACATTCACAAAGGACCATAGATTACACAAATCCATTTATATGAAATGTTCAAAATAGGAAAATAGGTAGAGGTGGAAAGAATATTAGTGGTTTTCTAGGGTTGTGTGGATTGGGAGGAAATGAGTAGTGCCTGCTTATGGTTCTGGAGTTTCTGTTTGAGGTGATGAAAAATTTCTAAAATTAATTGTACTGTTGGCTCCACAACTCTGTGACTATGCTATAGCCTATCAAATTGTAAAGTTTAAATGGGTGAATTAAATGGCTTGTGAATTGTGTCTCCAATAGCACTATTTTTTGTTGTTCTTGAGCGTGTACTGTGGTAGGCAAGAAAATTCCTTCCTAAAAGATACTGATGTCCTAATGCTTGATACCTGTGAATATATCACATTACATGGCAAAGGAGATTTTTCAGATGATATTAAGGTAAGGATCTTTACACAGGGATATTTTCCCAGATTATCCTTGTGAGCACTGTGTAATCATAAATATTCTTAATGATGGGAAGGGAAAGCAGAAGATTGGAGTCAGAGATAAATTTGAAGATGCTACATTGCTAGTTTTGAAATGCAAGGAAGGGGCCAGGAGCCAAGGAATTGAGGCAGGCTCTAGAAGTAGAAAAGAAATGGATTCTTTCCTAAAGCCCTCAGAAAGAATTCCTCCCCTACAAAAACTTTGATTTTATCCCAGTAAGACCCATTGCAGATCACTGACCTCCAGACTTATAAGAGCATGAATTTGTATTGTTTTACACCACTGTGTGGTAATTTGTTACATAATCAATAGGAAATTTATGCATATATTATGTACCAATTTCTGTGCTATATTCTGGTGCTACTTGGGGCAAATTACCACACCAAGTTTACTGCTTTCATGATGCTCACAGTCTAGAGGTGACCAAAAATTATTTGGGGACTGATAAAAATTTAATTATTTATCTCAAATACAATGTCCCTGTTAAGAGCAGGTGCCAGGAGCTTTTAGGGTTTAGGAACCTGTTATATTCTTAAAATTATTGGGCTTTTGTTTATGAAATTTTTCTCTCTTGCTATTTAATGTCTAAGAATTTCAACTTGAGAAAACACTTTAAAGTCAAGTTTATTGAGGTATTATTTACATCCAATTAACCACATCCTTTTTAGTGAATAGCTCGGAGAACTTGGGCAGATACAAATATTTATGGAACAACCACCAAAAAATAGATACAGAACATTTTCATTACTCCCTAAAATTTCCTCTGCTAAACCTTTATATTCAACTTCTCCTTCCAACCCAGTCTGGGATAATCAGTTATGTTTTCTATCGATATAGTTTTGTGTTCTTTTCAGAATGTCATGAGAATGGAATTACACATCATTTTCTATCATTTACTGTAATTAAATTAATATCCATTGATGTAGTTATACAACACACAAATTAATGATATACTTGAGTAGGTCAGAAGTCTGACACAGGTCTCACTGGGCTAAAATCAGCAGGAACCAGAGTTGTACTGCTTTTTGGATGCTTTAGGGAAGAATCCATCCCTGTCTTTGCCAGCTTCTAGAAATTGCCTCCATTCTTTGACTTGTGGCTCTGTTCCTCCATCTTCAAAGCCTGCGATATCACATCTTTCTAGCCTTTCTTATATTATCACTATTTTCTCTGATTATAGCCAGGAAACAGTCTCCACTATTAAGGATCCGATTGGCCCTGGATAATCCTTGAGAGTTTCACCATCTTAAGGTACAAAACCTTATTCATATGTGTAAGTTCCTTTTACCATGAAAGGTAACAATCACAGGTTCTAGGAATTAGAACATGGACATCTTTAGGAAACAATTTTTTTTCCCTAATTACTACAAGTTTCTTTTTATTTTTGAGCACTCTATTACACTGATATGTCAAAATTTATTTAGACCACTGCCAGCTGATGGACATTTGAGATGTTCCCAGCTTTTGTTGATTGTGAATAAAACTCCTATTTATGTTCTATGAGTCTGTATTGTCATTTTCTTTGGTCAAAGACCTAAACAATACCTACATAATCATACAATTTAATATCACAATCATTATAAGAAGATAATTTAAATTTTGGGATGCTTTCAAGCTTACTGATGTGGATACAAGTTTTCAAAACTTTTGATTTTGTCCAGATGTGGTGGCTCATGCCTGCAATCCTAGCACTCTGGGAAGGCCGAGGCAGGTGGCTTTCTTGAACTCAGGAGTTTGAGGACAGCCTGAGCAAGAGTCAGATCCCATTTCTACTAAAAATAGGAAAACTGAGGCTACAGGATCATTTAAACTCAAGAGTTTGAGGTAGCTGTGAGCTATGTAGATGCCATTGCACTCTACCCAGGGCGACTGAGTGAGACTGTCTCAAAAAATCATGACTCAACAAACAACAAACAAATATAAACAAAAAATTATTTTTTGCTAAAGGCTTGAATTTCATCATTGGTAGTTTTCCATGATAAGAGTGTCTAGCTCACAATAAAAACAATCATACAAGTGCTGTTTACTGATATAACCATCCTATTTCTATATGTAGTAGTTCTTTATGTGTACTCTTCATGTGTTACACAGAATATTAAAAATTTATACCCTCTTGGTCAAAATTAAATGAATAATTTTCCCTTCTTCAAGGATATTCTTAGGTGAAACTATCTTATTTTTTTGTGTTGCACCTACTTTTTTGATTCACGCTCAGGCACCACCAGTGCTCCACACAGTGAAAAGGACAAGTAGTGCTTTACTAGTATGAAGAACAGATTTTTGATCTCATATGGTCACTGAAAGAATGTTGGGCCCTCAAATTTCTGTAAGCAATACTTTGAAAATGGCCATTGTGGGTAATTCAATGGCCATTCCTCTTTTGAGGAAGTCTCAAACATAATGTCCCTAAGCTCCTCAAATGGAGAGTGCTTCTTTCATAAAATAATAAAATACCCTGATTGGAAAGTATATAGAAATATGAAAGCATTAAAATGTCTACTCTACATACTATATATATGACATTTCTGATATCTTTATTTTGGTGACTGAGATGAGGCTAAGTTGGCTTCATTCTAGCCTGTAAACATCATTAATTTATTATGTATTGAACAATTGAATATGCAAATTCTATTTGTGACAAAGGGTGAACATTTCTATTATACATGAGAGTTTTGCTTAATGAAAATTGATTAAATTCAAAGTATAGAGTGAAATTAGGAGTCAAAGCCAGTTCTATCTGAATTGAACTAATATATTATAATATAACTAATATGTTTCTAATATATTATGCTCTTTTCCCATAGTATAAATTGTAATCTTGGCTCGGTGCCTGTGGCTCAAGTGGCTAAGGTGCCAGCCACGTACACCTAAGGTGGCGGGTTCAAATCCAGCCCAGGCCCACCAAACAACAATGATGGCTGCAACCAAAAAATAGCCGGGTGTTGTGGTGGGTGCCTGTGGTCCCAGCTACTTGGGAGGCGGAGGCAGGAGACTCGCTTGAGCCCAGGAGTTGGAGGTTGCTGTGAGCTGACATGCCATGGCACTCTACCCAGGGGGACAGCTTGAGGCTCCTGTCTCAAAAAAAAAAAAAAAAATTGTAGTTCTTAAAATGAAATGTAAAAAATAAAAGTCAGTATTTGTAAGACATACTCATATCAATATATTTCTATTTCTTTATATATAAACTATTTAATTCCACATTTTATATGAAGCTTAGCCTCAATGAGCTTTTCCATGGATGTTGCTTCGAATTTCTCTCATAATATTTAGTTCAGTTTGAAACTTGAGACTTTTTATAACTGTCATTTCATTTATCCAGTCACTAATTAGTGAAGTCAAAATTGATTAATTCATTTTGGTCACTGTTCTATCCTTTAATTTTCCAGGGTTTTCTAAGCAATTTGCTTCTAATTTGTTTAGCTTATGGAAATTTCTACTGGTGGAATTATGTTTGAGACTTCCTCAAAAGAGTATTTCATCAAAGGTAAGAGCTGAGTTTGAAAAAAATTAATTTCATTGTTCAGAAAGATATTGAGGTCTAATTTTCCATAAATCCAGTTCATCTCTGCACAATTATGGGCATGTCCTTTTGATACTGATGGAATTGTGTATGACATAAATGTTTTGTTGATTCAGTGTTTTCTGATTCTTTATGATACCTTCACAAGTACCAAAGTCAGTATTATCAAGATTCATCACTCATGCTTAATGCAAACAGGCTACTGTGTATCATGGTAAATATTTCATTCATGCCACCCTCGGCTTGAGATACAGGGTAAGGAGGTGGAATAATTAACTGAAATGGCTTCCTTTTGTGCTTCATATTCTGACCCAAATTCAACTTAGAACCTATTGTCCTACTTCCAAGACTATCTTTTTCCTCTTTATGTATTGGGTTGTCCATACCCCAAATATGAACATTGGTATACTGGAAAGAACAATGGGTCAAGAATAAAATAATCTGAAATATATAAAATACTATAAGCTAAGGTACTTCTCTTTTCTAGGTCTCAGATTTTTTTTCATGCAGTCTTGGCAGCAAAAATCAATGATGTAACACATGGTTATATCATTGAGCCAGTAAACACCCAATTGACCCTAGGCATGCTGGGCTTTACTGGATAGCCCAGTGAGTGGGTACAGGTTTCTTAAGATGCCATCTGATAATGGGCCAGGCAAAACCATTAATACATGTACCATTATTACTTGACTGAGGAAAGCTCAGTCTTAATGGCATTTCATTTAGTAAGGATGTGTTTTAGAATAATAATCAGTACTTTTAAAGTTATTTGTGTTTAGAATGCTGGGTTCTAAGTAGAAATCAGGAGTATTTAAATGGTAGGACCACACCTATGGAGTATATTGCAAGGGTACAAGTCAAATCTACCAAGTATAGAACATAAATGTCTTAACACAATAATTAAGTAAATGAGGTGAAAGCTATATTAGTTAGTTTGGTGTAATCACTCCAAATTGTATAAAAAACCTACACATTGTACCCCACAAATGCATAAATGTATTCATGATCTTAATAAAAGGAAAATAAAATAAAATAGAGGGATAAAAATTACATAACTTAATAAAAGAAAAAATATAAAGGGAATACAAATTTAAAAACCTTGAATGAAAGATAAATGAAAAATTAAATGACCCCTCATTTTGAGGAGATCAATTAGAAGACAGAAAAATTACTACTATTTCAGATTTCTGGGAGGTCTTGAGGTTGGAAATCTTTTCTTACTCTATTTATCCAGGCAGAAAACAAGCTATAACACAGATTTGGACTGTAACTACTAAGTTAACCACTCTCCACTTGCTGGTATAAAGTGAGGACATTTATAATCACCTTTGTGGATTACATTGTTTCATTGAAACAGATCATACTATTGCTGAAGATTACTGTAAAAATTGAGAAAATCCAAGTATGTGATAGATATTATTCTATAAGGCTGTCAAATTCTGAATCAAAAAACTAGAATCACTACAAAGTCTACTGAACTATCATATTCATCTATAATCAGTGCACATAGATACACAAAGCATGAACCAGAAGCATGAGAATAACACATGCAAGGCTTTGTTTTCAAATATTAGTGGAAATATTGGCTGTCAAATAATTGACATTGTTAGTCTGCTTTACATTGCTATGGCGGACTCTTGTCACAAATTTGTCCTTGTGAACTACAGCATTGGGATATATTATAACATACATAAAACTTATGAAAAATGCTCAACATCGCTAATTAAATAATAGATGTTGACACGGTTGTAGTGAGAAGGGAATGTTCATGTAGTGAAGTGGGAATGTAAACTTGGACAACTGCTGTGGACATCAGTATGGAGATTCCTGAAATAAATAAATAAGTATGGAGATTCTTGAAATAAATAAAAGTGACTTACCATTAGATCCAGCAGTCCCACTAATTGGTACCTACCCAAGGAAAAGTCTTTCTCTCAAAGTCTTTCTCTCTCTCCTTTTTTTTTTTTTTTTTTTTTTGGAAAAAGTGACTTTGTCACACTTGGTAGAGTCCTGTGGTGTCATAGCTCACAGCAACCTCAAAGTCTTGAGCTAGATCAATCCTCTCACCTCAGCCTCCCAAGTAGCTGGGACTACAAGCACCTGCCATAACACCTGGCTATATTTTAGAGATGGGAGTCAATCTTGCTCAGGCTGATCTCGAACACCTGATCTCAGGCAAGCCACCCACTTTGCAGGATCCACCTAATCCTCCCAGAGTGCTAGGATTACAGTCATGAGCCACGAGCCACTATGCCCAGCCAAAAGAAGTCATATATATATCACCCCTGTACTCCAATGTTTATCACAGCCAAATTCACAATAGCAAAGGTATGAAGTCACCTAAATGCTCATAAGTTGATGAGTGGATAAAGAAAATGTGGTATATACATCATGGAGTAGTACTCAGCCCTTTAAAGGAATGAAATAATGACTTTTGCAGCAACTTGGATGAAACTCGGGACCGTTGTCCTAAGGGAAGTATTTCAGGAATGAAAAAATAGATAACCACATGTCCTCCCTTATAAGAACATATATATGGTCTTAAAGAACAGCAATAGACTTGGGAAACTAAAAAGGGGGGACTGAGGTGTGAGATAAAACCCTGCTGTTGATCAAAGTATGCACTATTCTGTTGATGGGTGCTCTGAAAACGGTGACCTCAGCATGTTACAGTTTATCAAGGCAACAAAATATACTTGTACCCCCTATTTAAAAAATATAAAAAAGCAAATATGATACCAATGGGACATACTGCAGCCTTCTATTTTTCAGCTTTATTGAGGTATAATTTATATATAATACAATATAATTTTAAACATATAAATAAATAAAATCCATACCTCTTCATTTCAAACATTTAAAAATCCAGTAAAGGTAATTGTAACTAAAGGAAGCAGGTATAGGTTTTGTTCTCCAAAAAGGAAATAGATAAATCAAGACTGTTATAATAGTGTTTAATGTGGAAAACTGACTTTTTCTGGAGTATCAATGAACATCTGTTCTCTGTTTAGGAAGATGACCTATATAGATTATTTGATGTTGTATGACTTTTGTTTGGGTTTGGCAAATGGAAGTATTCTAGCAGATTAGAGGATGTAAGGGGGGAAAAGTAAAATATTTATTATTTAAGTATCTTCCCTGCATGAATGTCTTGGGGTTTTTTTTTCCCCCTGACCACTGGTTACTAAATTTCTCCATCTGACTCTTTCTACTCAACTCTCTCATTCCTTCTTATTTGCTGGCCCAGGGGTGTTACTAGCCCTAGGGTAATTTGATGTCTCTTGCAGTTTCTCTAAAATGCCCCCACATCTTTGTAAATAGTTTTATAGTTAATGGTATCCTTTAATTACCCTAATTTGGACATGTAATTTGTTTCCTGCTGAGTCTATGACTAATAGACACTTTGTTAAAGGTATTTAAGCTGTGACTAGGAGGATAAATAGGGGCTGGAAAATCAGAGAAAGTTGTGTGTGGAGACATAAGAAGCAGATTAGGAAAGGAGAACATTGTTGGAGTGGAATCAGCACATAAAAAATCAAGGCAAAAATGAGACTGGCATACGTTAGGCATGAAATAAAGATCAGTATGGTTGGAACCTATGCAGCTTAGAGAAGAATGATGTGAGATTAGTCATAGAGACTAGATAAAGTTTAGAAGTCTAATGATACAGGGGTTACAACCACATGGCATGTGCCTCAGAGGAGTAGGTAACTTTATGAGTTAATGAAGAATTGATTCTTCTCATGATATCACTAGGAAACAAGAAAGAAAATGTCCTCACTTCCCAACCGCTGTACTTTGAATGTTTATGTCCCCTTCAACAAATTTATTATGTTAATATTCTAACCTACAAAGTGGTGATATTAGGAGGTACAGCCTTTAGGAGGTGATTAATATTAGGAAGTGGGGGCTTTGTTATTAGTATTCTGGTAAAAAAAAGAGACTCCAGAGAGACCCTTTGCCTCTTCTGCTGTCTGAGGACTCCAGTGATCAGGTGACATGAATAAGAAAGCATGCCTTGGCTCGGCGCCTATAGCTCAACCGGCTAAGGCGCCAGCCACGTACACCTAAGGTGGCGGGTTCGAATCCCTAGCCCAGACCCGCCAAAACAACAGTGATGACTGCAACCAAAAAATAGCCGGGAGTTGTGGCGGGTGCCTGTGGTCCCAGCTACTTGGGAGGCGGAGGCAGGAGACTCGCTTGAGCCCAGGAGTTGGAGGTTGCTGTGAGCTGTAATGCCACGGCACTCTGCCCAGGGGGACAGCTTGAGGCACTGTCTCAAAAAAAAAAAAAAAAAAAAAAGAAAGCATGCCTTTCCCAGATGCTGCATCTGTTGGATCTTTGATCTTAAACTTCTTACTCTTCAGAACTGTGAGAAATAAATTTATGTTGTTCATAAGCCACCCCAGGCTATGGTTGTTAATTTTAATGGCCCACACAGATAAGACAGAAAATTGGTACTGAGAAATGGGGGTACTGCTGTAACAAATACCCAAGAGCGTGTAAGCATCTTTGGAACAGGGTAGTAAGTATAAGCTGAAAGAGTTTTGAGGTACATGCTAGGAAAAGCCTATGTTGCAGCAAACAGATGGTTAAGCGTCATTCTGATGAGGACTCAGAAAGAAAAAAGCTCTGGAGAACGAGTTAATCTTTTTAGAGAATAAACAATTCTGAACGTAATGTTGATAGAAATGTAAGTGGTAAAGGCCATTCTCATGAGGTCTCATGTAAAAATAAGGAATTTGGTTTTGGCTAATGGAGAAAAGGCTAGCCTTGTTTTAAAGTGGCAAAGAATTTAGCTCAATTATATTTGTGTCACAATGTTTTACGGAAGGTAAAACTTATGATAAATAAAATTAGATATTTGGCCAAGGAAATATTTATGCAAAGTGGTGAAGTTATGGGTATGTTCTTTCTTGACTACTTATAGTAAAGTAAAATAAGAGAGAATAATTATTTAAAGGTAAACAAAATAATATATACTGTGAAGTTAACATGAACATGAAACAGAAACATGTAAATAAATCTCAAAGAGGAGTGGTACATCTCTTTGGCATTAATACACTTAATATAACTCCTTGATGTGACAGTAATACATATTTATTGGGAAATGCAAAGGTACTATTATTCATTCTTTTAACAAAGAGTCAAAGAGAGTGCCTTCAACTATGCACCTGGTATTTCTAGAACGAAGTAGTCATGAGAAAAATGAAGGATCATACAAATTTAAATGGAATGTAGCTGCTATGAGTGTAGAGGTCACAGGTTAGCGGAGGAGACAAACACAGACGTGATTATGATGCACTGTGTGGGGTTTTTCATACAGGTTGTACAAAGTGCTCTGGGATTATAATGAAGAGAAGTGTTGGTTTTGACCATTACTTCCCAAAAGGTCATTATTTTCTAAAATATTTTACTTTTTCAACTTTGGTCTCCATAAATATGACTGTCTGGCAGTCTCTGGAGGCAGAATCAGGGGTCGGGGAGGGGGCGGTGAAGTGCTTCACCAGGAAGGACAGGTGGCTGTAGAGGAGGAAAACAGTGTAAAGTCAGGGCACAGCAATGTCACTGTGCTTCCGGGGTCACTTCCCAGGCCAGTATTCCAAGCAACTGACTCTTACCAGAACCATGATGATGTAGGGCCTCCTCAAATTTCTCTTCAGTTCAAAGGACTCCATAGGCTTATAAGAATCCCCCAAATAATTCATCCACTGATGACTACAACTTTAACTTGCATTTGTCAAATGTGAGTAACCATCAAGACAGAGTTGACCATACTCAAGAAAACTATCTCAAGCTACCTTCCCTCACAGCTCATTTATCTATACGTGATACAAGATAAAAAGATAGTGTGTAGAACAAATAGCTCTTTTCAGTTGACAGAAGAAATAATGGCTCAGGAAGAAGAATATTTCAGTAAGTGGGAAAAAAAGGAAACCATACACAGAGAAAAGAGTGCCTTGAGCCATTCATAGCCAGTGCCCGAGAGGAAAAGAACATCTGCCATTAATCTTGTGTATACAATTCACAAGTCACAAGTTGTCAACAGTGTGTACACATGACCATATAGGGACACAGTGATTCACTTACTAGCACTAAAGGACTACAGGAAACCGGAGGTGCTGCTTCTACTACAGAAAGACGGCACCCAAAAAGTGACAAGAACTCCATTGGAAAAATTTTACACCAGGTAGTCAATTGGAATTCCAAGATTTTTCATATACTTTAAATTAGCATTATGTTTTTTAAGAGCTCCAAAGGGATTGGCCTGGATAAAATGAGGCAGATATGTAAGTAATTGGAGTTGGTACTTTCCAGAAACGTAGAATTTCAGAATGCTATTGACACCAAGTGCTCAGACTCTTCTAGAGGTTCCAGTACAGATGACACATCATCTTCTGAGAAATAGGTTTTCCATTTGACTTTTATTGACCCTGATAACTACAGTACAATCAATATCAAATGGTCTTTTGAATAATACCAGTGAAAAATATGCAGGTCTCCTACCATCTTCTGCAGCTAATGCCAATTCCATTTCTTCATTTCTGCCTGCAAACTGCTCTCTCATTTCAAATCCTTCTCTGCCTATAAATTCAAATTGCCATTCATGTAGCACCCCCAAAATACCAGAGACTCAGAATCCATACGTAGATGGTTATAGTCAAAACAGTAGCATCTTTCAGAGCCAGCAAAATAAACATAGCTCTTCAGAGATATTAGCCTCTATTTGAATTCAATTGAAGTGGCCAAAGCTCATGGAGAGAAAACATTTGATATTTGATGAGAAGTTCAAATATAAATGTATGGAATATAAAGCAAAGTGACAAAAGTATAATATTGAAATGATAGGCAAACAGAAGACAGATTCTAGAAAATTTGTACACTCCAGTAAAAGTGTTAAAAATGTTTGCAATGCTTGTGGGAAGACCCATCCAGCCAGACTATTGGATTATTTTACTATCTCACTATAATTTCCTTTGAGGAACATTGGAATTATGAGGAAGAATTTAGAACAGAGTATAATGAATATCAAGACTTATACATCAAGATGCCAACTTTATCTAGCACACTTATTAAATTAGATTAAAAAAGAAAGAAACTTTATCCAGGTTCCAAAGAATATCCAGGATATTAATTTTAAAATCTCACTAAAATATGAGAAGAGGAAACAGATTAGTCCCAGTTTTATGCAAAAATATATAGATGTATGTATCCTTATAACAAGCTAGTTCACATTAAAAGATTAATAATTATTTTGACCAACATCAAGCAGAGTCATGGTGCTAGAACAGTGTTGGGACCAGAATTAATTTAAACCTTATTATTAAAAATTCCAAATAACTTGCAAAAAAATTCTTAAGGAATGAAACTTGTTTCTCCATTGAAACTCTCAGAATTACTATTCTAACTCTTTACATCTTTTATGTTTATTTGGATGGAGTTGCAAAACATTATTGTTAGTAAAGTGTCACAAGAATGGAAAAATAAATGTCTAATATACTCAATACTAATATGAACCATTATATAAACAATTACATGCTCACATGAACAATAAAACACAAATATAGTCTAGTACAGAGGTGGGGGGAAGGAGGAAGACGTATGGCAGAATGAGGGAGGGCATTTGGCAGGATCTCACCTAATGTGCACAATGGTGGGTGGATACCATGGCTTCTCTTTGAGGCATTCTTTTACAACTGGAACTTTATCTTGAAAGTGAGAACAGTGTAATCTAAAAATTTGTACCCTCATATTAATTTTAAATAAAAAATAAATTGATTACACTTTCTAACTTTTCATATATATTTTAATGTTTGACTTGTTTATCATTGTTTTTATGTATTCTTTATTATTTAGTTTTCATTTAATTTTATCTTGCTTTCTTGTATTTTTAAAGATGCTTAATTTGATCATTTCTTCCCAAAATTTGTATTTCTACTTCTCTTTTTAAAATATTGAGGGTCAAGTGTCTATGAATCAAAATTATGCACATTCAAAAATAAAAACTTATCAATGCATGAGATTCAACACTTTCAGATAACCATAGCATTTTTTTTGACTACTCTTTTTGTTTATATAAATATGAAGTTGTGGGACTGGGTGCAGTGGCTCATGCCTGTAATCCTAGCACTCCGGGTGGCCAAGGTGGGTGGATCCCCTGAGCTCAGGAGTTTGAGACCAGCCTGAGTAAGAGCCAGACCTCATTTCTAAAAATATAGCTGATCATTATGGCAGG
>NW_003852451.1:11911285-11950292 GCF_000181295.1 Otolemur garnettii
AAAAAAAAAACAACCAAATCACCCATTCTTAATGCAAAGTCAACATAGAAATTTAGAAGTTGGCATAAATTACTAAGATTCTTCAAACAGTACAGATTTTCAATTCATTAAGTTTGTTTGTTGACCTTGATAAGTGTCACTTATTTTTATCTTGAGAGAACAAAAGTTATGTAGTCATACATGCAATGACATTCAACTCAGGATTTAGATTGTACTGTCTTTCCTAAGTATTGCCATTTGAAATGGCAGGCATATTGTTTATAAATCTGAGTTTTGAAATGTTTCCCCAAATTTGCTTGTTATCTCTAGTAAGTGTTTATGCCCACAATCCAAATGAAAACTGGTACTTACAAAGAACATAAGTAAAAGTGTACATTGGGAAACAATAAAAAGAACACTTGGGAACTCACCACCCACCTTAGGAATTAGAATATTTTGAATGATTTTGGAGCTGTCTGTGTTCCTCTCATCTGTTCTGTACCCCCACCTCTCCATAGTGGTAAATGCTCCCCAAATTTATGTTTATTTTTCCCTTCCTTTTCCTTGTAATATTTACTTACTAGTATCCTTAAAAAAGCATATTCACCTTTCTAACCTTTATGAGAATGATGTCATACTGCATGTAGTCACTGGCATCTTGCGTTTTCATCCAGCTTTGTGCCTCTAGGGTTTATTTTAGCTGATGCATATAGCTGTAGCTTATTTGTTTTTCCCCTTATATGTTGTGACCTCAGGATAATTTAGTTAACTATGCTACTGGTATTAAACATTTAGTTGCTTATTCTGTTGGTATTAGAAATTCTGTTTTTTAATACTTACATTGCAATGTTTCTGTGATTATTATTGCACGTTTACCACTTTCCAACATATGTGTTCGTATTTTCATGTGCTTTTAATTTTTTTCTTTAAACTCTGTCTTTATTGTTATTGTCTTTGTATGATCAATATTTATATAGATTATATGCATTCACCATTTTATCCAGGTATTCTGTTTTTTATTTCTTACTGAGATAATTTTTCATTCTCTTTGAAATACTCCCTTTATTTTTTTTTAAAGTCTCTATTTTTTTCAATGAAATCATAGCTGTGTACATTAATACTGGGACCTCATCAAACTAAAAAGCTTCTGCACAGCCAAGAATACAGTAAGTAAAGCAAGCAGACAGCCCTCAGACTGGGAGAAGATATTTGCTGGTTATGTCCCTGACAAAGGGTTGATGACCAGAGTCCACAGAGAATTCAAACGTGTTGGCAAGAGTAGAGCAAGTGATCCCATCTCAGGGTGGGCAAGGGACTTGAAGAGAGGGTTCTCTGAAGAAGACAGGCACATGGCCCACAGATATGTAAAAAAATTCCCTTTATTTTTTAATATGTATCTGCTAGCAGTGACTCACTCAGGATTTTAGCATCCATATGTTTATAATTGATTTTTTGAAGGATATATTAACTAGATATATAATTCTAAATTGGAGGTTATTTTCTTTTGGCAGTATAAGAATATAATCTCATTTTGTATTTTTGTTGAACAATTAGTTGTTGATATTTCTGTTCCTCCTTTTTTGGAGGACAATTATAACCATAACTATTATCTATGATTTTTGTTGTATTATTTTTCTATTGCTACGTAACATTTCCACAAACTCAGCAGCTCAAAATGACTAATTGTCATATAAGTTGTACGGGTTAATTTTACATAGTGATAATCAGTTTAAGGAAATAAGAGATCTTCATTGTTTATTTCATGAGCGTCATCAAATTTTCCTTCATTCATTTAATGAATCATTCACAAATTTGCCACTATCATCTCTAAAGTTTCCATGGTCCCATATATGCATAATCTTTGTTGTTGCTCGTGTACTCTTGGGATAAAATAATGTTTCGCAATTTCTGAGGCCTGAATGTGAAAGGAAAAGTATTTTTTACTATCCACACAATGAAAAATAACTATGCAATATTAGCAGGATAAACTTATTTTATATTTCTTGAGTTGCTAGACAACATTTTCTATTTCCATTTTTATTCCTTGATTTTTAAATGTGTTTATGGTGTTCATTGGATATTTTGCTTCACCTCTTTTTTGTTAGCCTTTAAAGCATTTGAGCAATATGTACTCACTTTTCAGGCTAAGCCAATGCTTCCTGTGCAAAATATAATATTAGAATTGAGATGTTAATTAATTACTTCATCGTTTCCCTTAGAAACTATGGTGGTGTTTAAACATAAATTTAGCAATTCCTTTTCTGTCTTTTCCCTCGAGCAAACATAAGTCTTTCCTAGGTATTGATGTGGTTTATAGTAACATCTTTTTGTCAGTACAATAAGCTATTCCCTCAATAGACTGTCCTGCTCTCAAGAAGATGAGATATCAAAACGTGAATTAAAATCACTCTCCTCTGATCTGTGTCCTTGGCTGCCATGTCCTTGCGTGGCCATAGGAGCTTACTTGATAGAAAATTGGCTTTTCTCACTCATTAAAGGTGTTGAACCTGAAAAGCTTGGTTCTGTTTTTGCTTTTCACAACAACTTGCATTAACGGGCACTAAAAAATAAAATAGGAGAGATATAGTGCTATCTCACCTACTTGTTCCAGTGACAATTTCTGTCAAACGAGTGGCTTTCAGACTGAAACCAGATGTCTAGCACAGCGAGCTCATGGAAAATTTGTGATCATTGTTGTCACCCTTCTCATGGTTGCTCTAAACTTTGATAAGGGTAATTTAGTTCCAATATAGAGATGATAATTGGTAACCTATGCTTCCTTTAAAGCTGTCAGAGAAAGTTGGTTACTTGGATATGACAGAGTTATAAAATCTTTTCATCTGTATCACCCAACACAAACATGTACAGTACATAACATAAATAGTACAAACATATTTTGAACAGATAAGCATTGCAAATTGTGTCTCCACTAGGCTTCTAATAGTATAGCCATGGGAGTCAGTGTATTTGAATTTATACCTTTTACATACTTATAAAATGACTACAATTTATAGGATCCCATGTATCTGGTTAATTCAATAATTATAAATTAATCAAGTCAGTAATAAATGACTAAAATAGACTACAGAATGTTATCCCTTACCTTAAGAGATCACTATGGGACATAAAACTTTTGATACTGATCAGTAAAACTCAAAAGATAGGTGTACACAATCAATTATTTAATGATGCTATGGCTAGGGATTTATGGAGAAACACTTTAGTTAGTAACATAGAAAAAATTCAGATGGACTGTTAGCAGACACAAGTCCCTAAGATCCCAAAATAAGAAGACAGACTTTACCCATTCTATACAGATAAAAGAATAAAAACAGAATGTGTTATAGTTTGTGGCCAAAACTTTAGTGTACATTTCCATTCAGGCATTTCTTACAATGTCACATTGCCTCTTGAAAGCAGTGTGATGAGTTTGACAGTCCAGTTGACTAGGGACTCCAGAGACCAGGAATCTATTCCTTGCCAGATTTTCTCAAGCAAGTAATTTACTCTGTCTCTACATCAAATTATTCTAAAATGGGTTTGAATAAATTCTGTTGCTATATCATTTTGAACTGCATTGAATACATAGTATTCATTAGTGCAGTTTATTAAACAGTATCACTGAGCTTATTGGTGTGGAGTATCAGATACCTGATTAAAATCTTTTAAATTTGAGAACACCAAAACCCAGAGAAATAAAATAATTTTCTTAAATGAAGTTTTCTCACTTGTGGCACTATTAACACTTAGAGGTAGATAATTTCTTGTCATGGGGATGGGGGTGTCCTGTGTCCTGCACACTGTATCATATTGAACATCATCTCTGGTCTCTATTCATCAATTCCATTAACAACCCTCCCATTGCAGGTTGGGACTACAAAAAGAAACATGTCTCCAGACAATGCCAAATATCTCATGGAGGACAAAGCTTTAAGCTGAGAACCACTGGCATAAGTTACACAGGGTGACAGTGTTAGAGTTAGACATGAAGTTCAAAACTCCTGAGTCTGACTCTCAGTCTGGTGGTATTATTATTAAGTCACTTTACCTTGTATACAAGTTGGTACTTTGGATGAGGGTAGATATTAAAGAAATGGTGAATGAGAGATGGAAGAGAGGGTTATAGATAAAGATATAGACAGAAATGAGAGAGAAAAGAAGCAAGGAATTCTGAGGATCAGGTTCTGGGGCAAACAGCAAGAAGACTCTAATAGATGTTATTATAGTGAAATATTGCAAATAGTCTTTCTGAATCTGGCTGTTCAAATCCCAGGGCCAGCTGTAATCCAGAGTATAAAATTAGGGCTTAATAAAGTAGTCTCAACTCTTTTTTAATTTCAAAATATTACAGGGATACAAATGCTTTGGTTACAGGTATCACTTTTGTACTGCTTGAGTCAGGATTATAAATGTGCCCATCACTCAGATAGTGCTCATTGCAAACGTTAGGTATAATTTCATCCACCTTCTACTCCTTGCTCCCACCTGTTTGACTTCGGTTGCATTTTACATTCCTCAGTGCACACGGGTGCTGGTTGGTTAGTTCCAGTTTAATGCTGAGTATATGTAGTGTTCGTTTTTCCATTCTTTAGATACTTCTCTTAGGATAATGATCTCCAGTTCCATTTTGCAAAATGAATCAAATTTCTACATGGCTGAGTAGTATTCCACCAAAATTTTATACTGTATCCTATCCTCTGAGGGCCTGAGCATCCCTGCAGACGTGCAATGCTTTGAGTGAATATAGGTCCTCTGAAATGGGGAAGGCTCCCTATTAAATCTTCAGAGGCTTCCAGTTTTCTTCTTCTGAGATTTCTGTTAAGATTCTTCAAAAAGGGATGTGGCATCAAGATTCTGTCAGGAAGCCAGTGACTCCCCCTGGACATTTAGAAACAATTAACACATCAAAACTGATTCTGTTCAGCCTATTGTGTATGTGGTTTTCTTTTATTTTATATTTACTTTGCTTTATTCACTTCAGCTTTATTAAGGTATAATATACAAATAAAAATTGTATACTTTTAAAGTGTACAGTGTGATGTTTGATATATTTCTATAATAGTGAGATAATTAAATCAAACTAATATTTTTATTGTCTGGGATTCATTGAGGGTACAAAGAATTAGGTTACACTGATTGCGGTTGTTAGGTAAAGTACCTCTTATAATTGTGTCCCACCTCTAAGAGGTGAGTCATACACCATAACTCCCCATCCCCCTTCTTCCTCCCCTCTCTTTGCTCCCTCATTCCCTTAGGCTCCCAACTTATATTAGATCATCTACTGCATTCATATTAGAATTGAGTACATTGGATTCTTGCTTCTCCATTCTTGTGATATTTTACTAAGAAGAATGTGTTCCAACTCAATCTAGGTTAATATAAAAGATGTAAAGCCTCCATTTCTTTTAATGGCTGAATAGCATTCCATTATACATACACCACAGATTGTTAATCCATTCCTGGGTTGGTGGGCATTTTGGTTGTTTCTAAGTTTTGGTGACTGTAAATTGAGCTGCAATAAAACACCTTAGTGCAAATGTCCTCATCACACTTGATCTTAGCCTAAAGGCCGAGAAGCGATGTGCAAATGTCCTCATAATAAAAATATTTTTTTTCTTGTGTGGAGATGCCTAGTAATGGGATTGCAGGATAAAATGGGAGACCTCATTTGAGTTCTTTTTTTTTTATTAAATCATAACTGTGTGTATTTATGGAGTACAATGTGCTGATTTGATATATAATGTGGAATGCCTAAATCAAATTGATTAACATAGCCATCATCTCACTAACTTATTTGTTGTGGAAAGACATTTATACTATATTCTTAGTAGTTTTGAAATGTACCATTGCATTATGGACAATAAGTGAGGTTTCACCAAATACCTTCCTTCCTCCCGCCCAACCCCTTCCCTCTTCTCTCCTTCCTCTCCCCTCCTTCTTTCTGGGCTATAGTTGTGTTTTATCATTCGTATGAATGTGTAAGTGATGATATATTGGATTCATAATAGTATTGAGTCCATTGGATATTTTTTTCCCCATTCTTGAGATACTTCACTCAAAAGAATGTGTTTCAGTTCCATCTAGGTAAGCATAAAAGTTGTAAAGGTTCCATCCTTTTTTTATGACTGCAGAGTATTCCATGGTATACATATGCCACAGTTTGTTAATCTGTTCATGGGTTGATGGGCATTTGGGCTGCTTCCATGACTTGGCAATTATAAATTGAGCTGCAATAAACGTTCAGGTGCAAATGTCTTTTTTGTAAGATGATTTTTGATCATCTGGGTATATGCCAAGTAGAGGAATTGTAGGATCAAATGGTAGACCAACTTTTAGTTCCTTAAGAATTCTCCAAACTGCTTTCCAAATAGGCTGTATTAGTTTGCAATCCAACCAACAGTATAGAAGTATTTCCTTCTCTCCACATCCATGCCAACATCTGTAGTTTATGGATTTTGTGATCTGGACTACTCTTTGACAATTATGAAACCCTAAGAAAATAAATAGCTAGGGATATTAACAAATGGGAAAACATGCTCATGGCTGGAAAGAATCAACATTGTTAAAATGTCCATACTACCCAAAGCATTCTGCAGATTTAAAGCAACCCTTATTAAAGCACCAATATCATACTTTAAATATCTTGAAAAAATAGTACTTCATTTTATATGTAATCAGAAAAAACCTCAAATAGCTAATACATTACTTAGAAATGAAAACAAATCAGGAGGTAGCATGTTACCAGACTTCAGGCTATACTATAAGTCTATAGTGATCAGAACAGCATGGTACTGGCACAAAAATACAGAGGTAGATATATGGAACAGAATAGAGAACCAAGAGATGACCCCAGCCACTTATCATCATTTGATCTTTGATAAGCCTACCAAAAACATTTACTGGGGGAAAGATTCCCTATTTAACAAATGATGCTGGGAGAACTAGCTAGTGACCTATAGAAGACTGAAACTGAACCCTTACCTTTCACCTTTAACAAAAATTGACTCTCAATGGATAAAGGATTTAAACATAAGACATGAAACTGTAAAAATGCTAGAAAAGAGTTCAGGGAAAATGCTAGAAGAAATTGGCCTGGGAAAGTACTTTATGAGGAGGACCCCTTGGCAATTGAAACAGCACCAAAAATATCATACTGGGATCTGATCAAACTAAAAATGTTTTTGCACAGCCAAGAACACTGTAAGTAAAGCAAACAGCTTTCAGGAGGAAGATTTTTGCAGGTTATATTTCTGACGAAGGTCTGATAACTAGAATTCACAGAAAACTCAAATTAATCAATAAGAACAACCCCATTTCCTATGCACAAGAGTCTTATTTGAGTTCTTTGAGGATTCTCCATACTTCCGTCTAAAAATGTATTAGTTTGTAGTCCCACCAGCAGTGTAAAAATGTTCCCCTTTCCACATCCACACCAGCATCTGCAGCTTTGAGACTTTGTGATGTGTGCTATTCTCACTGGGATAGGTGATATCTCAGTGTGATTTTGATTTGCATTTCTCTTAAGATAAGGGATTATGAGCATTTTTTAAATGTTTGTTAGCCATTCATCTGTCTTCATCAGAGAAAGTTCTGTTCACATCTCTCACCCAGTGGTAAATAGGATTTTTTACTCCTTTTTTTGTTGATAAATTTGAGATCTCTGTAGATTCTATTTATCAACCCTTTGTCAGATTCATATCTATAAATATCTTTTCCCATCCTGAGAGTTGTATTTTGCTTTACTTGTTGTGTCCTTAGCTGTGCAGAAGGTTTTCAGCTTAATGAAGTCCCATTTGTTAATTTTTGTTGTTGTTGCAATGGCTGCTAGAGTCTTGTCATAAAATCTTTCTCCAGTTCAACATTGTCAAGAGTGTTTTTTACATTTCTTCAAAGATTTTTTATTCCAAGTCTTAGATTTAATTATTTTATCCATCTTGAGTCAATTTTTGTAAGTGGTGGAAGTTGTGCATCAAGTTTCAGTCTTTTACATGCGGTTATCCAGTTTGCCCAGCACCACTTGTTGAATAGGGATTCTTTTCCCCACTGTATGCTTTTGTTTGGTTTATCAAAGGTCAGATGGCACATGGAAACTGGATTCATCTCTTGGTTTTCCAATCTTTTCTATATGTTTATGTCTCTATTTTGGTGCCAATATAATGTTGTCTTGATTACTATAGACTTGTTATATAGCCTGAAGTCTAGTATGGTGATGCCTCTGAGTTTATATTTATTACTAAGAATAGCCTTAGCTATATGAGATTTTTTTCTGGTTCCACAAAAAATGAAGTACTATTTTTTCTATTTCTTCAAAATATGATGTTGGTATTTTAATGGGGACTACATTGAATCTGTAGAAGGCTTTGGGTAGAATAGACATTTTGAAAATGTTGATTCTTCCCAGCCAAGATCATAGTATGTTCCTCTATTTGTTAGTGTCTTCTGCAATTTCTTTTCCTAAAGTTTCATAATTCTCTTTGAAAAGAGCTTTAACCTCCTTTGTTAAGTATATTCCTAAGTATTATTTTTTTGAAGCTACTGTGAAAGGAATTATGTCCTTGATTTGCTTTTCAACTTGACTGTTACTGGTGTATACAAAGGCTACTGATTTATGGACAATGATTTTATACCCTGAGATGTTACTCTATTTCCTGATCATGTTAAGGAGTTTTGTAGTTTAGTCTCTAGGGTTCTAAGTATAAGATCGTATCATCAGCAAAGAGGTAGAGTTTGACCTCCTCTGCCCTCATGTGGATGCCGTTTATACGCTTCTCTTGCCTGATTCCATTGGCTAGAAGTTGCAGAATTATGTTGAATAATATTGGCATTAGTAGACTCCTTGTCTGGTTCCAGTTCTAAGTGGGAATGCTTTCAGTTTATTCCATTCAGTATGATGAAGTCATAAATGGCTTCAATCAGCTTAAGAAATGTGCCACCTATGCCTATTTCCTTAAGTGTTTTTGTTTTCTGCATCTATTGAAAGGATCATATGGTCCTTTGTTTTGCTTCTATTGGATAAGGTATATAACATTTATGGATTTGCATATGGTAAACCATCCTTGCATTCCTTGGATGAAGCTTATTTGATCATGATATATAATTTTTTAAATTTGTAGCTGCAATCTATTAGCAAAGATTTTGTTGAGTATTTTTGCATCAATATTCATTAGTGAAATTGGTTTTTAGTTCTCCTTTTTAGTTGGGTCCTTTCCTAGTTTTGGAATTATGGTGATGTTTGCTTCATAGAATGTATTAGGTAGGTCCCTTCTTTCTAAATGTTTTGTAATAACTTGTGAAATATAGGTATAATCTCATCTTTGAAGATGTGATAGAATTCTGATGTGAGGCCATCTGGCCCAGGCTTTTTTTTTTTTTTTTGTTAGAAGCTTTTTGATTGTTTCTGCTATCTCAGTGCTTGATATTGGTCTGTTCATGAGATATATTTTTTCCTAGTTAAGTCTAAGAAGATGGTGTCATTTCAGGTATTAGTCCATTTCCTCCACAGTGTCAAGTTTCTGGGCATAGAGTTTTTGGTAGTAGTCAGAAATAATCTCTTGTATTTCTGCGGTGTCAGTTGTTATTTCCCCCTTTTCATTTCTGATCAAGGTTATTAAAGATTTTACTTTTCTATTTCTGATTAATCTGGTCAATATATTATGGATTTTATTTACCTTGTCAAAGAATCACCTTTTTGTTTAAATAACATTTTGAATGATTCTTTTATTATTTTCAATTTCATTTATTTGTCATTTATTTACTTTTGGTTATTTCTTTACTTCTGCTGGGTTTGAGATTGGATTGATCTTTGTTTTCCATTTCCTGAAGATGAGTCATTATATTGTTGTAATGAACATTTCTGTTTTTCAGGTGTAGGCATTTAGTGTGATAAATTTCCCTTAGGACTGCGTTTGCAGTGTCCTACAGGTAGCTTGTGTGTTCATTATTGTTATACTCAAGGAAGTTAATGATTTTCTTTTTTATCTCATCCTTGACCCAACTATCATTCAGCATAAGGTTAATTTCCATGCCCTTGTGTGTGGATGCCTATTTCTGTTGCAGTTGAGTTCTACCTTTATTGCCTTGTAGTCTGAAAAGATACAAAGTATAATTTCATTTTTTTGAATTTTGTCGAGGTTT
Organism: Otolemur garnettii; assembly: GCF_000181295.1. Classification (NCBI taxonomy): domain Eukaryota; kingdom Metazoa; phylum Chordata; class Mammalia; order Primates; family Galagidae; genus Otolemur; species Otolemur garnettii. The sequence continues at coordinate 11,921,399 of NW_003852451.1, forward strand.
GTTTGCTTCCTCAGATATGATCTCTTTTGGAGAATGTTCCATGGGCAGACAAGAAGAACCTACGTTCTTTAGCTTTGGGATGAAGTGTTCTGTATGTTTATTAAGCACAAATGTTTTAGGATCACATTTAAGTGCCTTGTATCTTTGTTTAGTCTCTTTAGAAGATCTGTCCAGCTCCGTAAGGTGATTGTTAATGTCTCCTGCTATTATGGTGTTATAAGATACCATATTGCTCAGATTAATTAAGGTCTATTTCAAAAATCTGGGAGCATTTAAGATGGGTGCATAAATATGTAGAATTGAAATGTCTTCTTGTATTGTACCCTTGACCAATAATGAAGCGTCCATCTTTGTCTTTTTTTACTTTAGTTTCTTTAAATCTATTTGTGTCTGAAAATAAGATTGCACCCCCTCCTTTCTTCTGATTTTCATTTGCCTGAAAAATTGCTTTCCATCCCTTAACTCTGAATTTTAATGGGTCCTTCAAGGCCAGGTGTCTTTCCTGAAGGCAGCCTTTCAATGACTTGTGCTTTTTTTTTTTTTTTCTATCCATTCAACAAGCCTGTGTCTCTTCAGTGAGAAATTCAAGACAAACTTTTATTGAGAAAAGAAGTGATAAGTGTGGTGGAGTTCCATTCATCTTATTTTGTGAAAGTTCATTGCCAAGTTTTATCTTTTACAAAATTGTTGAAGCTAGGCTTAGTTCTTTAGTTTTTGGGTGATTAGTTTGCTGGTAGTCCATTATGATCGTCAGTGTGTAGAATAGGTCTAAGTATTTCCTGTTGAGCTTGTGTTGTTGTGGTAAACCTCCTCAATGTTTGCATATCAGGAAATGATTTGATTTCTCCATCAATTTTAAAGTTTAGCTAAACAGGTTATAGAATTCTGGGCTAAAAATTGTTTTTGTTTAAGTAGATTAAGACTAGATGACTTTTCTCTTCTAGCTTGATGTTTCATTTGGGAAGTCCATGCATCTGTAGGTCAATTGGTGCTTACTCCATGCTGCTTGCAGAATATTCTCTTTTGTCTTGACTTTGGACAGGTTCATGACAATGTGTCTCAGAGAAGCTCTGAGTTGAGACAACCTGGGTTCAATGTCCCACTGAAAGGGGTTTTCAGAATCTTTGTTTATACTTTGAAAATTTTTATTTATGATATCCTCATCAACAGGATAGTTTGGCCTCGATTCCTCTTGGGCATTCTTCTTCCCCCTTCTTGGATTCTATAAGTCTTATATTTGAACGCTTCACGAAGTCCCATAATTTCTTAGTGAATTTTCTGCTTTCTCTCTCTTTTTTTAACCTGTTCCTTTCACTGCCTGTGTTAGCTCAGGAGCTTTATCCTCTAGCTCTGAGATTCTTTCTTTTGCATTGTCTAATCTGTTACTGATATTTTCAATAAGTTATCTGTTTGACTGCTTCAATTCCTTAATCTCTATGTAAGAGCTTATATATATATATATATATATATATATATATATACTTCCTATATTCTTTGTATCATTCATGTCTTATTTGATTCTGTTTTTGAATTTTCTTTTGGTTATTTTCCACTTTCTTGGCAATTTCCTTCATTGTTTTTACCATCTACATTTTTAATTCCCTTGCTGTCATTTCTAATGTTTCTTTATAGTTGGAATCTTCTATAGTAGCTATTTCATGATCAGCTACTTTGGCAGGGGTTGCTTTGTTCTGGTTATCATGTTGCTAGGATTTTTCACTGTTTATTCCTCTTGACTATTTTTTTTGTGTGTGTGTGTTTGTGTGTGTGTTTACTTGCACTACTTTTTCTTTTCATTTCCTCCTGCTCTTTAAGTTACCATGACTCTGACCTAAGGTGTTGAAGTGTCCTTTTGGTATATGCTTAAAAGGAAGAGAAGAATGAAGAACAAGAAGGGATAAAAGATAAAATAGAAAAGAGAAAGGAAAGGGGGGAATACAAGGGAAGATTGACAAAAAGAATACAGGAACTAAAAGAGATAAGAGTAATAGTAGAGTACAGTAGGGTCCTTTTTTTAATTAAAAAAAATTGTACATATACATGTGTTTACTAGGTTTCCAAAAAATCAAAAAGGCTTAAGATTTAACAACAATAACAATGTTTAAGATAAGGACTAGAAACAAAACTCTTGTAAAGAATGAATGAAGATAAATACGTTCATAAAAGAAATCAGATGATTGCTACAACAAAGTATTAAGCAATAATAATAATAGTAATGCTAAGAAAGTAATATTCACATTGTCAAATAAGAGTATGTCTATTATAGAATGCTTTGACTCTGAGGTTCAGTATAGGGTCATTAATTAACTTCTTATTATTTTTTATCAAAGTCTCAAAAATAGACAACCAATAATTATAAATAAAAATAAAAGATAATTTCAAAAAACAGATCATGACAAATCTTATAGACAATAGAAAAAGAAGAAATACTTCAAAATCATTCTGCTTAATCTGGATGCACCTGATATTAAAATTGGAAAAAATATATTATTATAAAGGGGAAATTATAAACACAATTCACTTTTAAATGAGGATGCAGTATCCTGTATCCTAAACAACATATTAACAAGTTGAAGTGAAAATTAATGTTTAAGTAATGTACTTTAGTCAAAATTGAATCCAATTTATGTGAGAATTAGTCACTATTTTTTTTCTTGTCCTTACCCTCACCCCCCCTTCTTCATCTGCTCTCCCCATCCCCCATGCCCCACTATGTCGTTAATTGTCATTAATTGTCCTCATATCAAAGTTGAGTCCATGGGATTCATGCTTCTCCATTCCTGTGATGCTTCACTAAGGATAATGTATTCCACTTCCATCCAGGTTAGTAAAAATGCTGAAATATCCATTTTTTTAATGGCCGAATATTATTCCATGGTATACATATACCACAGCTTGCCAATCCATTCCTGGGTTCAAGGGCATTTAGGCTGTTTCCACATTTTAGCGATTATAAATTGGGCTGCAATAAACAGCCTAGTACAAGTATCTTAATAATAAAAGGTTTTTTTTCCTTCTGGATAAATGCCCAGTAATGGGATTGCAGGATCAAATGGGAGGTCTAGGTTGAATTCTTTGAGGTTTCTCCATACTTCCTTCCAAAAAGGTTGTATTAGTTTGCAGTCCCACCAGCAGTGTAAAAGTGTTCCTTTCTCTCCACTTCTGCGCCAGTATCTGCAATTTTGAGATCTTGTGATAAAAGATAAAATAATTGAAAAGAGAAAGGAAAGGGGGGAGTACAAGGGAAGATTGACAAAAAGAATACAGGAACTGAAAGAGATAAACAGGAGTAATAGTGGAGTACAGTAGGGTCTTTTGACCCACACCCACAAATCACAACCTCTGGGGGGTGGCTTGGGTGGGTCGTTTGACATCTGAAGTTCTTTGCCAGCCTGAGTAGACAGACACAAGACCCCACCTCCATCAAATAGAGAAGGAAAAGAAAAATACTATCAATCAAAACAAAACAAACAAGCAAAAAACCTTAACGGGTATAATTGGAAGAAAAAAAGAATAACAGGGGCAAAAAAACCTAACAAAAATGGTGCTCTTATCATTAAAGAAGGAAACAATGAAAAATTATAATTACTCGATAAAAAAGAAGAAGAAAAGGGAAAAGGAAAATTTATGGGGGAAAAGTTGAAAACATTTTTAAAGGAAAAAAATTATATACACTTTGCTGTATTTTGCCTGGGAAGAAGGTGATCTTCTGGGGTATGACCTGCTAATTATAATGCTGATCCAACTGTATAAAACAGAGACTGGAAGCCTCTGCCTTGCCAAGGAGACCATTTCTCATCTTTCTGACTTCTTTTGCCTCAATTCCCTCAGGGTTTAGATCCTGAGGCTCTCCTCAGCTTGCTTAATAGACACACCTCAACCTTCCCAAACTGTGCCCTTGGCTACACAGTGGCTTTCCTAGAACAGTTTGTGTCACTCAAATCTCCCCAGGAGTGGCTCCCACTTATCAGGTATGCCAGAACTAGCCTCACACTAGGATCCTGAGGGCCAGCCTGCAAGGGAGCCTTTCTACAATGGCTGCACTGGGCCTGCAATCAAACAATGAAAGCTTCCCTCTACCCAGTGGCTCAGTCCTAGTCCCTGGGTGCTGTTCAAAGTCACTTGCTCACTCACCTAAGCTTTCCCAAGGTAGCTCAACCAAGAGCCCAGCCCCCCCCCAAAAAAAAAAGAATGCAGGGCAGGCTTTCTCTGTCTGCAAACTGTGACCATAGCAGCCTCAGCGTGGCCAGCCTCTGCCCATACACAAGTACTTAACACTTCTTCACTCCTTCCATCCTTGCCTTAGGGTTCTGAAGTCACCTGCTGTCTCTCTGTGCCCCTGAAGGGAGTATGATTTATCCAAGAGTTTACATAAATTTTCACTGCTGAGGAGGCTTCTATGATTGAGATATATATTTGGGAATCATCAATATATAGCCACACTTAAAGCTACAAGAATGAATAGGATCATGAAATAAGTGCTGGAGAAAACATTCAAGGAATGAACCCTGAGGTACTCTAAAACTCGGAAATTTAGTGGGATAAGAAGACTGAATAAAAGTGGCCTAAGCCATAGGAAGAATGCCCGGAGAACATAGTGCTATGGAAGCATGGTGAGGAGCTCATGCAATGAGGGATATCTGTGGCAAATTCTTCTGATAGAACAAATAAGATGAGGGGGTAAGTTGATGACTGAATTTAAATATATAGAGGTTATTTGTATAATTGGCTAGTACAATTTTGATGGAATGATGAACTTGAAATTCTGATTGGAATGGGCTTAAGAAAGTATGGGGGGTAAGTACTGGAAACCTGAAGAACATGCATGTCATTTGAAGAATTTTGGAGAGAGGTTCAAAGAGAAGCAGGGATGTAGCTTCATGTAAATATCAGATCAGATGCATTTTAAGATAGGAGAAATTATATGTGTGTATGATACTACAGAAAAACTAACAGAGAAGCAAATTATAATGATTCCAGAAATAGGAGAAGTACATTCCTTTCTAGGTTAGGATCTTGGATAAAAGTGGTGTAGATGGCCCTACAATGTAGTACAAACAATAAACCAGTATTAATAGAAGAAAGGAATGGGGCAGGGCCTGTGGCTCAAAGGAGTAGGGCGCCAGCCCCATATACCGGAGGTGGTGGGTTCAAACCTAGCCCCAACCAAAAAAAACTATAAAAAAAGAAAAAAAAAAAGAAAGGCAGAGCATATGTGCACATTTATGAGAAGACAGGTAAGATTGTGTTATAACTTGAGATTCTTTTCTGAAATTCTCTTTCTCATTTTCTGTCTCTCTCTATCTCCATCTCTTTTCATGCCTCCTACTTCTTTCCCCTTATGTCATCATCTGAGAATAAGGGTTGGTAGGAAATGCTGCGTATTTGAAGTTTGAAGAGAATGTACCAAATAGATTTCTATGATAGTGGGGGAAAGAGTAAAGTATAGAAATATATTACAGTTTCCTACCAGCATTAGGGTCTTGCCTAATTTCAAGAAATGCAGAATGGTAATCATCCCATGTTTCCAAAAGTGGAGGAAAACTAGATATTAGTAAACAAATGTAAAGCCTATAGTATTGATAAACTATAGTACTGTGGTAGTGATAGTGGAAAATGAGGACAGGAGATGGCATGAAATAGTGAAAAGTTATTAATAAGATACTAATGTAGATGTAGAGAGAAGGGAACACTTTTACACTGTTGGTGGGATTGCAAACTAATGCAACCTTTATGGAAAGAAGTATGGAGAATCCTCAAATAACTCAAATTAGACCTCCCATTTGATTCTACAATTTCACTACTGGTCATTCACCCAGAAGGAAAAAAATATCATTTTATCATAAGGACATTTATACCAGATTATTTATGGCAGCTCAGTTTATTATTGCTAAGATGTGGAAACAAACTAAATGCTCACAAACCCATGAATGAATTGACAAACTGCAGTATATGAATACCATGGAATACTATTCAGCCATAAAGAGACAGATACTTTACATCTTTTGTATTAATCTGGATGGAATTGAAGTACATTCTTCTTAGTAAAGTGTCACAAGAATGGAGAAATAAGTATCCAATGTATTCAATACTAATATGAAGCCAGTAGACAATCTAATACATGCCCACAGAAGAGAAAAATTCAATTCAATTCAAGTTGGGGAGGGGGAGTGGGGAAGGGGGATCAATGTACTCCCACTTAATAGACACAATGTAGAAATGTATGGCAGGCACATCTCTTGAGTATCTGATACAATGATAAGAGGGACTCTACCAACAAATGTTAACGTTGTAACTATTATTAATAATGAGAGTAATGTGCTTTGGTGGGCAAGGGTAATTGGAGTTGTAGTACTAGAAGTGAACTGGAAATACAGGATACAACAGTCAGAATGGGCTGCTTGAAATTGATATTATAGAGTGGTAATTGCTTTGGTTATGACAAGTTTTAGGGGAAGTAGAGGGATGAGATTTGGTAAAAGACAGATTATTTGATAAGGTTAAGTTAAAGAAGTGGAATTACAAGTTGCTGGAAGTATCATCCACGTGAACAATGAGATTACCAGTAATCATGGAAGTAGTATTAGAGAGAGTAACAGTGCATCAAGAGATATATCTTCAAGGAATGATGGAGAGTGACACTGGAGTTTATAATAGGCTACACTTGGGAAAGACAGAGTGGTTTAGCCCAATAATGTGACATTCAAAGCAAGTTTGGTTTAGGGACAAAGAAAATGTGATTAAAATATTTTATAAAAAGTTGAGGGAGAGTTGGCCATTTTAAACGTTATTACAAAGAAAGAAAGTTAACTATTAATCTGATACTGTCTTACATTAAATAACTGGAGAGGCCACGGTCAATTTCAATCTCAGTTATTAAATTATAACATTTGTTTAGAGCAGTGGTTCTCAACCTGTGGGTTGTGACCCCTTTTTAACAATGAAAATACATTGCAGCATTAGGAAAGTCGAGAATCCCTGGTTTCGTGAATCAGTTGGTTATTTAGCAGTCAGTTCTCACTGACTTGGAAGAAGTTTATTAAGTGTGGGTATAGTCCTCAAATTAAAAATATGAAAAAGACACTGGGAATCATTTTTTTTTAAACTCAAGATTTTGAAAATTCAGGGAAAATGATTACCAGAACTGTGGTATTAAGTAGCAGAGCCAATAATAGAAAAGAGCTGTAGTTCTTAAGCTAGAGTTGAACTATGTAGCCAAAAAGCAAAATAAAACAAAGTTAAAACAACAGCAATTCCAACAGCAAAAAAAAAAACAAAAACAAAAACAAAAACAAAAAACAGGATGTCCAGTTAAGTTTGAATTTCATATAAACATTAATTTTGAAAATATCAGTATGTCTCAAATATTGCCATGGAATATACTAATATTATAAATTCACATGTTAGCAACCCTGCCCTGAGTAAATCACTTCCCTTACTCTCTCTGTCTCTATCCATGGGGCTAGATAACTTCACTGTATAAATTACATAGTGTGTATATGGGGAAATGGTTGTTATTAGAAGAAGTAGCTTGGGTTTCCTTCATGCTTAAGCATATAGCTTTATGGATTTTATGAAGGTTGCAGCCAATTATGACAGAAAACAGGCAAGCCAAACTAATATAGTGGCAGGTAGAATATTCATTTAAAGGCTCATCAGACTAAGTTTATATCAAGTAGTGTTTCTTGTTTCTTCTTGGGATATAATGCCAGAGATTTTTGGCAAGAATAGTTGCAATTTTTGGAAAAGGTGAAATTTTGTTGGAGGTTACTGAAGTATATTCATTTTTACCATTTTCCTTACCATGGTCATTTGTATTTATTTAGAATCATTATTAGCATAAATAGTTATTATAACCAAGGGTAATAAATGCACACTGAGCTGCATATATTTTCTAGTAAACCTTTCTCTAAAACTATTGGCTGATCTTTTTCAGTGACAGAACATTTGGTTCCACAGCTATTTAAATTATTTCTAAATGACTCACCACATCATTAGAGATTACACCTTACTCCTGGACAAAATCAATCCATTTAAATAGGAAATGATTTGCTCTCAGATTAACACAACATTAACATTTCAAATTATTGACTAAAAATGTCACCCTTTCACATTTCAAATGAATAGACTTTCAGTTACAAAAATGATGAAGTGACTAAGCACATCGTGGTTGGTCTCTTGTTATTTTCCACAAATGGCATTAAAAACACATATAAAAATGTCATTTACTTTCAATTAATTTGTCTTTGCTCATGTGTTCTGCTTAATTTGAATTGGGATTAATCAGTTATTAGGCAATAGACATTCTCTTTTTAATATCCTTCTGTAAGTTCTAAATATTTAAAAGGCATGAGATGACAGATAATGTTTTAGTTTTAGTTTTAGTTTGTTAAGATACTTTTAAAATGATCATTTACAAAAATAAGAAATTAAGTCAGACTCCCTGGACTAGTTGTGATGGCGGCTGCATCGAATTTGCGACCTCCTAACCAGGCACCAGGCTTCCAAAACAGACCTCAGTGAAGCTCCAGACCACACTTCACTCTTCGAGTGAAACCTGCTCAGAAGCACGTTCTGCGTTTGTAGCTCAACAGGCCAGAAAAAAGGAATGCGATGAACAAGGTCTTCTGGAGGGAGATGGTGGAGTGCTTCAACAAGATAGCTAAAGACAAGGACTGTCAGGCCGTGGTGATCTCTGGTGCAGGAAAAATGTTCACTGCAGGTATTGAGCTCATGGACTTGGCTTTGGACCTCCTGCAGCCCCAAGGAGATGATGCTGCTTGCATCAGCTGGTACCTGCTTAACCTCATCACCTAATTCCAGGAGACCTTCAGTGTCATTGAGAAGTGCCCCAAGCCCATGATTGCTGCCATTCAAGGGGGCTGCATTGGTGCAGGTGTAGACCTTGTCACTGCCTGTGACACCTGATTACTGTGCCCAGGATGCTTTCTTCCAGGTGAAGCAGGTGGATGTGGGTTTGGCTGCTGATGTGGGAACTCTGCAGCGACTGCCCAAGGTCATTGGAACCAGAGCCTAGTCAACAAGCTGGCCTTCACTGCCTGCAAGGTGATGGATGACAAGGCCTTAAGGAGTGAGCTGCTCAGCCGGGTGTTCCCAGACAAGGAGATCATGCTCAATGCGGCCTTTTCCCTGGCAGCAGAGATTTCCAGCAAGAGCCCGGTGATAGTGCAGAGCACTAAAATCAACCTGCTGTACTCCCGAGACCGCTCCGTAGCTGAGAGCCTCAACTACATGGCATCCTGGAACATGAGCATGCTGCAGACCAAGAATATTGTGAAGACTGCCCAGGCAGTGATGGAGAAGAAGAAACTGAAAAGCATCAACTTCTCCAAGCTCTGAGAGTCAGCTAGTTCGGGGCACTGGCTCTTGTTCCTGCCAAGTCTCGCCCCACCCCTGCGTTTGGTCATCTGACGGAGAGGGATTGGCGAAGTTGTCGTCTCAGTGCCTTCTCTCCTAGTCTCGCAGTTTGTAACCTTACAACCTTGATTTCATGCACAGTATCTGGGTTTTGAGCACACTTATAACTTAGATTCAGATTCAAACTGTACAAAAGCAATTCATATAACTATGTGTAAAATATGTGTACCCCTGGAATATTCTGAAATTAAAAAAAAAGATAGGGCAGCGTCTGTGGCTCAGTGAGTAGGGTGAGGGTGCCAGCCCCAAATACCGAGAGTGGCTGATTCGAACCTGGCCCAGACCAAACTGCAAACAAAAAATACTGGGCGTTGTGATGGGTATCTGTAGTCTCAGGTATTTGAGAGGTTGAGGCAAGAGAATCGCTTAAGCCCAAAGGCTGGAGGTTGCTGTGAGCTGTGATGCTACAGCACTCTACCAAGGGTGACAAGGTGAAACTCTGTCTCAAAAACAAACAAAAAAAAAATCTTATTTGTGTGTCAAAATATACCCAAAGAACCCATTCAATTGTTATTTTCAAACTTCTAAAGAGTATTAAGTGCCATTAAATGTAATAATAAGTGTCAATTTCATCTTTTGTTAAAAAAAAAAGAGAGAGAGAGAGAGAGACTGATTTCCACAAGCCCAGGGCCTTATCTTCACCCTATGAACAATAAAGCAATGTAAAGAAAAAAAAAAGAAATTAAATCATATAAGGTAATGTTAAATATTAATTACCAAGTTAAAAACCTCCATAGAAATGAATTAGTACCGAAATTACCCAGCATCACTAAGTTAGGATTATAGAAATTAATATTAGCTTTCTTCGGTTAATAATAACAAATACTCTTTACTCCTCGGTGCACATACGTATAGTAACATTTATTTCTCCTAATGAAAGTACTGCTATTATTTTGAATGTAGAACAAATCTCAGAATGCTAGTGACTTGTCCAAGATCATGTAGCTGGTGAAGCTGAGGTACAAATTCCAAAGCCTTTGAAAAAGAACTTAGTACTGATTGGCGATGACTTATGCCGGAATTTTTCTGGGGTATTACTTGTATTATGTCCTTTTCATTTATGATTGAATTTATTAAGGTTCTTTTCCCACTGTTCATGGTCAATCAAGTAAGATGGTTATCAATTTTATTTTTTCAAAGAACCAACTTTTTCTTTTATTTATCTTCTGCATTATTTTGTTTGTGACTTTACTTAGTTCTGCTCTAACCTTGTTATTTCTATTCTTATGCTGGTTTTGGGTTTAGTTTGCTCTCCCTTTTGTAGTCCCTTGAGATATATCATGTTGTTATTTTATGATCTTCCTGTGTTTTTATTGGAGGCAAGTTTGCAGTATTTATAATTGATATTATTTCTTTTTTGGTCTATGTGTTATTTAGACAAAAATTTCTATCAAAGTAAATTTCAAATTAAGGTTTTTAAAATCACCTATTGTCCTTAGGACAAGTGTAGTTTTTATGTTCATTTATTTTCAGAATACAAATTTTTTCTATGATTTTTATCTGATAATTTCATAACTTTTCATTAGTTACTTGATGCTTTAAGAATCTATGGTGGAAGGGATATAGTGCAGCTGCTTTAGTTATTGCTGTGCTACAGAAAATAATAAAACCCACAATTTCTACAAGTAGAAATACTTGTTAATATGTTTTTAATATCATTTTTTCTTTTATAGATTTGGGAGGCAAAACATCAGGTTTGATACATGGATAAATAGTATGGTAGTAGTCTGAGATTTTGGTGTACCTATCATCCAAATAGTGTACATTGTACTAAATAGATAATTTTTCATTTCTCACCCTCCACTCACCATGCCACATTTTATTACCTCCAGTATTTATTATTCCACTCTTTATATTCATATATACCCATTGTATGGCTCCCACTTATTAGTGAGAACCTGTGTGGCAAATTCTTTTTTGTTTCTGAGTTATTTTACATAGGAGAATGGCTTCCAATTACATCCAAATTGCTGCAAAAGACGTGATTTCATTATTTTTAATGGATTAATAGTATTCCATAGGTATGTTTGTTTGTGTATATGTATCATATTCTCTTTATCCCATTGTCCATTGATGGACTTGTAAGTTGAATATAAGACTTTGCCATAGTGAGATGTTTATCATCTGTCTCTTTCAGGAACACAGTATGCTACTCATCTGAAATTACTTAATGTTAATTTCTTGCTTTTTTTGTTCTATATAACAGAGGGGATGTAAATGCAAATCCCTTCACCTGTGGAAGGACTGTGCTATGTTATGATTTTTCAGAGTATAATTTTCTTCTTCAGTTAAATTCCAGTATGGGATAGACATTTCTTTTCTTTTTTCTTTCTTTTTTTTTTTTTTGTCCAGGGCTGGGTTTGAAACCACCACCTCCGGTATATGGGGCCGGGGCCCTACCCTTTTGAGCCATAGGTGCCACCCCTAGAAATTTCTTTTTTATATTGCCATTTTATGAATTTATCCTCTACTCTATCTTTTTGAAGATAATGCAGTCTTTGAGAATCCTGAATTAATGCAAGTTTCCACTTGAATTCCTTATCTTTGGGGCCTAATTTTTGAAATGATTTTCTCCATTTTTCTAGTAATAAAAAGCCTCTTGCTCAACTACAGAATGAGAACGTATGAAGCCTTAGCGTCATCCTGATGCACTGCTTTTCAGCTTCTTTGATTTGATCCCTCCTTAATATTTTATGAGCTAAGATATGTTTTAGGCAGTTGTATTTGATATTTCACATGACCTAAGTAGGTGTTTGATAATGGAGTGATTTTTAAGTTATATCTAATACACTACCAGAAAGAGCAGACTAATAAAGATCTTTTAAAAGATGCTATTATGAATATATTTTGTCAAGGTTTTAGTGAAGGGAATGCCTTTTGAGCTCCTACTCAGGATACAGAGTAGGCATATAGAGTAGGGCACACCAAACCAATCTGTATTATTGGGTTATTAATTCCTTTACATTACACTAAAGGAGTTGACAGTATACTCAATTATATTGAGTATGTAGTACTCTGAGTATGTAGTATGATTACCATTACTAAGATATTTTCGTTAACCAGCTGAGCAACAGAAGCAATCTTGGCCATTTCTGTTAGCATATCTACAAAGGACACCTATATTGATAATTTTAATTCAATATAAAAATACTTTTTCCTTTGGTTGATAATATTCTGAAATCATCCCCACACTTAATGTCTCAGATCCCATAGATAAAAATTAGAAAATTCTACAATCTATGTTGCATATGACTTCTGCTCTAACATTAAACTTTATAATTACTCTCCCTAGACAATACTGGGATTTGGTTCTATTAGTAGACCTGGAGACAATGATGGATAAGGTTAGAAGTAAGAGGATTTAGGATGTTTGTTCTCAGGAGGTAATTACCCAATAATGGAGGATCTTGAGGTAAGATGGCCAACTGGAGCCAGATTTCAACAGAAGCTCCTGTTCAGAGGGAGAGATAAGCTGAATGTGGGGAGCTGAGCTGAAGGAGAAGATTAATAAATGCATGTCATTCTTGCTGAGGCAAGCTATGACTCCAAGGAAGCAAATTTCATTTACAAAACCCATCCCAAAGAGGACAAGAGTCCATCCTCTCCCCCAAGAGTCACTCACTGTGTGCTATCTACAAGCAAGCAGTGAACAGAAGATCTCTTGTTTTACCCCACTGGAAAGAGCTGCTGAAGGCCAGGACTCCTCCAGAGAGATCCCATTGTGAGCCTGGGCATTCTATTGCCCAGCATAAAAGTTGAATGAATTTTTTTCCTGCCATTCTGAGCTCCCATTACACCCTTCCACTCCATGCCTGATAGTCTGGAAGCCTACCCACTGCAGAGCATAGTGCGTCTGGAAGTTCCTTGCTAGGGCTGGGCATCACATGGGCCACAATACAACTGAACTGAAATTGTGACTCAAGTAGAAGTGGAGACATATAGGGGGAGGAGGACTGTCCCAGCACCAGGAAAGTGCTGTAGCAGCCACAGGACAATGGCAACAGCACAGACAGAGGTGCAAGGACCCACATGGTGGCACCTGTGATATAGCAGCAGCTGTAGTGGTGCACATCCACTATTCTCAAATTTTGTAGAGTCACCTCCCCAATTCCATGGACCACCAGAGGGAGCCAGACCTTGTCCCACAGGGGTACCAGAGCAGGAGTTGCAGCTGGAGCAGAGGTGTGGTTTCTGAGGGAGAGAAACATGTGCTGTGATGGTAACCTCTGGCTTGTAACAGACTCAGGAGGAACATTCCCTACTTTCCAATGAGCACCGGAGGGAATTAAGCTTGAAATCCTCCTGCCTGCTGGTGGCAGAGTGCAGAAGCCTGGCCAAGGAGGCATTGACTCCCTTTTGACTCCGGCAGGTCAAAAATCCTGGTGCATTTTCTCATTGGAGGAAACTAGGCCACAGGCCCATGGGGTTACCAGTAGCTGGGCATGGCTGAGGTGTAAGGTGGGACCTGGATTAAGTCTTTGGCTGGGCGGGCCTTTCTGACTCCATAGAGCACCTGAGCGAATCACAATTGAACTGTCAGTGGACCCCTGCTGTCTGGTTGCTGGAGATAATTTGAACTCTCCCACCTGAACAGTGAGTGATTGTGCTGCTTGGGACAATTGGGTTGGAACTCGTGACCTGGGCTGGCCACCTGGGGACCCTCCGAGGTTGAGCCCTGGTTGTGTTATAATGAAAGGAAGTGATTCTTCTCTTCCATTTGTTGCCTGTTGGGGGCAGGGTGTCTTAGTTGCTTGTATCTCTCCCCAGCTGAGATTTTAGCCCAAAGCCACCAATTCACTAGGATTGGATAGAGGCTGGCTGAATACAAGACAGAGCCACTTAACCCCATCACACCAAGCAGGTTCCTAGAGTCTCAGGCTGCAGTACTGAAAGGGACATTTGTAAAGCTATGGAGAAAAGACACAGTCACCAGTCCCAGCTCTTTGGTAAAGGGCTGGTTAACTACAACTCCTGGAGCCCTCAATCCAATCTTACCTTACCAGCTTCACTAGCCAAACTGTGAAAAATATTCATGGGGTGGAACCAATGGAAAAACTCTGGAAACATGAAAAATCAGAGCAGATCAACTCTCCCAAGGAATGACAAAGGAGGTACAACAGAAGATGCCATTCATAAACAAATCGCTGAAATGTCAGAAATAGAATTCAGAATATGGATGGCAAATGAGATTAATAGAATGGAAGTAAAGTTGGAATTAGCAATTCAAGGAATAGTTCAAAAGTTGTCTCAATAAATCAGTGAACTCAAAGACAAAATCTCCAAGGATTTGGATGTAATGAGAAAATAAATGAGAAAGTTATTTGAGGAGCTTCATAATACAGTAGAATCCCCCAGTAATAGAGTGAAGCAGGCAGAAGAAAGGATCTCTGAAGTTGAAGACAAAGCTTTTGAATGCTCCCAAATGCTTAAAGAGGCAGAGAAGTGGAGATTAAAAAAAAATGGATCATTCCCTGAGAGAGTTCTGGGACCACTGCAAAAGAGCAAACATTTGCCTTATAGGAATTCCTGAGGGAGAAGAGGATGGTCCTAAAGGCACTGATGCTCTACTCCAAGACATTATGGAGGAGAGTTTCCCAAGCGTGGCAAGAGATACAGAAATTCAGGTATCAGATGGTTTCAGAACCCCAGCACAACTCAATCCAAATAAAGCATCTCCTAGACACATTGTAATTAACTTTGCCAAAGTTAATATGAAGGAGAAAATTCTGCAAGCAGCCAGATGTAAAAAAAATATAACCTACAAGGGGGAGAATATTAGAATGATTGCAGATCTCTCTGCTGAAACTTTGTAAGCCAGACGAGGATGATCAATGACCTTCAATCTCCTAAAACAAAACAACTTTCAGCCCAGGATCCTGTAGCCAGCTAAAGTGAATTTCATTTGTGATGGAGACATCAAATACTTTAGCGACTTACACCTGTTGAAAAAATTTGCCATAACTAAACCAGCTCTCCAGGATATTCTCAGACCCATCCTCCATAATTATCAGATTAATGGTCTACCACCAAAGTAAACTCACCCATTAAGTCTTTAACAAAACCTAACATCCACAGTGGTGAGCGAATTAAAAATATACACCAGAGCCTTGACAGACATTACAACCAAAACACTACCATGCTTATCAATACTCTCAATTAACGTGAATGGCTTAAATTGTCCTCTAAAGAGGCACAGGTTAAAATTAAGACTTTATCTCTTTTATGTTTATATGGATGGAGCTGGAAAATATTCCTCTTAGTAAAGTATCTCAGGAATGGAAAAAAAATATCCAATGTACTCAGTACTACTGTGAAACCAGTTTACAATTACTTACACATGCATGTGAAAAATGAAACACAACTATAGCCTAGGATGAAGGAGGTAAGGGGAGGGAGAAGGGAAAGGAGGGGAGGGTCGGTCGATAGAGGGAGGGTTAGTAGGAGGACCACCCCTATGGAACATATTGCAAGTACAAGTTGGATCTATCAGGTGTAGAGCATAAATGTCTTAATCCTGTAATTGGGTAAATGAGGTGAAGGCTATATCGTTTAGTAGGATGTAAGCATTCCAGTTTGTACAAATAATCAACACATTGAATCCCATAATGGCATAAATGTACCTATGATAAATGTATGAATGACTTAATAACAAAAAAATAAAAAATAAAGAGGCACAGGTTGACTGACTGGATAAAAAAACTCAGGCCAGATATCTGATTGCATACAAGAATCTCATCTTACCTTAAAGGATAAAAATAGATGGAGGCTGAAGGGATGGACATCTATAATTTAGTCAAATGGAAATCAGAAAAAAAGTAGGGGTTGAAATTTTATTTGCAGATACAATAGGCTTTAAACCAACAAAGATAAGGAAAGATAAGGATGGTCACTTCATATTTGTCAAAGGAAAAACTCAACATGTAGAGATTTCAATTATTAACATTTATGCACCCTACCACAATGCTCCTCAATTTATAAAGGAAACCCTAATATACATGAATAATTTGATATCTTCCTATACTATAATAGTTGGAGATTTTAACACCCTTTTGGCAGTGTTGGATAGATCCTCCAAGAAAAAATTAAATAAATTTTGGACTTAAAATTTCCCCTACAACAAATGGACTTAACAGACATCTACAGAACATTTCTTCCTAATAAAAGTGAATACACATTCTTGTCATCAGCCCATTTGGGTATCCTCCAAAATTGATCACATCTTAGGTCACAAGTCTAACCTCAGCAAATTTAAAAGAATAGAAATTATTCTTGTATTTTCTCGGACCATCATGGTATAAAAGCTGAACTCAACAACAACAGGAATCTTCATACTCAAAGTCATGAAAACTAAATAACCTTATGCTGAATGATAGCTGGCTCAAAGATGAGATCAAGAAGAAAATCACCAAATTTTTGGAACAAAATGACAATTAAGACACAAATTATCAAAACATGTGGGATGCTGCAAAGACAGTCCTAAAAGGGAAATTTATAGCATTGCAAACCTTCCTCAAGAGAACAGAGTGGAAATCAACAACTTAATGCGTAATTTCAAGCAACTGGAAAAGGAAAAACATTCCAACCCCAAACCCAGCAGAAGAAAATAAATAACCAAAATTTGAGCAGAATTAAATGAAATTGAAAACAGTAGAATCATTCAGAAGATCAGCAAATCAAAATGTTGGGTTTTTTTTTTTTTGAAAAGAAACAAAATTGATAAACCTTTGGCTAACCTAACCAGAAGCAGAAAAGTAAAATTCCTAATATCATCTGTCAGAAATGATAAAGCAGAAATAACAACAGACACCTCAGAAATTCAAAAAATCCTTAATGATTACTACAAAAAATATATTCTGAGAAATATGAATATCTGGAGAAAATAGACCAATACCTGGAAGCATGCTACCTTCCTAGACTCAGCCAGAAAAAATTGAAAATGTTGAATAGACCTATATCAAGCACTGCAATAGCATCAACTATACAAACTCTCTCAAAAAAGAGAAGTTTGGGACCAGATGGTTTCACATCAGAATTCTACCAAACCTTTCAAGAGGAACTAGTACCTATATTACATACCCTTTCCAAAACATAGAAAAAGAAGGAGTACTTCCCAACACATTCAATGAAGCACATTCTATGATCCCCAAACCAGGTAAAGACCCAACAAAGAAAGAAAATTATAGACCAACATAATTAATCAATACTGATACAAAATATTCAATAAAATCCTAGCAAACAGAATTCAACAACACATTAAAAATATATACACCATGATCAAGTTGGTTTTATCCCAAAGTTACAAGATTGGTTCAACATACATACATAAATCTATAAATATAATACATCACATAAATGTGATTATATGATTATCTCAATTCATGCAGAAAAAGCTTTTATTACTATTCAGCATCTATTCATGATCAGAACACTTAAGAAAATAGGGTTAGAGAGAGAAATTTATTGCATTAGAAGCCTACATTTGAAAAACAGAAACAGAGGCACATCAACAAACTCACCAACCATCCTATGGAATTGGAAAAAGAACAATCTAATCCTAGACCCAGCAGAAGAAAAAAACAAATTTAAATCAGAAATTAATGAGATTGAAAACACACATACACACACCAAAATTCAGATAACTAACTCAACAAAAGTTGGATTTTCAAAAAAATAAAATAGATAAGGCTTTGGCCAGACTAAATAGAAATAGAAAAGTAAAATCTCTAGTAATCTCAATCAGAAATGATAAACGGGAAATAACAACTGATGCCACAGAGATACAAGAGGTTATCTCTGAATACTACTGAAAACTCTATGCCGAGAAATTGGAAAATGTGAAGGAAATGGATCAATATTTGGAATGACACTCTCTCCCTAGACTTAGCCAGGAAGAAATAAAGCTCCTTAACACACCAATTTTAAGCACTGAGACGAAAGAAACAATAAATAGAGCTCAGGCTTCCAGCCCACAGATTGCACTACCACATTCACAGGATCAGAAGAGATTGCACACAGGGTTCTCCACCCTTAAAATGTTCTTTTTTTTTTTTTTTTTTTTTTTGAGGCAGAGTCTCACTATGTTGCCCTCAGTACAGTGCCCTGGCGTTGCAGCTCACAGGAACCTCAAACTCTCGGGCTTAAGCAATTCTCTTGCTTCAGCCTTCCAAGTAGCTGGGACTACAGGCGCCTGCCACAATGCCCTGCTATTGTCTTGCTGCAGTTGTTTAGCTGGCCCTGGCCAGGTTTAAACCCACCACGCTCAGTGTATGTGGCTGGCGCCATAACCAGTGTGCTACAAGCGCCAAGGTACAGTCTCTGTCTTTTTTTTTTTTTTTTTAGAGTGGAGCATGCTTCTACTGCACTGAGCCTTAATGACAGCAGGTTTTGTATTGGGTTGTGCAGTTCAACCTCTCAGCCAGTAGGTGGCACTCATGCGTAAAAAGGCAGGCGCCATTGAGTATGTGCTTGATGTTTGTTTGACAAGACGGGTCTTTCAGATTTCTCAGGCTATGGACGGGTTTGTGGAATTCCTGATGTCCTGAGTTTCCCGCTTAGCCCCGAGGGTAAGAAAAAGCTGGGTGGAGCTAGACTGCCACCTTTCCCTTTGGATACCCCAATTACAAGTTGAAGCACCAGCCCTGATAGGGTAGCAGGTGAAGCTCATGGTGAAATGTTCTGAGGTTTTGCTGGAGGTTGAGGGGAAAGAGGCTGCACTGGCTCAACATCCTGGGTAGATAGGAACACAATCCACTTGCCTATCATATTCCTGTCCTGGGACTCTTAACAGTCAATTCAGAGAGACACTGTCCTTTACCTCCAGGCTGCAATGTAGCTGAGGGTTGTGAGAAATGCTTGTGCCATGGTTCTTTGCTCAAATGGATTTGGGGTGGAACTTCTTCCCTCAGCCCCAAACAGCTTTTTGGTTCATCTGTACTCTTCCACAGGTAGCTGTTACTGTGTGAGGGAGAGGGATGTGCCCTGCCCTTTATACGTGTCTAGGTGCAGTGGAGCACCTTCAGTGGGTGTGCTTCTGCCCTAATAGCCCTGGAATAGCCACACCCTGGTGCACCTACACCAACACTCCACAGGAAAAGCCATGCTTGCCCCTGTAACAATGTGGAAGGGTAGAGAAATCCTATTCTGCACATTTATTCCCAGGGAAAAGTGCTTCCCAGGGACAAGGCCACTAGAGCTAAATTACTCTCCCCTCCTACAAAGATCACTGCCATGCTTAATTTTCTGCTGGGAGGGCTGCAGTCACCTTGAGCTTACAAGTGGGAAGTTCTTGAGAAGAAGATAATTTCCAATGGTATTCTTTGTCCAAAAGAATTATTTCGCATACTGCACTCTCCTTTCCTCTGTGGGAAGCCCATCCCCGAAAGCTCAGCGGGCGGTAAAGGCTAGGGCTGCTAGGGACTGACTTCATTTCAGGGATGAACGCATTTTCATGTTAAGACTGGAAATCCTGGGTCGGACCCTGTAGCTCAAGCAGCTAAGGTGCCAGCCACAAACAGCAGAGGTTAGAATTCCATAATCCTGTAGTTTTAGATTCCACTGGCTCTTTTCGTTTACTGCAGTATGAGCATGTGTTGTAGAATGTTTGTAGGGGATCCAGCAATGTGGAGACAGAAGGAGCTGAGACTCCCTGGGTGCACAACCAGTGTGGCTTCTACCATTTATGCTGGCGTCAGAGGGGGTGTGCTCGACACTGTGCAGGCTGGCAGCCTGGTCAGTACTCTTCCCTCAAGAAGTTCTCAAATCACTACTCACAGGTTTGCTTGGGCATACAAGGGCAGAGGAACTGTCTGATAGGTTGAAACGCAGCAGTCTGCCGCAGCAGTGAAGAGAGTATGAAACACCCCCATCTACCCTTTTCATAGGAGTCCAAGGTCCTCAGCGTTGATCTCTGCCAAGCTCTTGTTACCTTCTTTTTCTGTGCCTCAGCTTCTTTTTGTAGGTCCTACAATAGGTTATGGGACTCTTCCCTTAATACTCCACTTGGACCGCAATTATTCACCAGTGTCTTTGGTACTTTCTGAGGAGAATTGTTGTTTGATGCTTCTAGTTAGATATCTTGATTTTTAAAAGTTGAAGTTTTGTTGGCCCATTATACTGTCTCTGACATCTTTCCTGCTTCAAATAGGAATGGTGGTGGCAACAGAGATTGTGTCACTACCAAAGCCAAAAGTAGTTAATGCCTTCCCTTTATAGAAAAAATTTGCTGATATGTAAAGTATAAGATTATGTGGCTAAAATAGATTTGAGAACTACTTAAGTAAAGGAACCACAATCATTGGAAACATATAACAACAACAACAAAAATCCTGTCCACAAGTTTGGATAAAACCAAAAAGACTAAGATTTCCAAGTATCTGTCATTAGATGGTCTTGACCCCAAATTCATTCTATCTTTTTCTAATCTTAGTTATAAACATCATGTCCTATAAACATTATCTTACTTGCATTTATCCAAAAGCTTCTGATCTGAGAGGTGTATAAATTAAAGCAGAATGGATATTTGGGTGATATGGTATGGACTTTCATTAGTACATGGCAAGGAGATCCACACAGATGATTTTCTTTTTTGAGAGCTCTTTTAAAAGAACTACTTACAAATGAATCTTTCCTTGTCAAATTTCAGGAAATGTGCTTAAAACTATAATTTGAAAATAAATACATATTTTTATGCTCATATGATTTCAGAAAAAAAATCATTTAACATTTTGCTTATTATGCATGAATAGGAATCAGCCACAACAATCATTAATTTGAGCAATTTTTTTTTATCCTACTTTATTTTTTTCTTTGCTAAAGTCTTTTTTTTCCTTTTTTTTTTTTATTGTTGGGGATTCATTGAGGGTACAAAGAACCAGGTTACATTGATTGCATTTGTTAGGTAAAGTCCCTATTACAATTATGTACTGCCCCCAGAAGGTGTGTCACGCACATGACCTCCCATCTACCTCCCTCCTTCCCTCTCTCTGCTCTTCCATTGCCCCAATCCTCCCTCCTATCCTCTCTCTGCTCTCCCCTTCCCCCCTCCACCATGTACTAGGTCACCAACTGTCCTTATATGAGAATTGAGTACATAGGATTGTTGCTTCTCTATTCTTCTGATGCTTTACTAAGAAAAATGTGTTCCACTTCCATTCAGGTTAATGCAGATGATGTAAAGTCTCCATCTTTTAAATGGCTGTATAGTATTTTATGGTATACATATACCACAGCTCGTTAATCCATTCCTGGGTTGGTGGGCTTTTAGGCTGTTTCCACATTTTGGCGATTGTTAATTGAGTTGCAATAAACAGTCTAATGCAAGTGTCCTTATGGTAAAATGATTTTTTTTTCCTTTTGAGTAAATGTCCAGTAATGGGATTGCAGGATCAAATGGGAGGTCTAGCTTGAGTTCTTTGAGAGTTCTCCATACTTTCTTCCAAAAATGTTGTATTAGTTTGCAGTCCCACCAGCAGTGTAAAAGTGTTCCCTTCTCTCCACATCCATGCCAGTGTTTGCAGTTTTAAGATCTTGTGATGTGAGCCATTCTCCCTGGGGTTAGATGATATCTCAGGGTGGTTTTAATTTGCATTTATTTAATAATTAGGGCCAATGAGCATTTTTTCGTATGTTTGTTAGCCATTCGTCTGTCTTCTTTAGAGAAGTTTCTGTTCATCTCTCTTGCCCATTGATATATGGGATTGTTGGCTTTTTTCATGTGGATTAATTTGAGTTCTCTGTAGAACCTAGTCTTAATGCAAAACTTCTAATTTTATTTGCCATTGTAGCTACATATACTTTCTCTTTCAGGAAAAATGAAACATTTTGGAAATTATTTTGATCCCCATGAATTAAAAATTATTTGCAATTCATTAGAAAGTTTGTACACGTTTCAGTTGACTGTTCATATCTAAATGTCTATATGCCCCATTAAAATACGTGGAGTAGTCCAACTTAAGTTTTATGGTATGTTTGAATTTATATTATGAACTATTATAACTACATAAAAGGTTATTTAAAAATAAGAAAATCCTGTGTTTTCAGCATCCAGATGAAGAAATAAAACATTACAAATGTAGTAGAAAGATTTCATGTGGTTTTGTCTAGTCACATTCATCTCAAGATGGAATTTGTCACTCTTGTGTATTTTAATGAATAATGTGTATTTTTATTTTTATTTTATTTTTTATGTATTTTATATTGCATGTGTATAGTAATTCCCTTTGCTCTACAAACTTTTCAACATTTGTTATTGCAAAACTATTTAATTTTGGCGAATGCAATGTGTATGTATTTGCATATTATTGTTTAGTTTATAACTTATTACAAGTGTGATTGAGCAGTTTTCATGTTTATTGGCTCCTTGAGTTTCTACTTCAATGAATTGCCAATTTTTGCTTTTGAACTTGATGCCTTCATTATTGATTTGGAAATGGTTTTTATATACTGTGGATGTTAATTCTCAATGAGTCAAGTAAATTGACAATATTTTTTATCTCAATAGGTGGATAATCCTTATCATGCTTTGTAGTGTCTTCACATACACATATTTTTTTAATCTAGTCAATTTTTCTGTATTACTTATGATTTTTCAGCTTATGTTGAATAGTTTTTTTCTTAAATTGTAGTTTTAATAATAGTTTATATTGTATACTGAAAATATTAAAGATTTTTTTGCTAATTTTTCCTTCTTCATTATTTAAGAGGCAGTCTTTTCCTACTGAACAGTGATATATATAGTGTCTATCTTGTCTATTAATTTTTCATATATGTGTGGATCTGTTTATGGGATTTCTACTTATTTGCTTATATTCCTATATTAATTACTATACTTTTATAATACAGTTTTATATCATTTAGGGAAATATGTTCATTTTTGTCTTCTTTTTAGTACACAAATATTGGCTTTTTTATCCATATAAGTTTAGAATAAGTTTATTAAATTACATAAAACTCTCTTAGAATTATGATTACAATTTCATTGCATGTATATATCATATAAGGGGAGTTAATATTTTTCTAGTACTGAGGATTCAAAGGTATACGCTTTCACTTATTTAGGTAGATTTTATTGAATATAAGTTCATTATTTTCTCCCTAATGACTTTTTCATATTCTTTGTTTAGTTTATTTTTTAATACCACATAATTTGAAGGCCACTGGGAATGGCATCTTTTTAAACATCACATTTTCTATCTCTCTAGTACTCATATGTAATAATGTAATTGTATTGTCCAACCTTGTGGATATCTCTTCTTAAACATTATAATGTGTTATAATTTGTTATTGTCATGTGGTTTCTCTCAATAATCATACTCTGCAAATAAGGACAGCTATGTTATGCCTTTCTAATCAATATATCATAATATTTCAACTATTTTTGATTGACTAGATCCAGTGATATTCTTTAGAGAAGCACTAAGTTTAAGCATCATCACCTCATTCCTCATTTTGAAGAGACTACAGCTACTGTTACCTTATCTATAGATCACCATGCAATTTATATTCCAAACTAAGACCTTTTGTGAAAAGATGTGTGTATTAATTTTCTATTGTTGCTTTAATACATTACCACAAAACAGTGACTTCAAACAACAAAACCTTATTTCCCACAGGTCTAGAGGTCAGAAGTCCAAAATGAGTCTTTCTGGTTTAACATTAAGGTATCAAAACATCACATGTACCCTATAAAGATACAGCTATTATGTATCTCTAATAATAAAAAAGAAAACTAAAAGAAGAAAAAAATAAAGTTGACTGACATTTCTTATTTTCAAAATTTATGACTAATCTCCATTATTGGAGATTGTATAGTACTGCTGTAAGGATAGACATGTTGGTCAATGGAATATAATTAAGAGTCCAAACTTAAACCCTTAATTTTATAATCAATTGATTTTTGTCAATAATGTCAAAAAAATTCTATGAGGGAAATATAACATTTCATAAAATGTGTCTGAGGCTACTGTACATGTAAGAGTATGAAAATGGAACAATACCCAACAACATATAGAAGAATGAACTCAAAGTACATGAAATCTCTAATCATGACAGGTAAAACTTTAAAATCTTAGAAGAAAACATAGAAGTAAGCCTTTGTGACCTTATTTAGGGAATGATTATATATATATATATACATATATATATATATATCTCAAAAGCAGTTAAAGAAAAATGAAAAACTAGATAACTTGGATTTCATAAACATAAAAAATTATCATTCATATGATATCATCTAAACAATACAAAAATATGATAGAAAACATTGGCAAATCATATATAAAATAAAGAATTTTCATCTGGAATATGTAAAGAACTACAACTCAATAGTAGAAAGACAAATAGCATAATTTTACAATGAGTAAAACATTTGAATAGATATTTCTTCAAAAAAGATTAAATAAATGAATAAATGCATGACAAGACAATCAACATAATTAGTTGTTAAATAAATGCAAATCAAAATCATAATATGATACACCCACTAGGATGGGTATAATAAAAATGATGTAGAATGACAAGTATTGTCTATGATGTAGACAAATTGGAATTCTCATATATTCCTGGTTGGAATGTAAAATGCTATAGCTACTATGGAAAGCAACCTGGCAGTTTCTCAAAATATTAATATAAAATGTTGTCATGTCATGAGAAACAATTCCATTCCTAGGTATAGAAACCAAAGGAAATGAAAACTTACATAAACACAAAACATGCATATGAATGATTATAGCAGGACTATGTAATATTAGTTGTTGGGGTTCTTTTAGACCCCAACCTGGGGAGGGTGCTGGAAAAAACACCAGACTTTCTCACAAACTTAGAGAATAAAATCCTGAAAGACTGAGGAGGCATACATAGTCTTTCATGCCTGCTACCAGGTCAAGACAGTGTAGCCCTGGTCCTGATTCTTAGAGGTCTTTATCGAGTACAGCAATAGAGTAAACGGCAAGAATGCACAGCAGTTAAAGATAAAAGAAAGGGGAGTTTCTTCCATGGAAGAAGCCCAAGTGCCCATCAATCCATGAATGGATCAATAAACTGTGGTATATGTACACCATGGAATACTATGCAGCCCTAAAAAATGAAGACTTTACCTCCTTCATGTTCACATGGATGGAACTGGAAAATGTTCTTCTTAGCAAAGTATCACAGGAATGGAAGAAAAAGTATCCAATGTACACAGCCCTTTTATGAAACTAATTTATAGCTCTCAAATGAAAGGTGCAACTTAATTCTAACCCAAGAATATGGGGAGGGGGTGGGGAAGGGGAGGGAAGAAGGGCGGCTGGGTGGTGGGAGGGTGACCGGAAAGATCACCTATATATCTGTCTAACAAGGGTACAAGTGAACTTTTCTAGAACTAGAATATAAATGTTTTGACACAATGACTAAGCAAATGACATGAAATCTATGTGAACCAGCTTGATGAAAGTATTTCAAATTGTATATGAAAACACGACACTGTACCCCATGTTTGCATTAATGTATACAGTTATCATTTAATTAAAAAAAAAAAAGAAAGGGGAGTTTAAGGCCCCAGGAAAGTTGGGTAACCAGATAACATATATAGGGAGAAAAGAAGGGGGAAAACACATTTTTTACCTTTGAGCTATTTTAATTTCCCTAATGTAAACTACTGATCAGGAATTTAAAGGTCTTAGCCCTCTTGCACTGCTGAATCCCCATTCAGGAATAGTCATGTAGATATTCCCCTGACTGGGCACTTTACCCTGAGTTGGAAGGTCCATGAAGAATTCAGCCTCCCTGCCTCCCACAATTAGCAATACCTAGAAACTGGGAACAACCAAATATCAGTCAACTGCTGAATAGATAAACAAAATTTGTATATTAATACAATGAAATGCCATTTGGCAATAAAAAGAATAAAGTACTGATACATGCTATAACATGGATGAATTTTCAAATAATTATGCTAACTGATAGAATGCAGATACAAGTACCACATATTGCATGATTCCATGTATATGAAGTGTCAACAATGGAAAAATTTATAGAGAATGAATGTAAGATTATTCTTTGTCTGTGGTTGGAGAGCTGAGGGGATGGACAGTGCATGCTAAATAGTGTGGGATTTCCTTTTTAAGTGATGAAAATTTTCTAAAATTGTTTGTGATGATGATTGTGCCACTCTGTAAATATACAAAGAAATCTTCAAATCATTTAATAAAAATATGTAAATTGTATATTATGTAACTAATATCTCAATAAGTACAAAATATATTTAGACATAAGTTTTAATATCTCAACTTTTATTTATTTTTGTTTTTTGAGACAGACTCTCACTATGTGCCCTTGGTAGACTACTGTGGTGTCACAGCTCACAGCAGCCTCAAACTCTTGGGCTTAAGTGATTCTCTTGCCTCTGCCTCCCAAATAGCTGGGACTGCAGGCACCCACCACAATGCCTGGCTATTTTTTTGTTGCAGTTCTTATTGTTGTTTAGCAGGCCCAGGCCAGGTTCAAACTTGCCAGCCCCTGGTGTATGTGGCCAGCGCCCTAACCACGGAGCTATGGGTGCTGAGCCAATATATCTCAATTATTAAAGGATTTAATTGATATTTTCTATGAAAAGGGTCTTATAACTACTTATACTTAATATGCATTATTCCAAAAGTACACTCATCATAATTCCCTGAAATAAATCCGCATGACATTTAGCGGTAGTAACCTGATTTTGAACTATGCATTATGTGTTTCTTTGAGCATGTAGATTTTGATATTAAAATGGAATTATGAAGTGTCTGAAATAAGTGCTGTTGATGGTCTGAATTTTCTCCCTATTGAAATAAGGTAGAAATCCATGAAAACCTTATGATGAGACTAGGTCAAGTTAACTGGATCAAGATGGAGTCAAATTAACAAGAGAAAAATGAATACTTTTTATCTATTATTTAGGGATTTCTAGATGTGTGAGTAATTTCTAATAGCTGAGTAAATAAAATGTCTAGATAGTTAATGCAACTTTCCATTATTCCTCAGTCTCCTCCATATATTGTAGACTTGGGCTCAGTCTAGGAGACATCAGAGGGACTGATCACTTACAGGGGAGGAATGTATAGAAGTGGTATACCTTGGCAAAGGTATCTATAAATTGGCTCAGTCTGATAGAATTTCTTTAGTCACAAACTGGAAAAAAATCCTGCATAAAAACAGAGGTCCAGTATTTGACTAAGACAATTTTATATTACTGTTAATAAGGGTAGAGGTTACTAGCAATTCTAATCACCATTCTGTCTGTAGTTCCTTAATTCTGCTAGATTAATGGCAAAGGAAACTACAAAAAAGAAAAAAAAATCATTATCTTTATTGACATTGGACTTATGCAGAGCTCAGAGAGTACCACAAACTCTTTTCCCATGAACTACTGGATAGAAGATTTGAACAAAAATATAAAATTAGTTTTGGGGGCTCACCACTTGTAATGTTCCTCTGCTTATTTACTGATAGCTACAATGATAAAAGATATAACTTAGATTTTGTGTTGTATTGAATTTTTTTAATTTGACGATTACGCAAAGGCCTTCTGGTAGTCAAGAACTCCTTAGAGGTCTTGGATATGTCATTGCATTTTGTTTGCTTGTTTATTATTTTTTCCCTCCTTCATGTTTTCTGAAGCTGGTCAAATGATATCAATGTATTACTGAGTACTTCATTTCAAGGTATCTTATCATTGAACAGAGAATGAGGAACCTTAAATAATAGCTATCCTTCAGAAACAGAGGGCTAGACACCTGGCAAATTATTCACATGGTTAAATTTAAGAGCTTGCATATGAAGGGAGGGGTGCACTTTGTGACCAACCAGGCTGAGACATGAATTTCAGGAAGGATATCATTAGATTACCTAGTCAACACACAGACACTAGACTACTGAAAATCAGTATTTGTGACCTGGGAAGCACACTAGGCATAACTGGATTTGGAGATTATTTGGAAATTGAGGGAGAATAGTCCCCAGTGCACCTCATCACACAAGGCAGATATCTAGATATTACCTGTAATTCTTAACTTTTTTAAATCCCTCACGTGCAAATCACTTCCCTCCTAAGCCTGTCAACTATTCTACTGAAAAAGTGAAAGAATCCTTCTGTAATTTCTCTTGACTCCTACTTTAATTTTGTTGCCCATAAACTATCTAGAATACTTTTTATTTTTCTTCGCTCAAAGACCAGTCTGGGCACAGTGGCTCAGGCTTGTAATCCCAGCACTTTGGGAGGCTGAGACAGGAGGATCAGTTGAGGCTGGGAATTTGCAACCAGCCTGGGCAACGTAGTCCCCATCTTTACAAAAGAAAATTAGCTCAGCAAGGTGGCATATGCCTGTGGACCTAGCTACTCAGGAAGCTGGCCCTGAAGTTTGAGGTTGCAGTGAGCTATGATCTCACCAGTGCACTCTATCCTTGGCAACAAAATAAGATCTCATCTCAAAAAAAAAAAAAA